>NC_136064.1:110329196-110905655 GCF_964261635.1 Lissotriton helveticus
TTCGGTATTTACAAAAGGCACCTACTCATTTTGGTATTCACAGAAGGCACTTACTTATTTCGGTATTCACAGAAGGCACTTACTCATTTTGGTATTCACAGAAGGCACTTACTCTTTTCGGTATTCACAGAAGGCACTTACTCATTTTGGTATTCACAGAAGGCACTTACTTATTTCGGTATTCACAGAAGGCATTTACTCTTTTCGGTATTCACAGAAGACACTTACTCATTTTGGTATTCACAGAAGGCACTTACTTATTTCGGTATTCACAGAAGGCACTTACTCATTTTGGTATTCACAGAAGGCACTTACTCTTTTCGGTATTCACAGAAGGCACTTACTCTTTTCGGTATTCACAGAAGGCACTTACTCATTTTGGTATTCACAGAAGGCACTTACTTATGTCGGTATTCACAGAAGGCACTTACTCATTTTGGTATTCACAAAAGGCACTTACTCTTTTCGGTATTCACAGAAGGCACTTACTCATTTTGGTATTCACAGAAGGCACTTACTCTTTTCGGTATTCACAGAAGGCCCTTACTCATTTTGGTATTCACAGAAGGCCCTTACTCATTTCGGTATTCACAGAAGGCACTTACTCATTTTGGTATTCACAGAAGGCACTTACTACCATTTTGGTATTCACAGAAGGCACTTACTCATTTCGGTATTCACAGAAGGCACTTACTCTTTTCGGTATTCACAGAAGGCACTTACTCATTTTGGTATTCACAGAAGGCACTTACTCTTTTCGGTATTCACAGAAGGCACTTACTCATTTTGGTATTCACAGAAGGCACTTACTACCATTTTGTTATTCACAGAAGGCACTTACTCATTTTGGTATTCACAGAAGGCACTTACTCATTTTGGTATTCACAGAAGGCACTAACTCATTTCGGTATTCACAGAAGGTATTTCTTTATTTTGGTATTTTTTATATATATATATAAAAAGCAACCCAGCTGTATCCAATATTTACAGATAAAAACTGGGGCAAAAGGATTCTCTTGGTCTCCTCACCAAAGGGAGAGCAACATAAACAAACTACACTATCAAGCCTCCCTAGCCCAAAGGGTGAAAAGCCATCAGCAATGCAAACCATCCCCACGGTAAATCAGCCAATGGCCGAAACAAGTCCATCAGTGCTAAAACGGCCCACACAGCCAATTCGGCAACATCTGTGCCACGAACAGTCAATCTGCATCAACCTCAATCAAGCACCCAGTTCCCAACTAGGACCAACGATGACCAAAATAAGAGGCCGCAAGGAGGCTCGCCCCCAACTCTCCAAGGCAGCTATAGGTCAGTGCCCACTCCAGTAGAACCAGCAACAAAAAAGGGAGCTGGGCCCACTATTTGAGTGCACCTGCAGTCGCCTATGAGGTGGTTTTTACTCCGAGATTTTCCAGCACAGGACACCATGACATCCTGAACCGGAGCAACCTCCTTCGTCTCTTCAAACACCTGGACACCCTGGACAAGACACACTCAGGGGACATAGAATGGGTGAAATTCGTGAGCTTGAAAGGGGACACACATGGTGACTCCACCGTGGTGAGATTGAAGAATAAAGAAACACAACAAGCCATCGCGCAAAACTCCATCTTACTCGCGGAGTGGGGCATTGAAGTTCAGACATTATTGCCTCCAAAATATCCACTCGTCCTGGTCCCAGATAGCGGGAGAAAGGCCACCCGATCTGTCCTAAAAGGGACAACCAGTTTGGGTCCCTTAAACAGAAGCCAGGCGGGCCAAAGGGCCCCAACAGGAATCAGAATCTTCTGTAAAAACAACCAACGAGTCATACGCAACACCTCTTCCATCCTTGAGCAGAAGGGATCCGCAAGCGGGAGGACACAGCATTCCTAGCCGCTACAAAAGTCTGCCCCCCAGCAGGAACGTCAGGCACGGAACTACTGCGAAGACACAACTAGCTGTAATCTCCTGGAATATAGCAGGGATTAGCAAAATCTGCAACAATGAAAATCTGAAGCAGTTCCTTGAAAGTGGAGACTTAATCTGTCTCCAAGAAACCTGGGCCCTGACCTCCTCCCCTTTGACCAGATACTACGACTTCCAAGTACCAGCAACGAAAAGGAACATTTTCGGTCGCCCAGCAGGCGGACTATCGATTTTCATAAAACACGAGTGTGCCCTCGTTGCTACCACCAACGCGAATTTCCTCGGTCTACAAGCGCTACAGATAAGGGGTAAAGTCTCACCAAACATCCAATCCATCTGCTGGTATTAAACTGCTATATCAACCCCGCACAGACCCTAATGAAAGACCAGCTGGAGGCACTGGCATCAAACCTGGAGGACTTGTTAAATAAATACAAAACACACCAGGTCATTTTAACAGGGGACTTTAACCTAAAAGACTTAGACAAACCGGAAACCCTCCCCCGGGGATCGGGAAGGGCAGCTCCCCTGCACGACCTTTTCTTCAGCTTTAAACTGACATCAACTCATGCACTGAAAACATCTCGCTCGAGCGCCTGGCAGGCACAACCCACTTTCCGGAACGTGTCCAGAATTGACTATATCTTGATAAGTGGAGTACTGGCGGATAGATTGACTGATTTTGAAGTTGTGAACCGGCAGGATAGCGACCATAGGCCACTAAGAGCAATATTCCAGCTATTCATACCAGCCGCCACCCTCTACCAATCCATCGGGGAGTCAACTGGGGAGGAGACACACAGTGTCCTGCGGAGAATCAAGTGGACAGACAAGACAGAGGGTAGACTTCAATCATGGCTGGGCCAGACACAGGAAGGGAGTCTGCTTGCAGTGGAATCCCCCACAATAGGATGGGAGCAAATCATTGTGGATTTACAAAACAAACTCGGAAATTTCAAACGACAAAACTCAATGATAAAAGTGCATCTCAAGACTCGGAACACCTGCCCTCAGGATGTACGAGAACTTAAAAAACTCCTGCGCAAGGCTCTTGTAGCAAAGAAAAGAGGGGGCAGTCAAACAGTAGGGCCATCGATATCGGCACTGAGGGCCTCCCTAAGGAAGAAGCTATGGGAACTTAAAAAAACAGACATGGAAAGCAAATGGCTAAAAGTTTTCTCCCTCCTCAAACAAAAGAACCTTGCACGACTCTGGAGATTCATCAACTACCTAAGCAACCGCGGACCAACGAGAGAAAACGGGGTAGCTGAAAAAGATTGGATTCAACATGTAAAACAGCTATATGAAACAGTTTCCAGTAACGAACTCCCGTCATTGGACAAGGCAGAGCTAACTGAGGATGTCCAACAGACCCGCATCCAGCCAGAAGTCGCAATCTCAAGCCCAGGCAACAACTCAAGGGGTAGTAGTTCCCCGGCTGACGCAGATGACACCACACTAACCTGGACAAACACCGGACAGGTCATTAATGTCATCAAGCGGATGAGGAATGACGATGCGCCGGGGCCCAACGGGATTCCAGCGCCGGTCTTTAAACAGGCAACAGAGTTCTAGGCGGCACTCCTAACTCCGCTCTTCAACTACACCTATCTGACCGCCACAACCCCTGACTCTTGGAGGGGCTCCATACTGTTTCCAATCTTTAAAAAAGGTGACCGCTTAGAGCCATCGAACTACAGGCTCATTGCCCCGCTCGACGTGGAGGCTAAGGCATATGCACACCTATTACTCAACGACCTAGAAAAATGGGCTGAAGAGGAAAACATAATACCCACGTACCAGACTGGTTTCAGATCCAAGGCATCTACAATGGATAACGTCCTGGCGCTAGCTCATCTTTCAGCCAAGGCAACCTCGAAGAATCACCCCCCACTATTCTGCTGCTTTGTGGACTACAGTACAGCATTTGACAAAGTGGACGGAAAACGCCTATGGTGGAAATTAGAAAAGTGGGGGATACCACCGAAACTTCTGAAGGCAATAATGTCACTATATGAGGCCACCTGGGTGCGGGTTAAAACAAGCACTCGAACAGTCTCTCCCAAAATAGCCACAGTAAACGGGCTGAAGCAAGGATGCGTGCTGGCCCCCATCCTATTTAATTTATACACCGCGGATTTGGGGGAGGCCCTAAAAGGTGCCAGTCTAGTAGTCCCCAGATTAGGACGAATGAGGCTACCAGTTTTACAGTACGCTGATGATACGGCTATAATGGATCACATGAAGATAGGCCTACAAAGAGCTCTAACGGCCCTAAACAGCTTTAACATCGCCAATAGCCTGACAGTCAACCAAGGGAAAACTAAGGTAATCATCTTCGGATCCTACCATCAGAAACGGCTCGTACAATGGCAGTTGGGAAACGCTCAAATACACTCTGTGGCCTCATACAACTACCTGGGGGTCTGGTTCTCGGAACGGGCCAAAGCAAATGTCCACCTAAATCAGCTGGCCTCGAAAGCCAACAAGGTAATACATCTGTTAAGACAATTAAGTCAGAACTTGATCAGCCCTTCCGCTAGCCCAATTTTGATAGCCCTAAGAGCAAAGCTTCTTCCTGCAATCTCCTATGGTCATTTGGCCTTCCCTGGGAAGCTGGACGCCCTCCTCAACTCTGCCCAAGTCAAAGCCTACAAGTCAGTGTTACATATACCAAGGTCAGCAAGAAGAACCAGGCTGAGACTAGAGCTTGGCCTAGCAAGTCCAGATGTGATCGGCCAGAGGAGCTTATTAAGTTGTACCTAAGGATATTAAAGGCCCCGGCTAACTCCCTAAAACACCACTTGAGATCCATCTTTGAAGACCCAGCATCGACATGGCATACTAGGCTGGGAAATGCAATCAAAGCTCTTAAGATGGAGAAAGAAAACCTCGCGCGGCAGGATATCCCACTGAATGCTTGGAAGAGAGCCATTAATAAACAAGTGCAGGAAATCTCCTTTGAACTTGATTATAAAACCCTTCGCCGAAGTTCCAATTTGGAACCACTAAACAACTCATACACGGTGGTCAAAGCACAACCATATCTAAGCGAGGCCATTACAACACAGGCCCGAAGCAAAATGTTATCCGTGAGGCTGATCACGGTCGGGATAGCAGACTTTAACCCCGCTTGGGTCCAAAGAGAGATTCCATATCCTGCAGGCTATGTACGTACAAAAGGGAATCCTGGCTGCACCTTCTCTGCTGCTGTCCCCATTTCAAGAATGAACGCCGGCGATTGCTGCGCCCGATCTGCCTCAACCGGAGCTTAACAACATGCTCGGAAGCATCAGCCTTGTGTTTGTCTACCACCAACACAATGACCCTAGCGAGATCGGCGAAATTTGTTTACCAAATTGGGCTAGCACTAAAAACCCATAACGAGAGTATTTCAACACTCAGGAAGCCCACCACAAAAGCAACGGATCAAAGTTGAAGTGAACTCATTATGTAGTATCATTGACAGTGCCACTTGTATGCCCCCCTTTGAAAGAAAGTAAAGACTTATTTTTACGCATACAAGGCTGGGAATGGCCAATCAAATGGGACTAAGACAGGGGGCGCTGTATCCTTTTACCTCATTCTGTTTTTTTGAATACTGTTCTTTTAATTAGTACAGGCGTACACATTTTTTTTTACAATTACTGCTCTCTGTACTCTCTCTTTTTACTGTAAAGATTTTAATTAATTGTACAGTTAATAAAAAACCTCAAACCTCAAACATCCACCCTGACATTATTCACTAACTGTCCCCCGCTGGGATTGCAGTCTCGTCGAAGGGGCCTTGAGCCCCGGGGCTTGCGGGCAGAGCAGCAGGAGCGGCTGCGGGATCTTCATAGGCGGAGCCTACCCCCCCTTGTGATTAATACAACTATAAACTATCCAAATGCTGTCTCAGGGGTCAGGGAGCAAGCCTGATCTGCTGTGAGATGGTCTAAGGTCTGGGGCTGCACACCTCCCAGCTCTCCCCTGGGGTCCAATAAGAGTCCTGCATGACTGTAAACCATCACAAGATTCATCCAATCCTGACCTGCATGACTGCCATCCTTCTCACCCGCCCGCGTCATCAGTTAACAAGGAGGCCTGATTGTAAAACAGCCCGTTGCCCCCCTCAACACCAGTTCTCAGAGAATAATGCTGCAAACGATCTCAGAGCGCCTCCTGTACTCAGGTACTCGAACTGCATGGCTATTACCGCTCCCACAGCTCCATCGTGTGTTCAGTTTTCCTTACTGCACCGTTATAAACCAGGTTGCATCTCCCCCTCGTCATCAGTTAGTAGAATTAAATGGCTATAACAGCTCCCACAGCTCCCTCTTGTGTTCAGTTTCCATTACTGCACCACTATAAACCAGGTTCCATCTCACCCTTGTGGTCAGTTAGTGGAACTGCATGGCTATTACTGCTCCCACAGCTCCCTCTTGTGTTCAGTTTCCGTTACTGCACCGCTATAAACCAGGTTCCAACTCCCCCTTTTGACCAGTTAGTAGAACTACATGGCTATTACTGCTCCCACAGCTTCATCGTGTGTTCAGTTTCCATTACTGCACCGTTATAAGCCCGGTTCCATCTCCCCTTTGTGGTCAGTTAGTGGAACTGCATGGCTATTACTGCTCCCACAGCTCCGACTTGTGTTCAGTTTTCATTACTGCACCGCTATAAACCAGGTTCCATCTCCCCCTTTTGGTCAGTTAGTAGAACTACATGGCTATTACTGCTCCCACAGCTCCCTCTTGTGTTCAGTTTCTATTACTGCACCGCTATAAACCAGGTTCCATCTCCCCCTTTTGGTCAGTTAGTAGAACTACATGGCTATTACTGCTCCCACAGCTCCCTCTCGTGTTCAGTTTCCATTACTGCACCGCTATAAACCAGGTTCCATCTCCCCCTTTTGGTCAGTTAGTAGAACTGCATGGCTATTACTGCTCCAACAGCTCCCTCTTGTGTTTTCAGTTTACCTTACTACACCGCTATAAACCAGGTTCCAACTCCCCCTTTTGGTCAGTCTGTAGAACTGCATGGCTATTACCGCCCCACAGCTCCCTCTTGTGTTAAGTTTCCATTACGGCACCGCTATAAACCAGGTTCCATCTCCCCCTTGTGGTCAGTTAGTAAAACTACATGGCTATTACTGCTCCCACAGCTCCCTCTTGAGTTCACTTTCCATTACTGCACAGCTATAAACCAGGTTCCATCTCCCCCTTGTGGTCAGTTAGTGAAACTGCATGGCTATTACTGCTCCCACACCTCCTTCTTGTGTTCAGTTTCCATTACTGCACCGCTATAAACCAGGTTCCATCTCCCCCTTTTGGTCAGTTAGTAGAACTGCATGGCTATAACTGCTCCCACAGCTCCCTCTTGTGTTCAGTTTCCATTACTGCACCGCTATAATCCAGGTTCCATCTCCCCCTTTTAGTCAGTTAGTAGAACTGCATGGCTATTACCGCTCCCACAGCTCCCTCTTGTGTTTTCAGTTTACCTTACTACACCGCTATAAACCAGGTCCCAACTCCCCCTTTTGGTCAGTTTGTAGAACTGCATGGCTATAACTGCTCCCACAGCTCCCTCTTGTGTTCAGTTTCCATTACTGCACCGCTTTAAACCAGGTTTCATCTCCCCCTTTTGGTCAGTTAGTAGAACTGCATGGCTATTACCGCTCCCACAGCTCCATTGTGTTTTCAGTTTTCCTTCCTGCAAGGCTATAAACCAGGTTCCATCTCCCCCTTGTGGTCAGTTAGTGGAACTGCATGGCTATTACTGCTCCCACAGCTCCCTCTTGTGTTCAGTTTCCATTACTGCACCGCTATAAACCAGGTTCCATCTCCCCCTTTTGGTGAGTTAGTAGAACTGCATGGCTATAACTGCTCCCACAGCTCCCTCTTGTGTTCAGTTTCCATTACTGCACCGCTATAAACCAGGTTCCATCTCCCCCTTTTGGTCAGTTAGTAGAACTGCATGGCTATTACCGCTCCCACAGCTCCCTCTTGTGTTTTCAGTTTACCTTACTACACCGCTTTAAACCAGATCCCAACTTCCCCTTTTGGTCAGTTAGTAGAACTGCATGGCTATAACTGCTCCCACAGCTCCATCTTGTGTACAGTTTCCATTACTGCACCGCTATAATCCAGGTTTCATCTCCCCCTTTTGGTCAGTTAGTAGAACTGCATGGTTATTACCGCTCCCACAGCTCCATTGTGTTTTCAGTTTTCCTTCCTGCAAGGCTATAAACCAGGTTCCATCTCCCCCTTGTGGTCAGTTAGTGGAACAGCATGGCTATTACTGCTCCCACACTTCCCTCATGTGTTCAGTTTCCATTACTGCACCGCTATAAACCTGGTTCCATCTTCCCCTTTTGGTCAGTTAGTAGAACAACATGGCTATTAATGCTCCCACAGCTCCCTCTTGTGTTCAATTTCCATTACTGCACCGCTATAAACCAGGTTCCATGTCCCCCTTTTGGTCAGTTAGTAGAAGTGCATGGCTATCACCGCTCCCACAGCTCCCTCTTGTGTTTTCAGTTTACCTTACTACACCGCTATAAACCAGGTTCCATCTCCCCCTTTTGGTCAGTCAGTAGAATTGCATGGCTATTACCGCTCCCACAGCTCCCTCTTGTGTTCAGTTTCCATTACTGCACCGCTATAAACCAGGTTTCATCTCCCCCTTTTGGTCAGTTAGTAGAACTGCATGGCTATTACCGCTCCCACAGCTCCCTCTTGTGTTCAGTTTCCATTACTGCACCGCTATAAACCAGGTTCCATCTCCCCCTTTTGGTCAGTTAGTAGAACTGCATGGCTATTACCGCTCCCACAGCTCCCTCTTGTGTTCAGTTTCCATTACTGCACCGCTATAAACCAGGTTCCATCTCCCCCTTTTGGTCAGTTAGTAGAACTGCATGGCTATTACCGCTCCCACAGCTCCCTCTTGTGTTTTCAGTTTACCTTACTACACCGCTTTAAACCAGGTCCCAACTCCCCCTTTTGGTCAGTTAGTAGAACTGCATGGCTATAACTGCTCCCACAGCTCCCTCTTGTGTTCAGTTTCCATTACTGCACCGCTATAAACCAGGTTTCATCTGCCCCTTTTGGTCAGTTAGTAGAACTGCATGGCTATTACCGCTCCCACAGCTCCATTGTGTTTTCAGTTTTCCTTCCTGCAAGGCTATAAACCAGGTTCCATCTCCCCCTTGTGGTCAGTTAGTGGAACTACATGGCTATTACCGCTCCTACAGCTCCCTCTTGTGTTTTCAGTTTACCTTTCTACACCGCTATAAACCAGGTTCCAACTCCCCCTTTCGGTCAGTCAGTAGAACTGCATGGATATTACCGCCCCCATATCTCCCTCTTGTGTTAAGTTTCCATTACTGCACCGCTATAAACCAGGTTCCATCTCCCCCTTTTGGTCAGTTAGTAGAACTACATGGCTATTACCGCTCCCTCAGCTCCCTCTTGTGTTTTCAGTTTACCTTACTACACCGCTATAAACCAGGTTCCAACTCCTCCTTTTGGTCAGTCAGTAGAACTGCATGGCTATTACCGCTCCCACACCTCCCTCTCGTCTTCAGTTTCCATTACTGCACCACTATAAACCAGGTTCCAACTCCCCCTTGTGGTCAGTTAGTAGAACTGCATGGCTATTACCGCCCCCACAGCTCCCTCTTGTGTTAAGTTTCCATTACTGCACCGCTATAAACCAGGTTCCATCTCCCCATTGGGTCAGTTAGTGGAACTGCATGACTATTACCACCCCCACAGCTCCCTTTTGTGTTAAGTTTCCATTACTGCCCCGCTATAAACCAGGTTCCATCTCCCCCTTGTGGTCAGTTAATGGAACTGCATCGCTATTACCGCCCTCACACCTCCCTCTTGTGTTAAGTTTCCATTACTGCACGGCTATAAACCAGGCTCCATTTCCCCCTTGTGGTCACTTAGTGGAACTGCATGGCTATTACCGCCCCCACAGCTCCCTCTTGTGTTAAGTTTCCATTACTGCACAGCTATAAACCAAGCTCCATCTACACCTTGTGGTCAGTTAGTAGAACTGCATGGCTATTACCGCTCCCACAGCTCCATTGTGTGTTCAGTTTCCATTACTGCACCGCTATAAACCAGGTTCCATCTCCCCCTTGTGGTCAGTTAGTAGAACTGCATGGCTATTACCGCTCCCACAGCTCCCTCTCGTGTTTAGTTTCCATTACAGCACCGCTATAAACCAGGCTCCATCTCCCCTTGTGGTCAGTTAGTAGAACTGCATGGCTATTACCGCTCCCACTGCTCCCTCTTGTGTCCAGTTTCCATTACTGCACCACTATAAACCAGGCTCCATCTCCCCTTGTGGCCAGTTAGTAGTACTGCATGGCTATTACCGCTCCCACAGCTCCATCGTGTGTTCAGTTTCCCTTACTGCACGGCTATAAACCAGGTTCCATCTCCCCCTTTTGGTCAGTTAGTAGAACTGCATGGCTATTACCGCTCTCACAGCTCCCTCTTGTGTTCAGTTTCCATTACTGCAGGCTATAAACCCGGTTCCATCTCCCCCTTTTGGTCAGTTAGTAGAACTGCATGGGTATTACCACTTCCACAGCTCCATCGTGTGTTCAGTTTCCATTTCTGCACCGCTTTAAACCAGGTTCCATCACCCCCTTGTCATCAGTTAGTAGAACTGCATGTCTATTACCATTCCCACAGCTCCATCGTGTGTTCAGTTTTCCTCACTGCACCTCTATGAACCATGTTCCATGCCTTCTTGTCATCAGTTAGTGGAACTGCATGGCTATTACTGTTCCCACAGCTCCAATGTGTGTTAAGTTTCCATTACTGCACGGCTATAAACCAGGTTCCATCACCCCCTTTTGCTCAGTTAGTAGAACTGCATGGCTATAACTGCTCCCACAGCTCCATCGTGTGTTCAGTTTCCCTTCCTGCACCGCTATAAATGGGGTTCCATCTTTACCTTGTGGTCAGTTAGTAGAACTACATGGCTATTACCGCTCCCAAAGCTCCCTCTTGTGTTCAGTTTCCATTACTGCACGGCTATAAACCAGGTTCCATCTTCCCCTTCTGGTCAGTTAGTAGAACTGCAAGGACATTACCGCTCCCACAGCTCCACCGTGTGTTCAGTTTCCATTACTGTACGGCTATAAACCAGGTTCCATCTTCCCCTTGTGGTCAGTTTGTAGAACTGCATGGATATTACCGCTCCCATAGCTCCATCGTGTGTTCAGTTTCCATTACTGCACCACTATAAACCAGGTTCCAGAACCCCCTTTTGGTCAGTTAGTAGAACTGCATGGCTATTACCGCTCCCACAGCTCCCTCTTGTGTTCAATTTCCCTTACTGCACGGCTATAAACCAGGTTCCATCTCCCCCTTGTCATCAGTTAGTGGAACTGCATGGCTATTACTGCTCTCACAGCTCCATCGTGTGTTCGGTTTTCCTTACTGCACCGTTATAAACCAGGTTGCATCTCCCCCTTTTGGTCAGTCAGTAGAACTGCATGGATATTACAGCCCTCATATCTCCCTCTTGTGTTACGTATCCATTACTGCACCGCTATAAACCAGGTTCCATCTCCCCCTTTTGGTCAGTTAGTAGAACTACATGGCTATTACTGCTCCCACAGCTCCTCTTATGTTCAGTTTCCATTACTGCACCGCTATAAACCAGGTTCTATCTCCCCCTTTTGGTCAGTTAGTAGAACTGCATGGCTATTACCGCTCTCACAGCTCCATTGTGTTTTCAGTTTTCCTTCCTGCAAGGCTATAAACCAGGTTCCATCTCCCCCTTGTGGTCAGTTAGTATAACTGCATGGCTATTACTGCTCCCACACCTGCCTCGTGCGTTCAGTTTCCATTACTGCACCGCTATAAACCAGGTTCCATCTCCCCCTTTTGGTCAGTTAGGAGATCTACATGGCTATTAATGCTCCCACAGCTCCCTCTTATGTTCAGTTTCCATTACTGCACCGCTATAAACCAGGTTCCAACTCCCCCTTTTGGTCAGTCAGTAGAACTGCATGGCTATTACCGCCCCCACAGCTCCCTCTTGTGTTAAGTTTTCATTCCTGCACCACTATAAACCAGGTTCCATCTCCCCCTTGTGGTCAGTTAGTAAAACTACATGGCTATTACTGTCCCAGAGCTCAGTCATGTGTTCAGTTTCCATTACTGCACCGCTATAAACCAGGTTCCATCTCCCCCTTTTGGTCAGTTAGTAGAACTTCATGGCTATTACCGCTCCCACAGCTCCCTCTCGTGTTTTCAGTTTACCTTACTGCACCGCTATAAACCAGGTTCCAACTCCCCTTTTGGTCAGTCAGTAGAACTTCATGGCTATTACCGCTCCCACAGCTCCCTCTCGTGTTCAGTTTCCATTACTGCACCACTATAAACCAGGTTCCAACTCCCCCTTGTGGTCAGTTAGTAGAACTGCATGGCTATTACCGACCCGACAGCTCTCTCTTGTGTTAAGTTTCCATTACTGCACCGCTATAAACCAGGTTCCATCTCCCCATTGGGTCAGTTAGTGGAACTGCATGGCTATTACCACCCCCACAGCTCCCTCTTGTGTTAAGTTTCCATTACTGCACCGCTATAAACCAGGTTCCATCTCCCCCTTGTGGTCAGTTAATGGAACTGCATGGCTATTACCGCCCTCACAGCTCCCTCTTGTGTTAAGTTTCCATTACTGCAGGGCTATAAACCAGGCTCCATCTCCCCCTTGTGGTCACTTAGTGGAACTGCATGGCTATTACCGCCCCCACAGCTCCCTCTTGTGTTAAGTTTCCATTGTTGCACGGCTATAAACCAGGCTCCACCTACCCCTTGTGGTCAGTTAGTAGAACTGCATGGCTATTACCGCTCCCACAGCTCCCTCTCGTGTTCAGTTTCCATTACTGCACGGCTTTAAACCAGGCTCCATCTCCCCCTTGTGGTCAGTTAGTGGAACTGCATGGCTATTACCGCTCCCACAGCTCCATGGTGTGTTCAGTTTCCATTACTGCACCGCTATAAACCAGGTTCCATCTCCCCCTTGTGGTCAGTTAGTAGAACTGCATGGCTATTACCGCTCCCACAGCTTCCTCCCGTGTTCAGTTTCCATTACTGCACCGCTATAAACCAGGTTTCATCTGCCCTTGTGGTCAGTTAGTAGAACTGCATGGCTATTACCGCTCCCACTGCTCCCTCTTGTGTCCAGTTTCCATTACTGCACCACTATAAACCAGGCTCCATCTCCCCTTGTGGTCAGTTAGCAGAACTGCATGGCTATTACCGCTCCCACAGCTCCATCGTGTGTTCAGTTTCCCTTACTGCACGGCTATAAACCAGGTTCCATCTCCCCCTTTTGGTCAGTTAGTAGAACTGCACGGCTATTACCGCTCCCACACCTCCCTCTTGTGTTCAGTTTCCATTACTGCACGGCTATAAACCCGGTTCCATCTCCCCCTTTTGGTCAGTTAGTAGAACTGCATGGCTATTACCACTTCCACAGCTCCATCGTGTGTTCAGTTTCCATTTCTGCACCGCTATAAACCAGGTTAAATCACCCCCTTGTCATCAGTTAGTAGAACTGCATGTCTATTACCATTCCCACAGCTCCATCATGTGTTCAGTTTTCCTCACTGCACGTCTATGAACCATGTTCCATGCCTTCTTGTCATCAGTTAGTGGAACTGCATGGCTATTACTGTTCCCACAGCTCCAGTGTGTGTTAAGTTTCCATTACTGCACCGCTATAAACCAGGTTCCATCACCCACTTGTGGTCAGTTAGTAGAACTGCATGGCTATTACCGCTCCCACAGCTCTCTCTTGTGTTCAATTTCCCCTACTGCATGGCTATGAACCAGGTTCCATCTCCCCTTTTTGGTTAGTTAGTAGAACTACATGGCTATTACCACTCCCACTGCTCCCTCTTGTGTTCAGTTTCCATCACTGCACCTCTATAAACCAGGTTCCTTCTCCCCCTTTTGGTTAGTTAGTAGAACTACATGGCTATTACCGCTCCGACAGCTTCCTCTTGTGTTCAGTTTCTTTTACTGCACCGCTACAATCCAGGTTCCATTTCCCCCTTCTGGTCAGTCAGTAGAACTGCATGGCTATTACCACTTCCACAGCTCCATCGTGTGTACAGTTTTCCTCACTGCACCTCTATGAACCATGTTCCATGCCTTCTTGTCATCAGTTAGTGGAACTGCATGGCTATTACTGTTCCCACAGCTCCAATGTGTGTTAAGTTTCCATTACTGCACGGCTATAAACCAGGTTCCATCACCCCCTTTTGCTCAGTTAGTAGAACTGCATGGCTATAACTGCTCCCACAGCTCCATCGTGTGTTCAGTTTCCCTTCCTGCACCGCTATAAATGGGTTCCATCTTTACCTTGTGGTCAGTTAGTAGAAATGCATGGCTATTGCCGCTCCCAAAGCTCCCTCTTGTGTTCAGTTTCCATTACTGCACGGCTATAAACCAGGTTCCATCTTCCCCTTCTGGTCAGTTAGTAGAACTGCAAAGACATTACCGCTTCCACAGCTCCACCGTGTGTTCAGTTTCCATTACTGTACGGCTATAAACCAGGTTCCATCTTCCCCTTGTGGTCAGTTAGTAGAACTGCATGGATATTACCGCTCCCATAGCTCCATCGTGTGTTCAGTTTCCATTACTGCACCACTATAAACCAGGTTCCAGAACCCCCTTTTGGTCAGTTAGTAGAACTGCATGGCTAATACCACTCCCAGAGCTCCCTCTTGTGATTAATTTCCCCTACTGCACGGCTATAAACCAGGTCCCATCTCCCCTTTTGGTCAGTTAGTAGATCTGCATGGCTATTACCGCTCCCACAGCTCCATAGTATGTTCAGTTTTCCTTACTGCACCGCAATGAACCAGGTTACTTCTCCCCCTTTTGGTCAGTTAGTAGAACTGCATGGCTATTACCGCTCCCACAGCTCCCTCTTGTGTTCAATTTCCATTACTGCACGGCTATAAACCAGGTTCCATCTCCCCGTTGTCATCAGTTAGTGGAACTGCATGGCTATTACTGCTCTCACAGCTCCATCGTGTGTTCAGTTTTCCTTACTGCACCGTTATAAACCAGGTTGCATCTCCCCCTTTTGGTCAGTCAGTAGAACTGCATGGATATTACCGCCCCCCATATCTCCCTCTTGTGTTACGTTTCCATTACTGCACCGCTATAAACCAGGTTCCATCTCCCCCTTTTGGTCAGTTAGTAGAACTACATGGCTATTACTGCTCCCACAGCTCCCTCTTGTGTTCAGTTTCCATTACTGCACCGCTATAAACCAGGTTCCATCTCCCCCCTTTGGTCAGTTAGTAGAACTGCATGGCTATTACTGCTCCCACAGCTCCCTCTTGTGTTTTCAGTTTACCTTACTACACCGCTATAAACCAGGTCCCAACTCCCCCTTTTGGTCAGTTAGTAGAACTGCATGGCTATTACCGCTATCACAGCTCCATTGTGTTTTCAGTTTTCCTTCCTGCAAGGCTATAAACCAGGTTCAATCTCCCCCTTGTGGTCAGTTAGTGGAACTGCGTGGCTATAACTGCTCCCACACCTCCCTCGTGCGTTCAGTTTCCATTACTGCACCGCTATAAACCAGGTTCCATCTCCCCCTTTTGGTCAGTTAGGAGAACTACATGGCTATTAATGCTCCCACAGCTCCCTCTTGTGTTCAGTTTCCATTACTGCACCGCTAGAAACCAGGTTCCATGTCCCCCTTTTGGTCAGTTAGTAGAACTGCATGGATATTACCGCTCCCACAGCTCCAGCGTGTGTTCAGTTTCCATTACTGCACCACTATAAACCAGGTTCCAGAACCCCCTTTTGGTCAGTTAGTAGAACTGCATGACTATTACCGCTCCCACAGCTCCCTCTTGTGTTCAATAGCCCCTACTGCACGGCTATAAACCAGGTTCCATCTCCCCTTTTTGGTCAGTTAGTAGAACTGCATGGCTATTACCGCTCCCACAGCTCCCTCTTGTGTTCAATTTCCCTTACTGCACGGCTATAAACCAGGTTCCATCTCCCCCTTGTCATCAGTTAGTGGAACTGCATGGCTATTACTGCTCTCACAGCTCCATCGTGTGTTCAGTTTTCCTTACTGCACCATTATAAACCAGGTTGCATCTCCCCCTTTTGGTCAGTCAGTAGAACTGCATGGATATTACAGCCCCCATATCTCCCTCTTGTGTTACGTTTCCATTACTGCACCGCTATAAACCAGGTTCCATCTCCCCCTTTTGGTCAGTTAGTAGAACTACATGGCTATTACTGCTCCCACAGCTCCCTCTTGTGTTCAGTTTCCATTATTGCACCGCTATAAACCAGGTTCTATCTCCCCCTTTTGGTCAGTTAGTAGAACTGCATGGCTATTACCGCTCTCACAGCTCCATTGTGTTTTCAGTTTTCCTTCCTGCAAGGCTATAAACCAGGTTCCATCTCCCCCTTGTGGTCAGTTAGTGTAACTGCATGGCTATTACTGCTCCCACACCTCCCTCGTGCGTTCTCTTTCCATTACTGCACCGCTATAAACCAGGTTCCATCTCCCCCTTTTGGTCAGTTAGGAGAACTACATGGCTATTAATGCTCCCACAGCTCCCTCTTGTGTTCAGTTTCCATTACTGCACCGCTAGAAACCAGGTTCCATGTCCCCCTTTTGGTCAGTTAGTAGAACTGCATGGCTATCACCGCTCCCACAGCTCGCTCTTGTGTTTTCAGTTTACCTTACTACACCGCTATAAACCAGGTTCCAACTCCCCCTTTTGGTCAGTCAGTAGAACTGCATGGCTATTACCGCCCCCACAGCTCCCTCTTGTGTTAAGTTTTCATTACTGCACCACTATAAACCAGGTTCCATCTCCCCCTTGTGGTCAGTTAGTAAAACTACATGGCTATTACTGTCCCAGAGCTCAGTCATGTGTTCAGTTTCCATTACTGCACCGCTATAAACCAGGTTCCATCTCCCCCTTTTGGTCAGTTAGTAGAACTACATGGCTATTACCACCCCCACAGCTCCCTCTTGTGTTCAGTTTCCATTACTGCACCACTATAAACCAGGTTCCATCTCCCCCTTGTGGTCAGTTAGTAAAACTACATGGCTATTACTGTCCCAGAGCTCAGTCATGTGTTCAGTTTCCATTACTGCACCGCTATAAACCAGGTTCCATCTCCCCCTTTTGGTCAGTTAGTAGAACTACATGGCTATTACAGCTCCCTCAGCTCCCTCTTGTGTCTTCAGTTTACCTTACTGCACCGCTATAAACCAGGTTCCAACTCCCCCTTTTGGTCAGTCAGTAGAACTTCATGGCTATTACCGCTCCCACAGCTCCCTCTCGTGTTCAGTTTCCATTACTGCACCACTATAAACCAGGTTCCAACTCCCCCTTGTGGTCAGTTAGTAGAACTGCATGGCTATTACCGACCCGACAGCTCTCTCTTGTGTTAAGTTTCCATTACTGCACCGCTATAAAGCGGGTTCCATCTCCCCATTGGGTCAGTTAGTGGAACTGCATGGCTATTACCACCCCCACAGCTCCCTCTTGTGTTAAGTTTCCATTACTGCACCGCTATAAACCAGGTTCCATCTCCCCCTTGTGGTCAGTTAATGGAACTGCATGGCTATTACCGCCCTCACAGCTCCCTCTTGTGTTAAGTTTCCATTACTGCAGGGCTATAAACCAGGCTCCATCTCCCCCTTGTGGTCACTTAGTGGAACTGCATGGCTATTACCGCCCCCACAGCTCCCTCTTGTGTTAAGTTTCCATTGTTGCACGGCTATAAACCAGGCTCCATCTACCCCTTGTGGTCAGTTAGTAGAACTGCATGGCTATTACCGCTCCCACAGCTCCCTCTCGTGTTCAGTTTCCATTACTGCACGGCTTTAAACCAGGCTCCATCTCCCCCTTGTGGTCAGTTAGTGGAACTGCATGGCTATTACCGCTCCCACAGCTCCATGGTGTGTTCAGTTTCCATTACTGCACCGCTATAAACCAGGTTCCATCTCCCCCTTGTGGTCAGTTAGTAGAACTGCATGGCTATTACCGCTCCCACAGCTTCCTCCCGTGTTCAGTTTCCATTACTGCACCGCTATAAACCAGGTTTCATCTGCCCTTGTGGTCAGTTAGTAGAACTGTATGGCTATTACCGCTCCCACTGCTCCCTCTTGTGTCCAGTTTCCATTACTGCACCACTATAAACCAGGCTCCATCTCCCCTTGTGGTCAGTTAGCAGAACTGCATGGCTATTACCGCTCCCACAGCTCCATCGTGTGTTCAGTTTCCCTTACTGCACGGCTATAAACCAGGTTCCATCTCCCCCTTTTGGTCAGTTAGTAGAACTGCACGGCTATTACCGCTCCCACAGCTCCCTCTTGTGTTCAGTTTCCATTACTGCACGTCTATAAACCCGGTTCCATCTCCCCCTTTTGGTCAGTTAGTAGATCTGCATGGCTATTACCACTTCCACAGCTCCATCGTGTGTTCAGTTTCCATTTCTGCACCGCTATAAACCAGGTTCCATCACCCCCTTGTCATCAGTTAGTAAAACTGCATGTCTATTACCATTCCCACAGCTCCATCGTGTGTTCAGTTTTCCTCACTGCACCTCTATGAACCATGTTCCATGCCTTCTTGTCATCAGTTAGTGGAACTGCATGGCTATTACTGTTCCCACAGCTCCAGTGTGTGTTAAGTTTCCATTACTGCACCGCTATAAACCAGGTTCCATCACCCACTTGTGGTCAGTTAGTAGAACTGCATGGCTATTACCGCTCCCACAGCTCTCTCTTGTGTTCAATTTCCCCTACTGCATGGCTATGAACCAGGTTCCATCTCCCCATTTTGGTTAGTTAGTAGAACTACATGGCTATTACCACTCCCACTGCTCCCTCTTGTGTTCAGTTTCCATCCCTGCACCTCTATAAACCAGGTTCCTTCTCCCCCTTTTGGTTAGTTAGTAGAACTACATGGCTATTACCGCTCCGACAGCTTCCTCTTGTGTTCAGTTTCTATTACTGCACCGCTACAATCCAGGTTCCATTTCCCCCTTCTGGTCAGTTAGTAGAACTGCATGGCTATTACCGCTCCCACAGCTCCATCGTGTGTTCAGATTCTATTACTGCACCGCTATGAACCAGGTTCCATCTCCCCTTTTGGTCAGTTAGTAGAAATGCATGGCTATTACCGCTCCCACTGCTCCATCGTGTGTTCAGTTTTCCTTACTGCACCGCTATGAACCAGGTTCCTTCTCCCCCTATTGGTCAGTTAGTAGAACTGCATTGCTATTACCGCTACCACAGCTCCCTCTTGTGTTCAGTTTCCCTTACTGCATGGCTATAAACCATGTTCCATCTCCCCCTTGTCATCAGTTAGTGGAACTGCATGGCTATTACTGCTCCCACAGCTCCATCGTGTGTTCAGTTTTCCTTACTGCACCGTTATAAACCACGTTGCATCTCCCCCTTTTGGTCAGTTGGTAGAACTGCATGGCTGTTACCGCACCCACCGCTTGGCGCAAATCCTATGATAGCGTGAAGAAAGTTTTGTACTTGTCTACGGTGAAATTGTATCACCGGGCAGTGTGCAGAACCCGCGCCGCCTTCTATGCCGCACAATTCAGGACTAGTTCTAACCCGTCTAAGGCTATCTTCAAGGTGTTGAAAGATCTCACTGCCAAAAAGGTAACGACGATCCACCAGAGCTCTGTTGAGCACTGTGAAAAACTAGCAGATTTCTTTTTGGAAAAGGTCAATGCCATTTATCGGGCTTTTCCGTTGGCCACTCCTTCGGCTAATCCACCTCTTAAGCCGTTAACATCAGAGGGGTTGCATTCTTTTCCTACTTTAACACCTGAAAGCCTCGACAAATTGGCTCACCAAGTGAAGTCGGGGTCCCCAGCGGATCCGCTTTGCTCAGCTGTGTTCAAAGACTTAGCGGTACACGACATCTCTCCGTTATGTTCTTTGATCAATACGTCGCTTACATCCGGCGCAGTTCCACTGAAGTGGAAGCGAGCTATGGTTCGTCCTATCCTTAAGAAACCTAATTTGGATGGTAGCAAGCCCGAGAGTTATCGGCCAATCTCACTCTTACCGTGGCCTGCTAAGGTGACGGAGGCGCATGTCAACGCGGTCCTCTCGGAACATCTACTTCATGCTGATGTCCTCGATGTGACGCAGAATGGATTCAGGGCCGGGCATAGCACGGATACGGCTCTGCTGTATATGGTGGAGCATCTTCGCTCCGTGCTCGATGCGGGACAAACGGCGGCGCTGGTGCTATTAGATCTGAGCGCCGCCTTTGATACCGTATCGCACCCGATCCTTCTGCGTCGCTTAGAGGAAGTTGGCGTCACCGGCATCGCTCTCCAATGGTTCCGGTCTTTTTTAGCCAATCGGGCCTTTAGCGTGACCGTCCCGCCGTACCAGTCCAAATACCATCCTCTGGGCCTGGGGGTCCCCCAAGGCTCCTCGCTGAGTCCTACGTTGTTCAATCTATACGTAAGGCCGCTAGCTGAGGTTGTCAGGCAATGGGGTATGACAATGGTGTCATACGCCGATGACACCCAGCTAGCGGTTACGATCAGCGGGGATGCCGATGCCCCCAGGTTCCAACAAGGACTGCGGGCGGTCGCCGGCTGGATGACGTCCAACTGTCTCCAGCTGAACGCTAGTAAGACCGAGGTCATGATTTTTGGCAAACAACCGGAACTTTGGGGAGAGAGATGGTGGCCTGGGGATCTGGGTCCTACTCCCATCCCAGTTGCCGAGCTCAAAAACCTCGGGGTCTTGCTGGACCCTTCCCTTACGTTTGCCTGTCATACCAAACGTACGGCGGCCTGTTGCTTTGGTATCCTGCGCAGGCTCCGTCCAGTGCTAAAGTTCTTTGATGCCTCCACTAGGCAGCTCATGATCCAAGCTACTGTCATCTCTAGGCTGGATTATGCGAGCTCCCTTTTGGTAGGCCTGAACCAAGCAGAGATCGGACGTTTGCAATGGATCCAGAATGCCGCAGCAAGATCGGTGGTAGGATTACCTAGATCGTGCCCCACCTCTAGTACTCTGCGTTCATTGCACTGGCTCCTGGTGGCCCAGCGGATCCAGTTCAAGGTCCTCTGTGTCGCTTATAAGATTCTGAAGGGGTCCCCAGCTATGATTCTGGCTACACTTTTGGCCCATTACATTCCAGCCCGAGCTTTAAGATCCGCTGATTTAGAACTGGCTGTTGTCCCGCGCTTCAAGCGAAGCAGAGCTGGTGGGCGCTCCTTTCAAGTTCGTGCGGCGGTGCTCTGGAACTCCCTTCCCCCGGCGATTCGTGCCCTTAGGGATCTGCTTTCCTTTCGCCGTGCGGTGAAAACTTTTTTATTCCCTTAGTTTAAATTTGTCTGACATATTGTTTCGTTGTGCTGTGCAGCTGCCTTGTCGGGCGCCAGGACGCTCCTTGGCTGGAGCATCTGTGCGCCTAATAAAAACGCATAACATAACATAACATAGCTCCATCTCATGTCAACGCGGTCCTCTCGGAACATCTACTTCATGCTGATGTCCTCGATGTGACGCAGAATGGATTCAGGGCCGGGCATAGCACGGAGACGGCTCTGCTGTATATGGTGGAGCATCTTCGCTCCGTGCTCGATGCGGGACAAACGGCGGCGCTGGTGCTATTAGATCTGAGCGCCGCCTTTGATACCGTATCGCACCCGATCCTTCTGCGTCGCTTAGAGGAAGATGGCGTCACCGGCATCGCTCTCCAATGGTTCCGGTCTTTTTTAGCCAATCGGGCCTTTAGCGTGACCGTCCTGCCGTACCAGTCCAAATACCATCCTCTGGGCCTGGGGGTCCCCCAAGGCTCCTCGCTGAGTCCTACGTTGTTCAATCTATACGTAAGGCCGCTAGCTGAGGTTGTCAGGCAATGGGGTATGACAATGGTGTCATACGCCGATGACACCCAGCTAGCGGTTACGATCAGCGGGGATGCCGATGTCGATGCCCCCAGGTTCCAACAAGGACTGCGGGCGGTCGCCGGCTGGATGACGTCCAACTGTCTCCAGCTGAACGCTAGTAAGACCGAGGTCATGATTTTTGGCAAACAACCGGAACTTTGGGGAGAGAGATGGTGGCCTGGGGATCTGGGTCCTACTCCCATCCCAGTTGCCGAGCTCAAAAACCTCGGGGTCTGGCTGGACCCTTCCCTTACGTTTGCCTGTCATACCAAACGTACGGCGGCCTGTTGCTTTGGTATCCTGCGCGGGCTCCGTCCAGTGCTAAAGTTCTTTGATGCCTCCACTAGGCAGCTCATGATCCAAGCTACTGTCATCTCTAGGCTGGATTATGCGAGCTCCCTTTTGGTAGGCCTGAACCAAGCAGAGATCGGACGTTTGCAACGGATCCAGAATGCCGCAGCAAGATCGGTGGTAGGATTACCTAGATCGTGCCCCACCTCTAGTACTCTGCGTTCATTGCACTGGCTCCCGGTGGCCCAGCGGATCCAGTTCAAGGTCCTCTGTGTCGCTTATAAAATTCTGAAGGGGTCCCCAGCTATGATTCTGGCTACACTTTTGGCCCATTACATTCCAGCCCGAGCTTTAAGATCCGCTGATTTAGAACTGGCTGTTGTCCCGCGCTTCAAGCGAAGCAGAGCTGGTGGGCGCTCCTTTCAAGTTCGTGCGGCGGTGCTCTGGAACTCCCTTCCCCCGGCGATTCGTGCCCTTAGGGATCTGCTTTCCTTTCGCCGTGCGGTGAAAACTTTTTTATTCCCTTAGTTTAAATTTGTCTGACATATTGTTTTGTTGTGCTGTGCAGCTGCCTTGTCGGGCGCCAGGACGCTCCTTGGCTGGAGCATCTGTGCGCCTAATAAAAACGCATAACATAACATAACATAGCTCCATCTCATGTTCAGTTTCCATTACTGCACCGATATAAACCAGGTTCCAGCTCCCCCTTTTGGTCAGTTAGCGGAACTACATGGCTATTACCGCTCCCACAGCTCCTTCTTGTGTTCAATTTCCATTACTGCACCGCTATAAACCAGGTTCCATCTCCCCCTTTTTTTCAGTCAGTAGAACTGCATGTCTATTACCGCTCCCACAGCTCCCTCTCGTGTTCAGTTTCCATTACTGCACCGATATAAACCAGGTTCTAGCTCCCCCTTTTGGTCAGTTAGTAGAACTACATGGCTATTACAGCTCCCACAGCTCTCTCTTGTGTTCAGTTTCCATTACTGCACCGCTATAAACCAGGTTCTATCTCCCCCTTTTGGTCAGTTAGTAGAACTGCATGGGTATTACTGCTCCAACAGCTCCCTCTTGTGTTCAGTTTTCCTTACTGCATCGCTCTGAACCAGGTTCCTTCTCCCCCTTTTGAGCAGTTAGTAGAACTGTATGGCTATTACCACTCCCACAGCTCCCTCTTGTGTTCAGTTTCCCTTACTGCACAGCTATAAACCAGGTTCCATCTCCCCCTTTTGGTCAGTTAGTGGAACTGCATGGACTATTACTGCTCCCACAGCTCCATCTCGTGTTCAGTTTCCCTTACTGCACCGATATAAACCAGGTTCCAGCTCCCCCTTGTCATCAGTTAGTGGAACTGCATGGCTATTACTGCTCCCACAGTTCCCTCTTGTGTTCAGTTTCCATTACTGCACCGCTATAAACCAGGTTCCAGTTCCCTTTTTTGGTCAGTTAGTAGAACTACATGGCTATTACAGCTTCGACAGCTCCCTCTTGTGTTCAGATTCCATTACTGCACCGCTATAAACCAGGTTCCATCTCCCCTTTTTGGTCAGGTAGTAGAACTACATGGGTATTACTGCTCCCACAGCTCCATCATGTGTTCAGTTTTCCTTACTGCATCGCTCTGAACCAGGTTCCTTCTCCCCCTTTTGAGCAGTTAGTAGAACTACACGGCTATTACAGCTCCCTCTTGTGTTCAGTTTCCATTACTGCACCAATATAAACCAGGTTCCAGCTCCCCCTTGTCATCAGTTAGTGGAACTGCATGGCTATTACTGCTCCCAGAGCTCCCTCTTGTGTTCAGTTTCCATTACTGCATCTCTATAAACCAGGTTCCATCTCCCCTTTTTAGTCAGTTAGTAGAACTACATAGCTATTACCGCACCCACAGCTCCATCGTCTGTTCAGTTTCCCTTACTGCACTGCTGTAAACAATGTTCCATCTCCCCCTTGTCATCAGTTAGTGGAACTGCATGGCTATTACCGCTCCCACAGCTCCATCTTGTGTTCAGTTTCCCTTACTGCCCCGTTATAAACCAGATTCTATCTCCCCGTTTTGGTCAGTTAGAAGAACTGCATGGCTATTACCGCACCCACAGCTCCATCTCATGTTCAGTTTCCCTTACTGCTCCGATATAAACCAGGGCTTGCGGGGGCTCCTGCCCCAGGCTTGCGGGCGGAGCAGCAGGAGCGGCTGCGGGATCTTCATAGGCGGAGCCCCCCCCACAACCCCCTTGTGATTAATACAAATATAAACTATCCCAATGCTGTCTCTGGGGTCAGGGAGCAAGCCTGATCTGCTGTGAGATAGTATAAGGTCTGGGGCTGCACACCTCCCATCTCTCCCCTGGGGTCCAGCCCGTTGCCCCCCTCACTATCAGTTCCCAGAGAATAATGCTGCAAACGATCTCACAGCACCTCCTGTACTCAGGCACTCAAACTGCATGGCTATTACCGCTCCCACAGCTCCATTGCGTTTTCAGTTTTCCTTACTGCAAGGCTATAAACCAGGTTCCATCTCCCCCTTGTGGTCAGTTAGTTGAACTGCATGGCTATTACTGCTCCCACAACTCCATTGTGTGTTAAGTTTCTATTACTGCACCACTATAAACCAGGTTCCTTCTCCCCCTTTTGGTTAGTTAGTAGAACTACATGGCTATTACCGCTCCCACAGCTTCCTCTTGTGTTCAGTTTCTATTTCTGCACCGCTACAATCCAGGTTCCATCTCCCCCTTCTGGTCAGTTAGTAGAACTGCATGGCTATTACCGCTCCCACAGCTCCATCGTGTGTTCAGATTCCATTACTGCACGGCTATAAACCACGTTCCATCTTCCCCTTGTGGTCAGTTAGTAGAACTGCATGGATATTAGCGCTCCTACAGCTCCATCGTGTGTTCATTTTCCATTACTGCACCACTATAAACCAGGTTCCATTACCCCCTTTTGGTCAGTTAGTAGAACTGCATGGCTATTACCGATCCCACAGCTCTCTCTTGTGTTCAATTTCCCCTATTGCACGGCTATGAACCAGGTTCCATCTCCCCTTTTTGGTTAGTTAGTAGAACTACATGGCTATTACCACTCCCACTGCTCCCTCTTGTGTTCAGTTTCCATCCCTGCACCTCTATAAGCCAGGTTCCTTCTCCCCCTTTTGGTTAGTTAGTAGAACTACATGGCTATTACCGCTCCCACAGCTTCCTCTTGTGTTCAGTTTCTATTACTGCACCGCTACAATCCAGGTTACATCTCCCCCTTCTGGTCAGTTAGTAGAAATGCATGGCTATTACCGCTCCCAGTGCTCCATCGTGTGTTCAGTTTTCCTTACTGCACCGCTATGAACCAGGTTCCATCTCCCCTTTTGGTCAGTTAGTAGAAATGCATGGCTATTACCGCTCCCAGTGCTCCATCGTGTGTTCAGTTTTCCTTACTGCACCGCTATGAACCAGGTTCCTTCTCCCCCTATTGGTCAGTTAGTAGAACTGCATGGCTATTACCGCTCCCACAGCTCCCTCTTGTGTTCAGTTTCCCTTACTGCATGGCTATAAACCAGGTTCCATCTCCCCCTTGTCATCAGTTAGTGGAACTGCATGGCTATTACTGCTCCCACAGCTCCATCGTGTGTTCAGTTTTCCTTACTGCACCGTTATAAACCAGGTTGCATCTCCCCCTTTTGGTCAATTGGTAGAACTGCATGCCTAATACCGCACCCATAGCTCCATCTCATGTTCAGTTTCCATTACTGCACCGATATAAACCAAGTTCCAGCTCCCCCTTTTGGTCAATTAGCAGAACTACATGGCTATTACAGCTCCCACAGCTCCCTCTTTTGTTGAATTTCCATTACTGCACCGCTATAAACCAGGTTCCATGTCCACCCTTTGGTCAGTTAGTAGAACTGCAAGGCTATTACCACTCCCATAGCTCCCTCTTGTGATCAATTTCCCCTACTGCACGGATCTAAACCAGGTGCCATCTCACATTTTTGGTCAGTTAGTGGAACTGAATGGCTATTACCGCTCTCACAGCTCTCTCTTGTGTTCAGTTTCCCTTACTGCACAGCTATAAACCAGGTTCCATCTCCCCCTTTTGGTCAGTTAGTATAATTGCATGGCTATTACCGCTCCCACAGCTCCATCTCGTGTTCAGTTTCCCTTTCTGCACCGTTATAAACAAAGTTCCATCTCCCCCTTGTGATCAATTAGTAGAACTGCAATACTGTTACCGCACCTCCAGCTCCATCTCATGTTCAGTTTCCCTTACTGCACCGATATAAACCAGGTTCCAGCTCCTCCTTTTGGTCAGTTGGTAGAACTGCATGGCAATTACAGCTCCCACAGCTCCCTCTTGTGTTCAGTTTCCATTACTGCACCGCTATAAACCAGGTTCCATCTCCCCTTTTTGGTCAGTTAGTAGAACTACATGGCTATTACTGTTCCCACAGCTCCATCGTCTGTTCAGTTTCCCTTACTGCACTGCTGTAAACAATGTTCCATCTCCCCCTTGTCATCAGTTAGTGGAACTGCATGGCTATTACAGCTCCCACAGCTCCCTCTTGTGTTCAGTTTCCATTACTGCACTGCTGTAAACAATGTTCCATCTCCCCCTTTTCATCAGTTAGTGGAACTGCATGGCTATTACTGCTCCCACAGTTCCATCTCGTGTTCAGTTTCCCTTACTGCACCGATATAAACCAGGGCTTGCGGGGGCTCCTGCCCCAGGCTTGCGGGCAGAGCAGCAGGAGCGGCTGCCGGATCTTCATAGGCGGAGCCCCCCCCCTTGTGATTAATACAACTATAAACTATCCAAATGCTGTCTCAGGGGTCAGGGAGCAAGCCTGATCTGCTGTGAGATGGTATAAGGTCTGGGGCTGCACAGCTCCCAGCTCTCCCCTGGGGTCCAATAAGAGGCCTGCATGACTGTAAACCATCACAAGCTTCATCCAATCCTGACCTGCATGACTGCCATCCTTCTCACCCGCCCACGTCATCAGTTAACAAGGAGGCCTGATTGTAATACAGCCCATTGCCCCCCTCACCATCAGTTCTCATAGAATAATGCTGCAAACGATCTCACAGCGCCTCCTCTACTCGAACTGCATGGCTATTACTGCTCCCACAGCTGCATTGTGTTTTCAGTTTTCCTTACTGCAAGGCTATAAACCAGGTTCCATCTCCCGCTTGTGGTCAGATAGTGTAATTACATGGCTATTACTGCTCCCGCAGCTCCATTGTGTGTTAAGTTTCCATTACTGCACCGCTATAAACCAGGTTCCTTCTCCCCCTTTTGGTCAGTTAGTAAAACTAGATGGCTATTACTGCTCCCACAGCTCCCTCTTGTGTTCAGTTTCCATTACTGCATCGCTATAAAACAGGTTCCATCTCCCCTTTTGGTCAGTTAGTAGAACTGCATGGCTAGTATTGCTCCTACAGCTCCCTTTTGTGTTTTCAGTTTTCCTTACTACATCGCTATAAACCAGGTTCCATCTCCCCCTTTTGGTCAGTCAGTAGAACTGCATGGCTATTACTGCCCCCACAGCTCCCTCTCGTGTTCAGTTTCCATTACTGCACCGATATAAACCAGGTTCCAGCTCCCCCTTTTGGTCAGATAGTAGCACTACATGGCTATTACAGCTCCCACAGCTCTCTCTTGTGTTCAGTTTCCATTACTACACCGCTATAAACCAGGTTCCATCTCCCCTTTTTGGTCAGTTAGTAGAACTACATGAGTATTTCTGCTCCCACAGCTCCATCGTGTGTTCAGTTTTCCTTACTGCATCGCTATGAACCAGGTTCCTTCTCCCCCTTTTGAGCAGTTAGTAGAACTGTATGGCTATTACCGCTCCCACAGCTCCCTCTTGTGTTCAGTTTCCCTTACTGCACAGCTATAAACCAGGTTCCATCTCCCCCTTTTGGTCAGTTAGTATAACTGCATGGACTATTACCGCTCCCACTGCTCCATCTCGTGTTCAGTTTCCCTTACTGCACCGATATAAACCAGGTTCCAGCTCCCCCTTGTCATCAGTTAGTGGAACTGCATGGCTATTACTGCTCCCACAGTTCCTTCTTGTGTTCAGTTTCCATTACTGCACCGCTATAAACCAGGTTCCATTTCCCTTTTTTGGTCAGTTAGTAGAACTACATGGCTATTACAGCTTCCACAGCTCCCTCTTGTGTTCAGTTTCCATTACTGCACCGCTATAAACCAGGTTCCATCTCCCCTTTTTGGTCAGTTAGTAGAACTACATGGGTATTACTGCTCCCACAGCTCCATCATGTGTTCAGTTTTCCTTACTGCATCGCTATGAACCAGGTTCCTTCTCCCCCTTTTGAGCAGTTAGTAGAACTGTATGGCGATTACCGCTCCCACAGCTCCCTCTTGTGTTCAGTTTCCCTTACTGCACAGCTATAAACCAGGTTCCAGCTCTCCCTTTTGGTCATTTAGTAGAACTACACGGCTATTACAGCTCCCTCTTGTGTTCAGTTTCCATTACTGCACCGATATAAACCAGGTTCCAGCTCCCCCTTTTGATCAGTTAGCGGAACTACATGGATATTACCGCTCCCACAGCTCCTTCTTGTGTTCAATTTCCATTACTGCACCGCTATAAACCAGGTTCCATCTCCCCCTTTTGGTCAGTTAGTAGAACTACATGGCTATTACCGCTCCCACAGCTCCCTCTTGTGTTCAATTTCCCCTACTGCACGGCTATAAACCAGGTTCCATCTCCCCTTTTTGGTCAGTTAGTAAAACTGCATGGACATTACCGCTCCCACAGCTCCACCGTGTGTTCAGTTTCCATTACTGTACGGCTATAAACCAAGTTCCATCTTCCCCTTGTGGTCAGTTAGTAGAACTGCATGGATATTACTGCTCCCACAGCTCCAGCGTGTGTTCGGTTTCCATTACTGCACAGCTCCATCGTGTGTTCAGATTCCATTACTGCACCGCTATGAACCAGGTTCCATCTCCCCTTTTGGTCAGTTAGTAGAAATGCATGGCTATTACCGCTCCCACTGCTCCATCGTGTGTTCAGTTTTCCTTACTGCACCGCTATGAACCAGGTTCCTTCTCCCCCTATTGGTCAGTTAGTAGAACTGCATGGCTATTACCGCTCCCACAGCTCCCTCTTGTGTTCAGTTTCCCTTACTGCATGGCTATAAACCAGGTTCCATCTCCCCCTTGTCATCAGTTAGTGGAACTGCATGGCTATTACTGCTCCCACAGCTCCATCGTGTGTTCAGTTTTCCTTACTGCACCGTTATAAACCAGGTTGCATCTCCCCCTTTTGGTCAGTTGGTAGAACTGCATGGCTGTTACCGCACCCATAGCTCCATCTCATGTTCAGTTTCCATTACTGCACCGATATAAACCAGGTTCCAGCTCCCCCTTTTGGTCAGTTAGCGGAACTACATGGCTATTACCGCTCCCACAGTTCCTTCTTGTGTTCAATTTCCATTACTGCACCGCTATAAACCAGGTTCCATCTCCCCCTTTTGGTCAGTTAGTAGAACTACATGGCTATTACCGCTCCCACAGCTCCCTCTTGTGTTCAGTTTCCATTACTGCACCGCTATGAACCAGGTTCCATCTCCTCCTTGTGGTCAGTTAGTAGAACTGCATGGCTATTACTGCTCCTACAGCTCCATCGTGTGTTCAGTTTCCATTACTGCACAGCTATTAACCAGGTTCCATATTCCCCTTGTGGTCAGTTACTAGAACTGCATGGCTCTTACCGCTCCCACAGCTCCATCTTGTGTTCAGTTTCCATTACTGCACCACTATAAACCAGGTTCCATTACCCCCTTTTGGTCAGTTAGTAGAACTGCATGGCTATTACCGCTCCCATAGCTCCATCGTGTGTTCAGTTTCCCTTCCTGCACCGCTATAAATGGGGTTCCATCTTTACCTTGTGGTCAGTTAGAGGAACTACATGGCTATTACTGCTCCCAAAGCTCCCTCTTGTGTTCAGTTTCCATTACTGCACGGCTATAAACCAGGTTCCATCTTCCCCTTCTGGTCAGTTAGTAGAACTGCAAGGACATTACCGCTCCCACAGCTCCACCGTGTGTTCAGTTTCCATTACTGTACGGCTATAAACCAAGTTCCATCCTCCCCTTGTGGTCAGTTAGTAGAACTGCATGGATATTACCGCTCCCACAGCTCCATCGTGTGTTCGGTTTCCATTACTGCACCACTATAAACCCGGTTCCAGAACCCCCTTTTGGTCAGTTAGTAGAACTGCATGGCTATTACCGCTCCCACAGCTCCCTCTTGTGTTCAATTTCCCCTACTGCACGGCTATAAACCAGGTTCCATCTCCCCTTTTTGGTCAGTTAGTAGAACTGCATGGATATTACCGCTCCCACAGCTCCATCGTATGTTCAATTTTCCTTACTGCACCGCTATGAACCAGGTTCCTTCTCCCCCTTTTGGTCAGTTAGTAGAACTGCATGGCTATTACCGCTCCCACAGCTCCCTCTTGTGTTCAGTTTCCCTTACTGCATGGCTATAAACCAGGGTCCATCTCCCCCTTGTCATCAGTTAGTGGAACTGCATGGCTATTACTGCTCCCACAGCTCCATCGTGTGTTCAGTTTTCCTTACTGCACCGTTAAAAACCAGGTTGCATCTCCCCCTTTTGGTCAGTTGGTAGAACTGCATGGCTGTTACCGCACCCATAGCTCCATCTCATGTTCAGTTTCCATTACTGCACCGATATAAACCAGGTTCCAGCTCCCCCTTTTGGTCAGTTAGCGGAACTACATGGCTATTACCGCTCCCACAGCTCCTTCTTGTGTTCAATTTCCATTACTGCACCGCTATAAACCAGGTTCCATCTCCCCCTTTTGGTCAGTTAGTAGAACTACATGGCTATTACCGCTCCCACAGCTCCCTCTTGTGTTCAGTTTTCATTACTGCACCGCTATGAACCAGGTTCCATCTCCTCCTTGAGGTCAGTTAGTAGAACTGCATGGCTATTACTGCTCCCACAGCTCCATCGTGTGTTCAGTTTCCATTACTGCACAGCTATTAACCAGGTTCCATCTTCCCCTTGTGGTCAGTTACTAGAACTGCATGGCTCTTACCGCTCCCACAGCTCCATCTCATGTTCAGTTTCCCTTTCTGCACCGTTATAAACTAGGTTCCATCACCCCCTTGTGATCAGTTAGTAGAACTGCAATACTGTTACCGCACCCCAGCTCCATCTCATGTTCAGTTTCCCTTACTGCACCGATATAAACCAGGTTCCAGCTCCTCCTTTTGGTCAGTTGGTAGAACTACATGGCTATTACAGCACCCACAGCTCCCTCTTGTGTTCAGTTTCCATTACTGCACCGCTATAAACCAGGTTCCATCTCCCCTTTTTGGTCAGTTAGTAGAACTACATGGCTATTACTGTTCCCACAGATCCATTGTGTGTTCAGTTTCCCTTACTGCACTGCTGTAAACAATGTTCCATCTCCCCCTTGTCATCAGTTAGTGGAACTGCATGGCTATTACCGCTCCCACAGCTCCATCTCGTGTTCAGTTTCCCTTACTGCACCGATATAAACCAGGGCTTGCGGGGGCTCCTTCCCCAGGCTTGCGGGCGGAGCAGCAGGAGCGGCTGCCGGATCTTCATAGGCGGAGCCCCCCCCTTGTAATTAATACAACTATAAACTATCCAAATGCTGTCTCTGGGGTCAGGGAGCAAGCCTGATCTGCTGTGAGATGGTATAAGGTCTGGGGCTGCACACCTCCCAGCTCTCCCCTGGGGTCCAATAAGAGTCCTGCATGACTGTAAACCATCAGAAGCTTCATCCAATCCTGACCTGCATAACTGCCATCCTTCTCACCCGCCCGCGTCATTAGTTAACAAGGAGGCCTGATTGTAATACTGCCCGTTGCCCCCCTCACCATCAGTTCTCAGAGAATAATGCTGCAAACGATCTCACAGCGCCTCCTCTACTCAGGCATTCGAACTGCATGGCTATTACCGCTCCCACAGCTCCATTGTGTTTTCAGTTTTCCTTACTGCAAGGCTATAAACCAGGTTCCATCTCCCCCTTGTGGTCAGTTAGTGGAACTGCATGGCTATTACTGCTCCCGCAGCTCCCTCTTGTGTTCAGTTTCCATTACTTCACCGCTATAAACCAGGTTCCTTTTCCCCCTTTTGGTCAGTTTGGTCAGTTAGTAAAACTACATGGCTAATATTGCTCCCACAGCTCCCTCTTGTGTTCAGTTTCCATTACTGCACCACTATAAACCAGGTTCCAACTCCCCCTTGTGGTCAGTTTGTAGAACTGCATGGCTATTACCGCTCCCACAGCTCCCTCTCGTGTTCAGTTTCCATTACTGCTATAAACCAGGTTCCAACTCCCCCTTGTGGTCAGTTGGTAGAACTGCATTGCTATTACCGCCCCCACAGCTCCCTCTTGTGTTAAGGTTCCATTACTGCACCGCTATAAACCAGGTTCCATCTCCCCCTTGTGGTCAGTTAGTGGAACTGCTTGGCTATTACCGCCCCCACAGTTCCCTCTTGTGTCAAGTTTCCATTACTGCACCGCTATAAACCAGGTTCCATCTCCCCCTTGTGGTCAGTTAGTGGAATGCCATGGCTATTACCGCCCTCACAGCTCCCTCTTGTGTTAAGTTTTCATTACTGCACGGCTATAAACCAGTCTCCATCTCCCCCTCGTGGTCACTTAGAGGAACTACATGGCTATTACCGCCCCCACAGCTCCCTCTTGTGTTAAGTTTCCATTACTGCACAGCTATAAACCCTGCTCCATCTCCCCCTTGTGGTCACTTAGTGGAACTGCATGGCCATTACCGCCCCCACAGCTCCCTCTTGTGTTAAGTTTCCATTACTGCATGGCTATAAACCAGGCTCCATCTCCCCCTTGTGGTCAGTTAATAGAACTGCATGGCTATTACCGCTCCCTTTGCTCCATCTTGTGTTCATTTTCCATTACTGCACCACTATAAACCAGGTTCCATTACCCCCTTTTGGTCAGTGAGTAGAACTGCATGGCTATTATCGCTCCCACAGCTCCCTCTTGTGTTCAATTTCCCTTACTGCACGGCTATAAACCAGGTTCCATCTCCCCCTTGTCATCAGTTAGTGGAACTGCATGGCTATTACCGCTCCCACAGCTCCCTCTTGTGTTCAATTTCCCCTACTGCACGGCTATAAACCAGGTTCCATCTCCCCCTTTTGGTCAGTTAGTAGAACTGCATGGCCATTACCGCACCCATAGCTCCATCTCATGTTCAGTTTCCATTACTGCACCGATATAAACCAGGTTCCAGCTCCCACTTTTGGTCAGTTAGCAGAACTCCATGGCTATTACCGCACCCACAGCTCCCTCTTGTGTTCAGTTTCCATTACTGCACCGCTATAAACCAGGTTTCATCTCCCCCTTTTGGTCAGTTAGTAGAACTCTATGTCTATTACCACTCCCACTGCTCCCTCTTGTGTTCAGTTTCCATCCCTGTACCTCTATAAACCAGGTTCCATCTCCCCCTTTTGGTCAGTCAGTAGAATTACATGGCTATTACCGCTCCCACAGCTCCATCATGTGTTCAGTTTCCATTACTGCACCATTATAAACCAGGGTCCATTACCCCCTTTTGGTCAGTTAGTATAACTGCATGGCTATTACCGCTCCCACAGCTCTCTCTTGTGTTCAATTTCCCCTACTGCATGGCTATAAACCAGGCTCCATCTCCCCTTTTTGGTCAGTTAGTATAACTGCATGGCTATTACCGCTCCCACAGCTCCATCGTTTGTTCAGTTTTCCTTACTCCACCGCTATGAACCAGGTTCCTTCTCCACCTTTTGGCCAGTTAGAAGAACTGCATGGCTATTACCGCTCCCACAGCTCCCTCTTGTGTTCAGTTTCCCCTACTGCACGGCTATAAACCAGGTTCCATCTCCCCCTTGTCATCAGTTAGTGGAACTGCATGGCTATTACTGCTCCCACAGCTCCATCGTGTGTTCAGTTTTCCTTACTGCACCGTTATAGACCAGGTTGCATCTCCCCCTTTTGGTCAATTGGTAGAACTGCATGGCTAATACCGCACCCATAGCTCCATCTCATGTTCAGTTTCCATTACTGCACCGATATAAACCAAGTTCCAGCTCCCCCTTTTGGTCAGTTAGCAGAATTACATGGCTATTACCGCTCCCACAGCTCCCTCATTTGTTCAATTTCCATTACTGCACCGCTATAAACCAGGTTCCATGTCCACCCTTTGGTCAGTTAGTAGAAATGCAAGGCTATTACCGCTCCCACAGCTCCCCCTTGTGATCAATTTCCCCTACTGCACGGATCTAAACCAGGTGCCATCTCACATTTTTGGTCAGTTAGTAGAACTGCATGGCTATTACCGCTCCCACAGCTCCATCGTGTGTTCAGTTTTCCTTACTGCATCGCTATGAACCAGGTTCCTTCTCCCCGTTTTGAGCAGTTAGTAGAACTGCATGGCTATTACCGCTCTCACAGCTCCCTCTTGTGTTCAGTTTCCCTTACTGCACATCTATAAACCAGGTTCCATCTCCCCCTTTTGGTCAGTTAGTATAACTGCATGGCTATTACCGCTCCCACAGCTCCATCTCGTGTTCAGTTTCCCTTTCTGCACCGTTATAAACAAGGTTCCATCTCCCCCTTGTGATCAATTAGTAGAACTGCAATACTGTTACCGCACCCTCAGCTCCATCTCATGTTCAGTTTCCATTACTGCACCGCTATAAACCAGGTTCCATCTCCCCTTTTTGGTCAGTTAGTAGAACTGCATGGCTATTACTGTTCCCACAGCTCCATCGTCTGTTCAGTGTCCCTCACTGCACTGCTGTAAACAATGTTCCATCTCCCCCTTGTCATCAGTTAGTGGAACTGCTTGGCTATTACCGCTCCCACAGCTCCATCTCGTGTTCAGTTTCCCTAACTGCCCTGTTATAAACCAGGTTCCATCTCCCCGTTTTGGTCAGTTAGAAGAACTGCATTGCTATTACCCCACCCACAGCTCCATCTCATGTTCAGTTTCCCTTACTGCTCCGATATAAACCAGGGCTTGCGGGGGCTCCTGCCCCAGGCTTGCGGGCGGAGCAGCAGGAGCGGCTGCCGGATCTTCATAGGCGGAGCCCCCCACCCCCTTGTGATTAATACAACTATAAACTATCCAAATGCTGTCTCAGGGGTCAGGGAGCAAGCCTGATCTGCTGTGAGATGGTATAAGGTCTGGGGCTGCACAGCTCCCAGCTCTCCCCTGGGGTCCAATAAGAGGCCTGCATGACTGTAAACCATCACAAACTTCATCCAATCCTGACATGCATGACTGCCATCCTTCTCACCCGCCCGCGTCATCAGTTAACAAGGAGGCCTGATTGTAATACAGCCCATTGCCCCCCTCACCATTAGTTCTCAGAGAATAATGCTGCAAACGATCTCACAGCGCCTCCTCTACTCGAACTGCATGGCTATTACCGCTCCCACAGCTGCATTGTGTTTTCAGTTTTCCTTACTGCAAGGCTATAAACCAGGTTCCATCTCCCCCTTGTGGTCAGTTAGTGGAATTGCATGGCTATTACTGCTCCCGCAGCTCCATTGTGTGTTAAGTTTCCATTACTGCACCGCTATAAACCAGGTTCCTTCTCCCCCTTTTGGTCAGTTAGTAAAACTACATGGCTATTACTGCTCCCACAGCTCCCTCTTGTGTTCAGTTTTCATTACTGCATCGCTATAAAACAGGTTCCATCTCCCCCTTTTGGTTAGTTAGTAGAACTGCATGGCTATTACCGCTCCCACAGCTCCCTTTTGTGTTTTCAGTTTTCCTTACTACATCGCTATTAACCAGGTTCTAACTCCCGCTTTTGGTCAGTCAGTAGAACTGCATGGCTATTACCGCTCCCACTGCTCTCTCTCGTGTTCAGTTTCCATTACTGCACCGATATAATATCCAGGTTCCAGCTCCCCCTTTTGGTCAGTTAGTAGAACTAAATGGCTATTACAGCTCCCACAGCTCCCTCATGTGTTCAGTTTCCATTACTGCACCGCTATAAACCAGGTTCCATCTCCCCTTTTTGGTCAGTTAGTAGAACTACATGGGTATTACTGCTCCCACAGCTCCATCGTGTGTTCAGTTTTCCTTACTGCATCGCTATGAACCAGGTTCCTTCTCCCCCTTTTGAGCAGTTAGTAGAACTGTATGGCTATTACAGCTCCCACAGCTCCCTCTTGTGTTCAGTTTCCCTTACTGCACAGCTATAAACCAGGTTCCATCTCCCCCTTTTGGTCAGTTAGTATAACTGCATGGACTATTACCGCTCCCACAGCTCCATCTCGTGTTCAGTTTCCCTTACTGCACCGATATAAACCAGGTTCCAGCTCCCCCTTGTCATCAGTTAGTGGAACTGCATGGCTATTACTGCTCCCACAGCTCCCTCTTGTGTTCAGTTTCCATTACTGCACGGCTATAAACCAGGTTCCATCTCCCCTTTTTGGTCAGTTAGTAGAACTACATGGCTATTACAGCTTCCACAGCTCCCTCTTGTGCTCAGTTTCCATTACTGCACCGCTATAAACCAGGTTCCATCTCCCCTTTTTGGTCAGTTAGTAGAACTACATGGGTATTACTGCTCCCACAGCTCCATAGTGTGTTCAGTTTTCCTTACTGCATCGCTAAGAACCAGGTTCCATCTCCCCCTTTTGAGCAGTTAGTAGAACTGTATGGCTATTACCGCTCCCACAGCTCCCTCTTGTGTTCAGTTTCCCTTACTGCACAGCTATAAACCAGGTTCCAGCTCTCCCTTTTGGTCAGTTAGTAGAACTACACGGCTATTACAGCTCCCTCTTGTGTTCAGTTTCCATTACTGCACCGATATAAACCAGGTTCCAGCTCCCCCTTGTCATCAGTTAGTGGATCTGCATGGCTATTACTGCTCCCTCTTGTGTTCAGTTTCCATTACTGCACCGCTATAAACCAGGTTCCATCTCCCCTTTTTGATCAGTTAGTAGAACTACATGGCTATTACCGGACCCACAGCTCCATCGTGTGTTCAGTTTCCCTTACTGCACTGCTGTAAAAATGTTCCATCTCCCCCTTGTCATCAGTTAGTGGAACTACATGGCTATTACCGCTCCCACAGCTCCATCTTGTGTTCAGTTTCCATTACTGCACCGCTATAAACCAGGTTCCATCTCCCCTTTTTGGTCAGTTAGTAGAACTACATGGGTATTACTGCTCCCACAGCTCCATCGTGTGTTCAGTTTTCCTTACTGCATCGCTATGAACCAGGTTCCTTCTCCCCCTTTTGAGCAGTTAGTAGAACTGTATGGCTATTACCGCTCCCACAGCTCCCTCTTGTGTTCAGTTTCCCTTACTGCACAGCTATAAACCAGGTTCCATCTCCCCCTTTTGGTCAGTTAGTATAACTGCATGGACTATTACCGCTCCCACAGCTCCATCTCGTGTTCAGTTTCCCTTACTGCACCGATATAAACCAGGTTCCAGCTCCCCCTTGTCATCAGTTAGTGGAACTGCATGGCTATTACTGCTCCCACAGCTCCCTCTTGTGTTCAGTTTCCATTACTGCACGGCTATAAACCAGGTTCCATCTCCCCTTTTTGGTCAGTTAGTAGAACTACATGGCTATTACAGCTCCCTCTTGTGTTCAGTTTCCATTACTGCACCGATATAAACCAGGTTCCAGCTCCCCCTTGTCATCAGTTAGTGGATCTGCATGGCTATTACTGCTCCCTCTTGTGTTCAGTTTCCATTACTGCACCGCTATAAACCAGGTTCCATCTCCCCTTTTTGGTCAGTTAGTAGAACTACATGGCTATTACCGGACCCACAGCTCCATCGTGTGTTCAGTTTCCCTTACTGCACTGCTGTAAAAATGTTCCATCTCCCCCTTGTCATCAGTTAGTGGAACTGCATGGCTATTACCGCTCCCACAGCTCCATCTTGTGTTCAGTTTCCCTTACTGCCCCGTTATAAACCAGGTTCCATCTCCCCGTTTTGGTCAGTTAGAAGAACTGCATGGCTATTACCGCACCCACAGCTCCATCTCATGTTCAGTTTCCCTTACTGCTCCGATATAAACCAGGGCTTGCGGGGGCTCCTGCCCCAGGCTTGCGGGCGGAGCAGAAAGAGCGACTGCGGGATCTTCATAGGCGGAGCCCCCCCCCCACACCCCCCTTGTGATTAATACAAATATAAACTATCCCAATGCTGTCTCTAGGGTCAGGGAGCAAGCCTGATCTGCTGTGAGATAGTATAAGGTCTGGGGCTGCACACCTGGGGTCCAGCCCGTTGCCCCCTCACTATCAGTTCCCAGAGAATAATGCTGCAAACGATCTCACAGCGCCTCCTGTACTCAGGCACTCGAACTGCATGGCTATTACCGCTCCCACAGCTCCATTGGGTTTTCAGTTTTGCTTACTGCAAGGCTATAAACCAGGTTCCATCTCCCCTTTTTGGTTAGTTAGTAGAACTACATGGCTATTACCACTCCCACTGCTCCCTCTTGTGTTCAGTTTCCATCCCTGCACCTCTATAAACCAGGTTCCTTCTCCCCCTTTTGGTTAGTTAGTAGAACTACATGGCTATTACCGCTCCCACAGCTTCCTCTTGTGTTCAGTTTCTATTACTGCACCGCTACAATCCAGGTTCCATCTCCCCCTTCTGGTCAGTTAGTAGAACTGCATGGCTATTACCGCTCCCATAGCTCCATCGTGTGTTCAGTTTCCATTACTGCACCGATATAAACCAGGTTCCAGCTCCCCCTTTTGGTCAGTTAGCGGAACTACATGGCTATTACCGCTCCCACAGCTCCTTCTTGTGTTCAATTTCCATTACTGCACCGCTATAAACCAGGTTCCATCTCCCCCTTTTGGTCAGTTAGTAGAACTACATGGCTATTACAGCTCCCACAGCTCCCTCTTGTGTTCAGTTTCCATTACTGCACCGCTATGAACCAGGTTCCATCTCCTCCTTGAGGTCAGTTAGTAGAACTGCATGGCTATTACTGCTCCCACAGCTCCATCGTGTGTTCAGTTTCCATTACTGCGCAGCTATTAACCAGGTTCCATCTTCCCCTTGTGGTCAGTTACTAGAACTGCATGGCTCTTACCGCTCCCACAGCTCCATCTTGTGTTCAGTTTCCATTTCTGCACCACTATAAACCAGGTTCCATTACCCCCTTTTGGTCAGTTATTAGAACTGCATGGCTATTACCGCTCCCATAGCTCCATCTTGTGTTCAGTTTATATTACTGCACCACTATAAACCAGGTTCCATTACCCCCTTTTGGTCAGTTAGTAGAACTGCATGGCTATTACCGCTCCAACAGCTCCCTCTTGTGTTCAGTTTCCCTTACTGCACAGTTATAAACCAGGTTCCATTTCCCCCTTTTGGTCAGTTAGTGTAACTGCATGGCTATTACCGCTCCCACAGCTCCATCTCATGTTCAGTTTTTCCTTTCTGCACCGTTATAAACTAGGTTCCATCTCCCCCTTGTGATCAGTTAGTAGAACTGCAATACTGTTACTGAACCCCCAGCTCCATCTCATGTTCAGTTTCCCTTACTGCACCGATATAAACCAGGTTCCAGCTCCTCCTTTTGGTCAGTTGGTAGAACTACATGGCTATTACAGCTCCCACAGCTCCCTCTTGTGTTCAGTTTCCATTACTGCACCGCTATAAACCAGGTTCCATCTCCCCTTTTTGGTCAGTTAGTAGTACTGCATGGCTATTACCGCTCCCACAGCTCCCTCTTGTGTTCAGTTTTCATTACTGCACCGCTATGAACCAGGTTCCATCTCCTCCTTGAGGTCAGTTAGTAGAACTGCATGGCTATTACTGTTCCCACAGCTCCATCGTGTGTTCAGTTTCCCTTACTGCACTGCTGTAAACAATGTTCCATCTCCCCCTTGTCATCAGTTAGTGGAACTGCATGGCTATTACCGCTCCCACAGCTTCCTCTTGTGTTCAGTTTCTATTACTGCACCGCTACAATCCAGGTTCCATCTCCCCCTTCTGGTCAGTTAGTAGAACTGCATGGCTATTACCGCTCCCACAGCTCCATCGTGTGTTCAGATTCCATTATTGCACCGCTATGAACCAGGTTCCATCTCCCCTTTTGGTCAGTTAGTAGAAATGCATGGCTATTACCGCTCCCACAGCTCCCTCTTGTGTTCAGTTTCCCTTACTGCACCGCTATAAACCAGGTTCCTTCTCCCCCTTGTCATCAGTTAGTGGAACTGCATGGCTATTACTGCTCCCACAGCTCCATCGTGTGTTCAGTTTTCCTTACTGCACCAATATAAACCAGGTTCCAGCTCCCCCTTTTGGTCAGTTAGCGGAACTACATGGCTATTACCGCTCCCACAGCTCCTTCTTGTGTTCAATTTCCATTACTGCACCGCTATAAACCAGGTTCCATCTCCCCCTTTTGGTCAGTTAGTAGAACTACATGGCTATTACCGCTCCCACAGCTCCCTCTTGTGTTCAGTTTTCATTACTGCACCGCTATGAACCAGGTTCCATCTCCTCCTTGAGGTCAGTTAGTAGAACTGCATGGCTATTATTGCTCCCACAGCTCCATCGTGTGTTCAGTTTCCATTACTGCAAAGCTATTAACCAGGTTCCATCTTCCCCTTGTGGTCAGTTACTAGAACTGCATGGCTCTTACCGCTCCCACAGCTCCATCTCATGTTCAGTTTCCCTTTCTGCACCGTTATAAACTAGGTTCCATCTCCCCCTTGTGATCAGTTAGTAGAACTGCAATACTGTTACCGCACCCCCAGCTCCATCTCATGTTCAGTTTCCCTTACTGCACCGATATAAACCAGGTTCCAGCTCCTCCTTTTGGTCAGTTGGTAGAACTACATGGCTATTACAGCTCCCACAGCTTCCTCTTGTGTTCAGTTTCCATTACTGCACCGCTATAAACCAGGTTCCATCTCCCCTTTTTGGTCAGTTAGTAGAACTACATGGCTATTACTGTTCCCACAGATCCATTGTGTGTTCAGTTTCCCTTACTGCACTGCTGTAAACAATGTTCCATCTCCCCCTTGTCATCAGTTAGTGGAACTGCATGGCTATTACAGCCCCCACAGCTCCCTCTTGTGTTCAGTTTCCATTACTGCACCGCTATAAACCAGGTTCCATCTCCCCTTTTTGGTCAGTTAGTAGAACTACATGGCTATTACCGCACCCACAGCTCCATCGTGTGTTCAGTTTCCCTTACTGCACTGCTGTAAACAATGTTCCATCTCCCCCTTGTCATCAGTTAGTGGAACTGCATGGCTATTACAGCCCCCACAGCTCCCTCTTGTGTTCAGTTTCCATTACTGCACTGCTGTAAACAATGTTCCATCTCCCCCTTGTCATCAGTTAGTGGAACTGCATGGCTATTACCGCTCCCACAGCTCCATCTCGTGTTCAGTTTCCCTAACTGCCCTGTTATAAACCAGGTTCCATCTCCCCGTTTTGATCAGTTAGAAGAACTGCATTGCTATTACCCCACCCATAGCTGTCAAGTCAAGTCAAGTCAAGTCAAGTCAAGTCATAAAATTTATATAGCGCACTACATACCCAGAGGGTTTCAAGGCGCTTGGGGAGGGGAGGGGGGTTATTTGTCAAATATCCACGTTTTAAGTTGTTTTCTGAACGCTAGGTGATTCTGGGTGAGGCGAAGGTAAGCGGGGAGTGAGTTCCATGTTTTGGCAGCCAGGTATGAGAAGGATCTGCCTCCCATGGTGGTTTTGTTGATGCGAGGGACAGTGGCGAATGCTTGGCTGGAAGATCGAAGTTGGCGGGAGGGGGTGTAGAAGGACAGTCGAGAGTTGAGGCAATCTGGTCCGATGTCGTAGAGTGATTTGTGTGCGTGGGTAAGCAGTCGGAAATTGATCCTCTTATTGACGGGTAGCCAGTGGAGGTCTTTAAGGTGACCAGAGATGTGTTCGTTGCGTGGGATGTCTAATATGAGCCTGGCTGAGGCGTTTTGGATTCGTTGTAGTTTCTTCTGTAGTTTGGCGGTGGTACCTGCGTAGAGGGTGTTTCCGTAGTCCAGTCGGCTCGTGACCAGAGCATGGGTGACTGTTTTCCTTGTTTCGGTGGGGATCCAGCGAAATGTTTTTCTGAGCATGCGAAGGATGTTGAAGCAGGATGAGGATACGGCGCTGACTTGTCTGTTCATTGAAAGTGAAGAGTCCAGGATGACGCCAAGGTTCCGTGCGTGGTCTGTCGGGATGGGTGCTTTTCCGAGGGCTTCCGGCCACCAGGAGTCGTCCCAAGCAGAGGGGGATTTACCTAAGATGAGGACTTCTGTTTTGTCTGAGTTCAGTTTCAGACGGCTTTGTTTCATCCATTCGGCGACTTCTTTCATTCCTTCGTGTAGGTTAGTTTTGGCGGTGCTGGGGTCCTTGGTGAGAGAAAGGATCAGTTGAGTGTCATCCGCGTAAGAGATGATGTTGAGGTTGTGTTGGCGGGCGATGGTCGCGAGGGGGCTCATGTATACGTTGAAGAGGGTGGGGCTGAGTGAGGATCCTTGTGGTACGCCGCAGATGATTTCAGAGGCCTCGGACTTGAATGGTGGGAGGCGGACTCTCTGGGTTCTTCCGGAGAGGAACGAGGTGATCCATTCCAGTGCCTTTCCTTGGATTCCGATGTTTTTGAGGCGCTGTAAAAGGGTGCTGTGGCAGACTGTGTCGAAGGCTGCAGAGAGGTCGAGGAGGATGAGGGCGACTGTGTCTCCATTGTCCAGTAGAGTTCGAATGTCGTCTGTTGCTGCGATGAGGGCGGTCTCAGTGCTGTGTTTGGCTCGGAATCCAGATTGTGAGGAGTCGAGGGATTTGTTGGCTTCGAGGAAGGCGGCGAGCTGGTTGTTGACAGCTTTCTCGATGACTTTGGCTGGGAATGGAAGAAGTGAGATGGGGCGGTAGTTTTTGAGTTCGGTGGGGTCTGCTGTTGGTTTTTTCAGAAGAGCGGTGAGTTCAGCGTGTTTCCAGTCTTCTGGGAAGGTAGCGGAGTTGAAGGAGCAGTTGATGACGTCTCGGAGGTGCGGAGCTATGACGGAGTCTGCTTTGTTGAAGATGTGGTGAGGGCAAGGGTCTGTGGGGGATCCAGAGTGGATGGAATTCATCAGGCGGATGGTGTCCTCAGTGGTGATTGGGTTCCAGGCGTTGAGGGTGTTAACGGGGGGAAGATAGTCAGCTGATGGTAGGGTGGGTTGGCTTCCGGGTTGGTTGTCAAAGCTGTTGTGGATGTCAGCAATCTTGTTGTGGAAAAAAGAGGCTAGGGAGTCGCAGAGAGTTTGAGAGGGGGTGATGTCGTTGGAGTTGGCCGAGGGGTTGGAAAATTCCTTGACGATGTTGAAAAGTTCCTTGCTGTTGTGGGCGTTGTTGTCGAGTCGATCTTTGAATGCTGTTTTTTTGGCTTTTCGGATCAGTTGGTGGTGAGTACGGATGGCGTTTTTGAAGGTGTCCTTGTTGCTGGTGGATGAGTCTTTTTTCCAGGCCTTTTCAAGGGAGCGGCATAGTTTCTTGGATTTCTTGAGGTCCTCGTTGAACCATGAGGCCTTCTTGATTTTGTGTAGGCGTTTTTTCAGTGGTGCTAAGGTGTCTGCGGTGTTGGATAACCAAAGGGTGAGGTTGGAGGCGGCTTCGTTGGCGTCAGAAGAGAGGGCTGGGGAGGTTTGAAGGAGCGATGAGGAGATCTGTTCCGTGGTGATTTTGTTCCAGTTTCTTTGTAGAGTTGGTTGGAGGTGGATGATGGGTTTCGGCTTGTTGTAGGTGAAGTGGACGCAGCTGTGGTCAGTCCAGAGGAGCTCCGTAGTGTGGTTGAAAGAGACATGGTTGCTAGAGGTGAAGATGGGGTCGAGTGTGTGACCTGCGATGTGGGTGGGGGAAGTGACCAGTTGTTTAAGTCCGAGGTTGGCGAGGTTGTCTAAGAGGGTGGCGGTGTTGCGGTCGTTGATCTTCTCAAGGTGGAAGTTGAGGTCTCCCAGGAGGATGTAGTCTTTGGAGGGGAGCGCGTGTGGGGTGATGAAGTCCGTGATGTCTTCACTGAATTTTGCGCGGGGTCCTGGTGGTCTGTAGAGGAGGGTGCCTCTGAGAGTGGTCTTGGGGTCGATGTGGATCTGGAAGTGAAGGTGTTCGGAGTTGGCGAGGTTGGCGTCAGAGCTGGTTGAGATGCGGATTGATTTCTTGTGGACGATAGCGATTCCTCCTCCTGTTTGGTCGGTGCGGTCTTTGCGTGTAATCTTATAGTCGTCAGGGATAGCGATGGCGATGTCAGGAGCGGAGGAGGCGTTCATCCATGTTTCCGTTAGGAAGGCGACGTCTGGAGAGATGGTGTCTAGTAGGTTCCAAAGGTCAATGGCGTGCCTGTGGACCGAGCGGGTGTTGAGAAGGATGCATTCTAGGTGGTTGGGGTCGGGAATCTGTGGTGTGGTCGGAGCGGAGATGTTGACGGTGCCGCTGAATTTGCAGGAGTAGCAAGAGAAAAGTCCATGGGTGTGGCCAGGGGCGGCTTGGACGCAGTTGGGGGCGCGGCCGGGGTTAAGGGCTAGGAGGGTGGCTGAATCGTAGGTAATGCGGGGGTGGGCAGAGCGAGGGGCAGGGGGTCTGGCGCTGGGCGCGGTCCAGGCGCGGACGGGCGTAGACGGGCTTACCTTTGGCGCACCTTCGGCGTGTCCGTAGCGCGTGGACGCTGCGCGTGGAGGCATTGGCCATAAATGGATGGTGGAGGGGGCGGAGCGTGGGAGGGTCAGCAGCTGGGAGGCGGTAGCGGGGAGGAGGGGCAGGGAAAACAACAACAGCAAACAAGATGGAGGTGAGGGGAGGCGAGGCAGGGGCAGTAGGTCGCCTGGGACAGCTAAAATTAATATTAAAATATACGATGCTGCCAGGTGGCCAAATATAGCTAAATGCAGTGCAGGCGGGCGGCGCTACAAACACAAGCAATGCAGGGCGGGCGGCGCTATAATCACATGCGCTCTGAGCAATGATAGTTTTTAAAACACAGCGCAAATTGGTTACATGCAGTCGATCCCAATGATTAACACAATGCAGGCGATACCGTGACAAAATTAGCGGTGTGAAGATCCCCAGTAAGACAGCAGCAGTGCTGGGAGAGGAGCAAGGGAGCAACCGGTCAGGAGCGAGTCCGGGCGGTCACCTCATGTTCAGTTTCCCTTACTGCACCGATATAAACCAGGGCTTGCGGGGGCTCCTTCCCCAGGCCTGCGGGCGGAGCAGCAGGAGCGGCTGCCGGATCTTCATAGGCAGAGCCCCCCCCCTTGTAATTAATACAACTATAAACTATCCAAATGCTGTCTCTGGGGTCAGGGAGCAAGCCTGATCTGCTGTGAGATGGTATAAGGTCTGGGGCTGCACACCTCCCAGCTCTCCCCTGGGGTCCAATAAGAGTCCTGCATGACTGTAAACCATCACAAGCTTCATCCAATCCTGACCTGCATGACTGCCATCCTTCTCACCCGCCCGCGTCATCAGTTAACAAGGAGGCCTGATTGTAATACTGCCCGTTGCCCCCCTCACCATCAGTTCTCAGAGAATAATGCTGCAAACGATCTCACAGTGCCTCCTCTACTCAGGCATTCGAACTGCATGGCTATTACCGCTCCCACAGCTCCATTGTGTTTTCAGTTTTCCTTACTGCAAGGCTATAAACCAGGTTCCATCTCCCCCTTGTGGTCAGTTAGTGGAACTGCATGGCTATTACTGCTCCCGCAGCTCCCTCTTGTGTTCAGTTTCCATTACTGCACCGCTATAAACTAGGTTCCATCTCCCCTTTTTGGTCAGTTAGTAGAACTACATGGCTATTACCGCACCCACAGCTCCATCGTGTGTTCAGTTTCCCTTACTGCACTGCTGTAAACAATGTTCCATCTCCCCCTTGTCATCAGTTAGTGGCACTGCATGGCTATTACCGCTCCCACAGCTCCATCTTGTGTTCAGTTTCCCTTACTGCCCCGTTATCAACCAGGTTCCATCTCCCCGTTTTGGTCAGTTAGAAGAACTGCATGGCTATTACCGCACCCACAGCTCCATCTCATGTTCAGTTTCCCTTACTGCTCCGATATAAACCAGGGCTTGCGGGGGCTCCTGCCCCAGACTTGCGGGCGGAGCAGCAGGAGCGGCTGCGGGATCTTCATAGGCGGAGCCCCCCCCCACACCCCCCTTGTGATTAATACAAATATAAACTATCCCAATGCTGTCTCTAGGGTCAGGGAGCAAGCCTGATCTGCTGTGAGATAGTTTAAGGTCTGGGGCTGCACACCACCCATCTCTCCCCTGGGGTCCAGCCCGTTGCCCCCCTCACTATCAGTTCCCAGAGAATAATGCTGCAAACGATCTCACAGCGCCTCCTGTACTCAGGCACTCAAACTGCATGGCTATTACCGCTCCCACAGCTCCATTGTGTTTTCAGTTTTGCTTACTGCAAGGCTATAAACCAGGTTCCAGCTCCCCTTTTTGGTTAGTTAGTAGAACTACATGGCTATTACCACTCCCACTGCTCCCTCTTGTGTTCAGTTTCCATCCCTGCACCTCTATAAACCAGGTTCCTTCTCCCCCTTTTGGTTAGTAAGTAGAACTACATGGCTATTACCGCTCCCACAGCTTCCTCTTGTGTTCAGTTTCTATTACTGCACCGCTACAATCCAGGTTCCATCTCCCCCTTCTGGTCAGTTAGTAGAACTGCATGGCTATTACCGCTCCCACAGCTCCATTGTGTGTTCAGATTCCATTACTGCACCGCTATGAACCAGGTTCCATCTCCCCTTTTGGTCAGTTAGTAGAAATGCATGGCTATTACCGCTCCCACTGCTCCATCGTGTGTTCAGTTTTCCTTACTGCACCGCTATGAACCAGGTTCCTTCTCCCCCTATTGGTCAGTTAGTAGAACTGCATGGCTATTACCGCTCCCACAGCTCCCTCTTGTGTTCAGTTTCCCTTACTGCATGGCTATAAACCAGGTTCCATCTTCCCCTTGTCATCAGTTAGTGGAACTGCATGGCTATTACTGCTCCCACAGCTCCATCGTGTGTTCAGTTTTCCTTCCTGCACAGCTATTAACCAGGTTCCATCTTCCCCTTGTGGTCAGTTACTAGAACTGCATGGCTCTTACCGCTCCCACAGCTCCATCTTGTGTTCAGTTCCCATTTCTGCACCACTATAAACCAGGTTCCATTACCCCCTTTTGGTCAGTTAGTAGAACTGCATGGCTATTACCGCTCCCATAGCTCCATCTTGTGTTCAGTTTATATTACTGCACCACTATAAACCAGGTTCCATTACCCCCATTTGGTCAGTTAGTAGAACTGCATGGCTATTACCGCTCCAACAGCTCCCTCTTGTGTTCAGTTTCCCTTATTGCACAGCTATAAACCAGGTTCCATCTCCCCCTTTTGGTCAGTTAGTATAACTGCATGGCTATTACCGCTCCCACAGCTCCATCTCATGTTCAGTTTCCCTTTCTGCACCGTTATAAACTAGGTACCATCTCCCCCTTGTGATCAGTTAGTAGAACTGCAATACTGTTACCGAACCCCCTGCTCCATCTCATGTTCAGTTTCCCTTACTGCACCGATATAAACCAGGTTCCAGCTCCTCCTTTTGGTCAGTTGGTAGAACTACATGGCTATTACAGCTCCCACAGCTCCCTCTTGTGTTCAGTTTCCATTACTGCACCGCTATAAACCAGGTTCCATCTCCCCTTTTTGGTCAGTTAGTAGAACTACATGGCTATTACCGCTCCCACTGCTCCATCGTGTGTTTAGTTTCCCTTACTGCACTGCTGTAAACAATGTTCCATCTCCCCCTTGTCATCAGTTAGTGGAACTGCATGGCTATTACCGCTCCCACAGCTTCCTCTTGTGTTCAGTTTCTATTACTGCACCGCTACAATCCAGGTTCCATCTCCCCCTTCTGGTCAGTTAGTAGAACTGCATGGCTATTACCGCTCCCACAGCTCCATCGTGTGTTCAGATTCCATTACTGCACCGCTATGAACCAGGTTCCATCTCCCCTTTTGGTCAGTTAGTAGAAATGCATGGCTATTACCGCTCCCACAGCTCCCTCTTGTGTTCAGTTTCCCTTACTGCATGGCTATAAACCAGGTCCCATCTCCCCCTTGTCATCAGTTAGTGGAACTGCATGGCTATTACTGCTCCCACAGCTCCATCGTGTGTTCAGTTTTCCTTACTGCACCGTTATAAACCAGGTTGCATCTCCCCCTTTTGGTCAGTTGGTAGAACTGCATGGCTGTTACCGCACCCATAGCTCCATCTCATGTTCAGTTTCCATTACTGCACCGATATAAACCAGGTTCCAACTCCCCCTTTTGGTCAGTTAGCGGAACTACATGGCTATTACCGCTCCCACAGCTCCTTCTTGTGTTCAATTTCCATTACTGCACCGCTATAAACCAGGTTCCATCTCCCCCTTTTGGTCAGTTAGTAGAACTACATGGCTATTACCGCTCCCACAGCTCCCTCTTGTGTTCAGTTTTCATTACTGCACCGCTATGAACCAGGTTCCATCTCCTCCTTGAGGTCAGTTAGTAGAACTGCATGGCTATTACTGCTCCCACAGCTCCATCTCGTGTTCAGATTCCATTACTGCAAAACTATTAACCAGGTTCCATCTTCCCCTTGTGGTCAGTTACTAGAACTGCTTGGCTCTTACCGCTCCCACAGCTCCATCTCATGTTCAGTTTCCCTTTCTGCACCGTTATAAACTAGGTTCCATCTCCCCCTTGTCATCAGTTAGTGGAACTGCATGGCTATTACTGCTCCCACAGCTCCATCGTGTGTTCAGTTTTCCTTACTGCACCGTTATAAACCAGGTTGCATCTCCCCCTTTTGGTCAGTTGGTAGAACTGCATGGCTGTTACCGCACCCATAGCTCCATCTCATGTTCAGTTTCCATTACTGCACCGATATAAACCAGGTTCCAGCTCCCCCTTTTGGTCAGTTAGCGGAACTACATGGCTATTACCGCTCCCACAGCTCCCTCTTGTGTTCAGTTTTCATTACTGCACCGCTATGAACCAGGTTCCATCTCCTCCTTGAGGTCAGTTAGTAGAACTGCATGGCTATTACTGCTCCCACAGCTCCATCTCGTGTTCAGATTCCATTACTGCAAAACTATTAACCAGGTTCCATCTTCCCCTTGTGGTCAGTTACTAGAACTGCCTGGCTCTTACCGCTCCCACAGCTCCATCTCATGTTCAGTTTCCCTTTCTGCACCGTTATAAACTAGGTTCCATCTCCCCCTTGTCATCAGTTAGTGGAACTGCATGGCTATTACTGCTCCCACAGCTCCATCGTGTGTTCAGTTTTCCTTACTGCACCGTTATAAACCAGGTTGCATCTCCCCCTTTTGGTCAGTTGGTAGAACTGCATGGCTGTTACCGCACCCATAGCTCCATCTCATGTTCAGTTTCCATTACTGCACCGATATAAACCAGGTTCCAGCTCCCCCTTTTGGTCAGTTAGCGGAACTACATGGCTATTACCGCTCCCACAGCTCCTTCTTGTGTTCAATTTCCATTACTGCACCGCTATAAACCAGGTTCCATCTCCCCCTTTTGGTCAGTTAGTAGAACTACATGGCTATTACCGCTCCCACAGCTCCCTCTTGTGTTCAGTTTTCATTACTGCACCGCTATGAACCAGGTTCCATCTCCTCCTTGAGGTCAGTTAGTAGAACTGCATGGCTATTACTGCTCCCACAGCTCCATCGTGTGTTCAGTTTCCATTACTGCAAAGCTATTAACCAGGTTCCATCTTCCCCTTGTGGTCAGTTACTAGAACTGCATGGCTCTTACCGCTCCCACAGCTCCATCTCATGTTCAGTTTCCCTTTCTGCACCGTTATAAACTAGGTTCCATCTCCCCCTTGTGATCAGTTAGTAGAACTGCAATACTGTTACCGCACCCCCAGCTCCATCTCATGTTCAGTTTCCCTTACTGCACCGATATAAACCAGGTTCCAGCTCCTCCTTTTGGTCAGTTGGTAGAACTACATGGCTATTACAGCTCCCACAGCTTCCTCTTGTGTTCAGTTTCCATTACTGCACCGCTATAAACCAGGTTCCATCTCCCCTTTTTGGTCAGTTAGTAGAACTACATGGCTATTACTGTTCCCACAGATCCATTGTGTGTTAAGTTTCCCTTACTGCACTGCTGTAAACAATGTTCCATCTCCCCCTTGTCATCAGTTAGTGGAACTGCATGGCTATTACCGCTCCCACAGCTCCATCTCGTGTTCAGTTTCCCTAACTGCCCTGTTATAAACCAGGTTCCATCTCCCCGTTTTGATCAGTTAGAAGAACTGCATTGCTATTACCCCACCCATAGCTCCATCTCATGTTCAGTTTCCCTTACTGCACCGATATAAACCAGGGCTTGCGGGGGCTCCTTCCCCAGGCCTGCGGGCGGAGCAGCAGGAGCGGCTGCCGGATCTTCATAGGCGGAGCCCCCCCCCCCCCCTTGTAATTAATACAACTATAAACTATCCAAATGCTGTCTCTGGGGTCAGGGAGCAAGCCTGATCTGCTGTGAGATGGTATAAGGTCTGGGGCTGCACACCTCCCAGCTCTCCCCTGGGGTCCAATAAGAGTCCTGCATGACTGTAAACCATCACAAGCTTCATCCAATCCTGACCTGCATGACTGCCATCCTTCTCACCCGCCCGCGTCATCAGTTAACAAGGAGGCCTGATTGTAATACTGCCCGTTGCCCCCCTCAGCATCAGTTCTCAGAGAATAATGCTGCAAACGATCTCACAGCGCCTCCTCTACTCAGGCATTCGAACTGCATGGCTATTACCGCTCCTACAGCTCCATTGTGTTTTCAGTTTTCCTTACTGCAAGGCTATAAACCAGGTTCCATCTCCCCCTTGTGGTCAGTTAGTGGAACTGCATGGCTATTACTGCTCCCGCAGCTCCCTCTTGTGTTCAGTTTCCATTACTGCACCGCTATAAACCAGGTTCCATCTCCCCTTTTTGGTCAGTTAGTAGAACTACATGGCTATTACCGCACCCACAGCTCCATCGTGTGTTCAGTTTCCCTTACTGCACTGCTGTAAACAATGTTCCATCTCCCCCTTGTCATCAGTTAGTGGAACTGCATGGCTATTACCGCTCCCACAGCTCCATCTTGTGTTCAGTTTCCCTTACTGCCCCGTTATCAACCAGGTTCCATCTCCCCGTTTTGGTCAGTTAGAAGAACTGCATGGCTATTACCGCACCCACAGCTCCATCTCATGTTCAGTTTCCCTTACTGCTCCGATATAAACCAGGGCTTGCGGGGGCTCCTGCCCCAGACTTGCGGGCGGAGCAGCAGGAGCGGCTGCGGGATCTTCATAGGCGGAGCCCCCCCCACACCTCCCTTGTGATTAATACAAATATAAACTATCCCAATGCTGTCTCTAGGGTCAGGGAGCAAGCCTGATCTGCTGTGAGATAGTTTAAGGTGTGGGGCTGCACACCACCCATCTCTCCCCTGGGGTCCAGCCCGTTGCCCCCCTCACTATCAGTTCCCAGAGAATAATGCTGCAAACGATCTCACAGCGCCTCCTGTACTCAGGCACTCAAACTGCATGGCTATTACCGCTCCCACAGCTCCATTGTGTTTTCAGTTTTGCTTACTGCAAGGCTATAAACCAGGTTCCATCTCCCCTTTTTGGTTAGTTAGTAGAACTACATGGCTATTACCACTCCCACTGCTCCCTCTTGTGTTCAGTTTCCATCCCTGCACCTCTATAAACCAGGTTCCTTCTCCCCCTTTTGGTTAGTAAGTAGAACTACATGGCTATTACCGCTCCCACAGCTTCCTCTTGTGTTCAGTTTCTATTACTGCACCGCTACAATCCAGGTTCCATCTCCCCCTTCTGGTCAGTTAGTAGAACTGCATGGCTATTACCGCTCCCACAGCTCCATTGTGTGTTCAGATTCCATTACTGCACCGCTATGAACCAGGTTCCATCTCCCCTTTTGGTCAGTTAGTAGAAATGCATGGCTATTACCGCTCCCACTGCTCCATCGTGTGTTCAGTTTTCCTTACTGCACCGCTATGAACCAGGTTCCTTCTCCCCCTATTGGTCAGTTAGTAGAACTGCATGGCTATTACCGCTCCCACAGCTCCCTCTTGTGTTCAGTTTCCCTTACTGCATGGCTATAAACCAGGTTCTATCTTCCCCTTGTCATCAGTTAGTGGAACTGCATGGCTATTACTGCTCCCACAGCTCCATCGTGTGTTCAGTTTTCCTTCCTGCACAGCTATTAACCAGGTTCCATCTTCCCCTTGTGGTCAGTTACTAGAACTGCATGGCTCATACCGCTCCCACAGCTCCATCTTGTGTTCGGTTCCCATTTCTGCACCACTATAAACCAGGTTCCATTACCCCCTTTTGGTCAGTTAGTAGAACTGCATGGCTATTACCGCTCCCATAGCTCCATCTTGTGTTCAGTTTATATTACTGCACCACTATAAACCAGGTTCCATTACCCCCATTTGGTCAGTTAGTAGAACTGCATGGCTATTACCGCTCCAACAGCTCCCTCTTGTGTTCAGTTTCCCTTACTGCACAGCTATAAACCAGGTTCCATCTCCCCCTTTTGGTCAGTTAGTATAACTGCATGGCTATTACCGCTCCCACAGCTCCATCTCATGTTCAGTTTCCCTTTCTGCACCGTTATAAACTAGGTTCCATCTCCCCCTTGTGATCAGTTAGTAGAACTGCAATACTGTTACCGAACCCCCAGCTCCATCTCATGTTCAGTTTCCCTTACTGCACCGATATAAACCAGGTTCCAGCTCCTCCTTTTGGTCAGTTGGTAGAACTACATGGCTATTACAGCTCCCACAGCTCCCTCTTGTGTTCAGTTTCCATTACTGCACCGCTATAAACCAGGTTCCATCTCCCCTTTTTGGTCAGTTAGTAGAACTACATGGCTATTACTGTTCCCACAGATCCATCGTGTGTTCAGTTTCCCTTACTGCACTGCTGTAAACAATGTTCCATCTCCCCCTTGTCATCAGTTAGTGGATCTGCATGGCTATTACCGCTCCCACAGCTTCCTCTTGTGTTCAGTTTCTATTACTGCACCGCTACAATCCAGGTTCCATCTCCCCCTTCTGGTCAGTTAGTAGAACTGCATGGCTATTACTGTTCCCACAGCTCCATCGTGTGTTCAGTTTCCCTTACTGCACTGCTGTAAACAATGTTCCATCTCCCCCTTGTCATCAGTTAGTGGAACTGCATGGCTATTACCGCTCCCACAGCTTCCTCTTGTGTTCAGTTTCTATTACTGCACCGCTACAATCCAGGTTCCATCTCCCCCTTCTGGTCAGTTATTAGAACTGCATGGCTATTACCGCTCCCACAGCTCCATCGTGTGTTCAGATTCCATTACTGCACCGCTATGAACCAGGTTCCATCTCCCCTTTTGGTCAGTTATTAGAAATGCATGGCTATTACCGCTCCCACAGCTCCCTCTTGTGTTCAGTTTCCCTTACTGCATGGCTATAAACCAGGTCCCATCTCCCCCTTGTCATCAGTTAGTGGAACTGCATGGCTATTACTGCTCCCACAGCTCCATCGTGTGTTCAGTTTTCCTTACTGCACCGTTATAAACCAGGTTGCATCTGCCCCTTTTGGTCAGTTGGTAGAACTGCATGGCTGTTACCGCACCCATAGCTCCATCTCATGTTCAGTTTCCATTACTGCACCGATATAAACCAGGTTCCAGCTCCCCCTTTTGGTCAGTTAGCGGAACTACATGGCTATTACCGCTCCCACAGCTCCTTCTTGTGTTCAATTTCCATTACTGCACCGCTATAAACCAGGTTCCATCTCCCCCTTTTGGTCAGTTAGTAGAACTACATGGCTATTACCGCTCCCACAGCTCCCTCTTGTGTTCAGTTTTCATTACTGCACCGCTATGAACCAGGTTCCATCTCCTCCTTGAGGTCAGTTAGTAGAACTGCATGGCTATTACTGCTCCCACAGCTCCATCTCGTGTTCAGTTTCCATTACTGCACAGCTATTAACCAGGTTCCATCTTCCCCTTGTGGTCAGTTACTAGAACTGCATGGCTCTTACCGCTCCCACAGCTCCATCTCATGTTCAGTTTCCCTTTCTGCACCGTTATAAACTAGGTTCCATCTCCCCCTTGTGATGAGTTAGTAGAACTGCAATACTGTTACCACACCCCCAGCTCCATCTCATGTTCAGTTTCCCTTACTGCACCAATATAAACCAGGTTCCAGCTCCTCCTTTTGGTCAGTTGGTAGAACTACATGGCTATTACAGCTCCCACAGCTCCCTCTTGTGTTCAGTTTCCATTACTGCACCGCTATAAACCAGGTTTCATCTCCCCTTTTTAGTCAGTTAGTAGAACTACATGGCTATTACTGTTCCCACAGATCCATTGTGTGTTCAGTTTCCCTTGCTGCACTGCTGTAAACAATGTTCCATCTCCCCCTTGTCATCAGTTAGTGGAACTGCATGGCTATTACCGCTCCCACAGCTCCATCTCGTGTTCAGTTTCCCTTACTGCACCGATATAAACCAGGTTCCATCTCCCCGTTTTGATCAGTTAGAAGAACTGCATTGCTATTACCCCACCCATAGCTCCATCTCATGTTCAGTTTCCCTTACTGCACCGATATAAACCAGGGCTTGCGGGGGCTCCTTCCCCAGGCTTGCGGGCGGAGCAGCAGGAGCGGCTGCCGGATCTTCATAGGCGGAGTCCCCCCCTTGTAATTAATACAACTATAAACTATCCAAATGCTGTCTCTGGGGTCAGGGAGCAAGCCTGATCTGCTGTGAGATGGTATAAGGTCTGGGGCTGCACACCTCCCAGCTCTCCCCTGGGGCCCAATAAGAGTCCTGCATGACTGTAAACCATCACAAGCTTCATCCAATCCTGACCTGCATGACTGCCATCCTTCTCACCCGCCCGCGTCATCAGTTAACAAGGAGGCCTGATTGTAATACTGCCCGTTGCCCCCCTCAGCATCAGTTCTCAGAGAATAATGCTGCAAACGATCTCACAGCGCCTCCTCTACTCAGGCATTCGAACTGCATGGCTATTACCGCTCCCACAGCTCCATTGTGTTTTCAGTTTTCCTTACTGCAAGGCTATAAACCAGATTCCATCTCCCCCTTGTGGTCAGTTAGTGGAACTGCATGGCTATTACTGCTCCCGCAGCTCCATTGTGTGTTAAGTTTCCATTACTGCACCACTATAAAAAAGGTTCCTTTTCCCCCTTTTGGTCAGTTAGTAAAACTACATGGCTAATATTGCTCCCACAGCTCCCTCTTGTGTTCAGTTTCCATTACTGCACCGCTATAAACCAGGTTCCAACTCCCCCTTGTGGTCAGTTTGTAGAACTGCATGGCTATTACCGCTCCCACAGCTCCCTCTCGTGTTCAATTTCCATTAATGCTATAAACCAGGTTCCAACTCCCCCTTGTGGTCAGTTAGTAGAACTGCATTGCTATTACCGCCCCCACAGCTCCCTCTTGTGTTAAGTTTCCAATACTGCACCGCTATAAACCAGGTTCCATCTCCCCCTTGTGGTCAGTTAGTGGAACTGCTTGGCTATTACCGCCCCCACAGTTCCCTCTTGTGTCAAGTTTCCATTACTGCACCGCTATAAACCAGGTTCCATCTCCCCCTTGTGGTCAGTTAGTGGAATGCCATGGCTATTACCGCCCTCACAGCTCCCTCTTGTGTTAAGTTTCCATTACTGCACGGCTATAAACCAGTCTCCATCTCCCCCTCGTGGTCACTTAGTGGAACTACATGGCTATTACCGCCCCCACAGCTCCCTCTTGTGTTCAGTTTCCCTTACTGCACTGCTGTAAACAATGTTCCATCTCCCCCTTGTCATCAGTTAGTGGAACTGCATGGCTATTACCGCTCCCACAGCTCCATCTTGTGTTCAGTTTCCCTTACTGCCCCGTTATCAACCAGGTTCCATCTCCCCGTTTTGGTCAGTTAGAAGAACTGCATGGCTATTACCGCACCCACAGCTCCATCTCATGTTCAGTTTCCCTTACTGCTCCGATATAAACCAGGGCTTGCGGGGGCTCCTGCCCCAGACTTGCGGGCGGAGCAGCAGGAGCGGCTGCGGGATCTTCATAGGCGGAGCCCCCCCCACCCCCCCCTTGTGATTAATACAAATATAAACTATCCCAATGCTGTCTCTAGGGTCAGGGAGCAAGCCTGATCTGCTGTGAGATAGTTTAAGGTTTGGGGCTGCACACCACCCATCTCTCCCCTGGGGTCCAGCCCGTTGCCCCCCTCACTATCAGTTCCCAGAGAATAATGCTGCAAACGATCTCACAGTGCCTCCTGTACTCAGGCACTCAAACTGCATGGCTATTACCGCTCCCACAGCTCCATTGTGTTTTCAGTTTTGCTTACTGCAAGGCTATAAACCAGGTTCCATCTCCCCTTTTTGGTTAGTTAGTAGAACTACATGGCTATTACCACTCCCACTGCTCCCTCTTGTGTTCAGTTTCCATCCCTGCACCTCTATAAACCAGGTTCCTTCTCCCCCTTTTGGTTAGTAAGTAGAACTACATGGCTATTACCGCTCCCACAGCTTCCTCTTGTGTTCAGTTTCTATTACTGCACCGCTACAATCCAGGTTCCATCTCCCCCTTCTGGTCAGTTAGTAGAACTGCATGGCTATTACCGCTCCCACAGCTCCATTGTGTGTTCAGATTCCATTACTGCACCGCTATGAACCAGGTTCCATCTCCCCTTTTGGTCAGTTAGTAGAAATGCATGGCTATTACCGCTCCCACTGCTCCATCGTGTGTTCAGTTTTCCTTACTGCACCGCTATGAACCAGGTTCCTTCTCCCCCTATTGGTCAGTTAGTAGAACTGCATGGCTATTACCGCTCCCACAGCTCCCTCTTGTGTTCAGTTTCCCTTACTGCATGGCTATAAACCAGGTTCCATCTTCCCCTTGTCATCAGTTAGTGGAACTGCATGGCTATTACTGCTCCCACAGCTCCATCGTGTGTTCAGTTTTCCTTCCGGCACAGCTATTAACCAGGTTCCATCTTCCCCTTGTGGTCAGTTACTAGAACTGCATGGCTCATACCGCTCCCACAGCTCCATCTTGTGTTCGGTTCCCATTTCTGCACCACTATAAACCAGGTTCCATTACCCCCTTTTGGTCAGTTAGTAGAACTGCATGGCTATTACCGCTCCCATAGCTCCATCTTGTGTTCAGTTTATATTACTGCACCACTATAAACCAGGTTCCATTACCCCCATTTGGTCAGTTAGTAGAACTGCATGGCTATTACCGCTCCAACAGCTCCCTCTTGTGTTCAGTTTCCCTTACTGCACAGCTATAAACCAGGTTCCATCTCCCCCTTTTGGTCAGTTAGTATAACTGCATGGCTATTACCGCTCCCACAGCTCCATCTCATGTTCAGTTTCCCTTTCTGCACCGTTATAAACTAGGTTCCATCTCCCCCTTGTGATCAGTTAGTAGAACTGCAATACTGTTACCGAACCCCCAGCTCCATCTCATGTTCAGTTTCCCTTACTGCACCGATATAAACCAGGTTCCAGCTCCTCCTTTTGGTCAGTTGGTAGAACTACATGGCTATTACAGCTCCCACAGCTCCCTCTTGTGTTCAGTTTCCATTACTGCACCGCTATAAACCAGGTTCCATCTCCCCTTTTTGGTCAGTTAGTAGAACTACATGGCTATTACTGTTCCCACAGATCCATCGTGTGTTCAGTTTCCCTTACTGCACTGCTGTAAACAATGTTCCATCTCCCCCTTGTCATCAGTTAGTGGAACTGCATGGCTATTACCGCTCCCACAGCTTCCTCTTGTGTTCAGTTTCTATTACTGCACCGCTACAATCCAGGTTCCATCTCCCCCTTCTGGTCAGTTAGTAGAACTGCATGGCTATTACCGCTCCCACAGCTCCATCGTGTGTTCAGATTCCATTACTGCACCGCTATGAACCAGGTTCCATCTCCCCTTTTGGTCAGTTAGTAGAAATGCATGGCTATTACCGCTCCCACAGCTCCCTCTTGTGTTCAGTTTTCCTTACTGCACCGTTATAAACCAGGTTGCATCTCCCCCTTTTGGTCAGTTGGTAGAACTGCATGGCTGTTACCGCACCCATAGCTCCATCTCATGTTCAGTTTCCATTACTGCACCGATATAAACCAGGTTCCAGCTCCCCCTTTTGGTCAGTTAGCGGAACTACATGGCTATTACCGCTCCCACAGCTCCTTCTTGTGTTCAATTTCCATTACTGCACCGCTATAAACCAGGTTCCATCTCCCCCTTTTGGTCAGTTAGTAGAACTACATGGCTATTACCGCTCCCACAGCTCCCTCTTGTGTTCAGTTTTCATTACTGCACAGCTATGAACCAGGTTCCATCTCCTCCTTGAGGTCAGTTAGTAGAACTGCATGGCTCTTACCGCTCCCACAGCTCCATCTCGTGTTCAGTTTCCATTACTGCACAGCTATTAACCAGGTTCCATCTTCCCCTTGTGGTCAGTTACTAGAACTGCATGGCTCTTACCGCTCCCATAGCTCCATCTCATGTTCAGTTTCCCTTTCTGCACCGTTATAAACTAGGTTCCATCTCCCCCTTGTGATGAGTTAGTAGAACTGCAATACTGTTACCACACCCCCAGCTCCATCTCATGTTCAGTTTCCCTTACTGCACCAATATAAACCAGGTTCCAGCTCCTCCTTTTGGTCAGTTGGTAGAACTACATGGCTATTACAGCTCCCACAGCTCCCTCTTGTGTTCAGTTTCCATTACTGCACCGCTATAAACCAGGTTCCATCTCCCCTTTTTAGTCAGTTAGTAGAACTACATGGCTATTACTGTTCCCACAGATCCATTGTGTGTTCAGTTTCCCTTACTGCACTGCTGTAAACAATGTTCCATCTCCCCCTTGTCATCAGTTAGTGGAACTGCATGGCTATTACCGCTCCCACAGCTCCATCTCGTGTTCAGTTTCCCTAACTGCCCTGTTATAAACCAGGTTCCATCTCCCCGTTTTGATCAGTTAGAAGAACTGCATTGCTATTACCCCACCCATAGCTCCATCTCATGTTCAGTTTCCCTTACTGCACCGATATAAACCAGGGCTTGCGGGGGCTCCTTCCCCAGGCTTGCGGGCGGAGCAGCAGGAGCGGCTGCCGGATCTTCATAGGCGGAGTCCCCCCCTTGTAATTAATACAACTATAAACTATCCAAATGCTGTCTCTGGGGTCAGGGAGCAAGCCTGATCTGCTGTGAGATGGTATAAGGTCTGGGGCTGCACACCTCCCAGCTCTCCCCTGGGGCCCAATAAGAGTCCTGCATGACTGTAAACCATCACAAGCTTCATCCAATCCTGACCTGCATGACTGCCATCCTTCTCACCCGCCCGCGTCATCAGTTAACAAGGAGGCCTGGTTGTAATACAGCCCGTTGCCCCCCTCACCATCAGTTCTCAGAGAATAATGCTGCAAACGATCTCACAGCGCCTCCTCTACTCAGGCATTCGAACTGCATGGCTATTACCGCTCCCACAGCTCCATTGTGTTTTCAGTTTTCCTTACTGCAAGGCTATAAACCAGATTCCATCTCCCCCTTGTGGTCAGTTAGTGGAACTGCATGGCTATTACTGCTCCCGCAGCTCCATTGTGTGTTAAGTTTCCATTACTGCACCACTATAAAAAAGGTTCCTTTTCCCCCTTTTGGTCAATTAGTAAAACTACATGGCTATTACTGCTCCCACCGCTCCCTCTTGTGTTCAGTTTCCATTACTGCATCGCTATAAAACAGGTTCCATCTCCCCCTTTTGGTCAGTTAGTAGAACTGCATGGCTATTACTGCTCCCGCAGCTCCATTGTGTGTTAAGTTTCCATTACTGCACCACTATAAACCAGGTTCCTTCTCCCCCTTTTGGTCAGTTAGTAGAACTGCATGGCTATTACCATTCCCACAGCTCCATCGTGTGTTCAGTTTTCCTCACTGCACCTCTGTGAACCATGTTCCATGCCTTCTTGTCATCAGTTAGTGGAACTGCATGGCTATTACCGCTCCCACAGCTCCATTGTGTTTTCAGTTTTCCTTACTGCAAGGCTATAAACCAGATTCCATCTCCCCCTTGTGGTCAGTTAGTGGAACTGCATGGCTATTACTGCTCCCGCAGCTCCATTGTGTGTTTAGTTTCCATTACTGCACCGCTATAAACCAGGTTCCATAGCCCCCTTGTGGTCAGTTAGAAGAACTACATGGCTATTACCGCTCCCACAGCTCCCTCTTGTGTTCAGTTTCCCTTACTGCACGGCTATAAACCAGGTTCCATCTCCCCCTTTTGGTCAGTTAGTAGAACTGCATGGCTATTACTACTCCCACAGCTCCATCGTGTGTTCAGTTTCCCTTACTGGACCGCTATAATCCAGGTTCCATCCCCCCCTTTTGGTCAATTAGTAGAACTACATGGCTATTACCGCTCCCACAGCTCCCTCTTGTATTCAGTTTCCATTACTGCACGGCTATAAACCAGGTTCCATCTCCCCCTTTTGGTCAGTTAGTAGAACTGCATGGCTATTACCACTTCCATAGCTCCATCGTGTGTTCAGTTTCCATTTCTGCACCGCTATAAACCAGGTTCCATCACCCCCTTGTCATCAGTTAGTAGAACTGCATGGCTATTACCATTCCCACAGCTCCATTGTGTGTTCAGTTTCCCTTACTGCGCCTCTATAAACCAGTTTCCATCTCCCCCTTGTGATCAGTTAGAAGAACTGCATGGCTGTTACCTTTCCCACAGCTCCATCTCGTGTTCAATTTCCTTTACTGCACCTCTATAAATCAAGTTCCATCTCCCCCTTTTGCTCAGTTAGTGGCACTGCATGGCTATTACCGCTCCCTAAGCTCCATTGTGTGTTCATTTTCCCTTACTGCACGGCTATAAACCAGGTTCCATCTCCCCCTTTGTCATCAGTTAGTAGAACTGCATGGCTTTTACCGTTCCCACAGCTCCATCTCGTGTTCAGTTTCCCTCACTGCACCTCTATAAACAAAGGTTCCATCTCCCCCTTTTGCTCAGTTAGTGGAACTGCATGGCTATTACCGCACCCACAGCTCCATCGTGTGTTCAGTTTTCCTTACTGCACTACTATAAACCAGGGTCCATTACCCCCTTTTGGTCAGTTAGTAGAACTACATGGCTATTACCGCTCCCACAGCTCCATCGTGTGTTCAGTTTCACTTACTGCACTGCTGTAAACAATGTTCCATCTCCCCCTTGTCATCAGTTAGTGGAACTGCATTGCTATTACCGCTCCCACAGCTCCATCGTGTGTTCAGTTTCCCTTACTGCACCTCTATAAACCAGGTTCCATCGCCTCCTTGTGATCAGTTAGTAGAACTGCATGGCTTTTACCGTTCCCACAGCTCCATCTCGTGTTCAGTTTTCCTTACTGCACTACTATAAACCAGGTTCCATCCCCCCTTTTGGTTAGTTAGTAGAACAGCATGGCTATTACCGCTCCCACAGCTCCCTCTTGTGTTCAGTTTCCATTACTGCACGGCTATAACCAGGTTCCATCTCCCCCTTTTGGTCAGTTAGTAGAACTACATGGCTATTACCGCTCCCACAGCTCCATCGTGTGTTCAATTTCCCTTACTGCACTGCTGTAAACAATGTTCCATCTCCCCCTTGTCATCAGTTAGTGGAACTGCATGGCTACTACCACTCCCACAGCTCCATTGTGTGTTCAGTTTCCCTAACTGCACCTCTATAAACCAGATTTCATCTCCCCCTTTTGCTCAGTTAGTGGAACCGCATGACTATTACCGCACCCACAGCTCCATCGTGTGTTCAGTTTTCCTTACTGCGCGGCTATAAAGCAGGTTCCATCTCCCCCTTTTGCTCAGTTAGTGGAACCGCATGGCTATTACCGCTCCCACAGCTCCCTCTTGTGTTCAGTTTCCATTACTGCACCGCTATAAACCAGGTTCCATCTCCCCCTATTGGTCAGTTAGTAGAACTACATGGCTATTACCGCTCCCACAGCTCCATCGTGTGTTCAGTTTCCATTACTACACCGCTATAAACCAGGTTGCATCTCCCCTTGTCATCAGTTAGTAGAACTGCATGGCTATTACTGCTCCCACAGCTCCATTGTGTGTTAAGTTTCCATTACTGCACCGCTATGAACCAGGTTCCATCTCCCCCTTTTGGTCAGTTAGTAGAAATACATGGCTATTACCGCTCCCACAGCTCCCTCTTGTGTTCAGTTTCCCTTACTGCACTGCTGTAAACAATGTTCCATCTCCCCCTTGTCATCAGTTAGTGGAACTGCATGGCTATTACCGCACCCACAGCTCCATCGTGTGTTCAGTTTTCCTTACTGCACGGCTATAAACCAGGTTCCATCTCCCCCTTTTGGTCAGTTAGTAGAACTGCATGGCTATTACTGCTCCCACAGCTCCCTCTTGTGTTCAGTTTCAATTACTACACCGCTATAAACCAGGTTCCATCTCCCCTTTTTGGTCAGTCAGAAGAACGACATGGCTATTACCGCTGCCACAGCTCCATCGTGTGTTCAGTTTCCCTTACTGCACCTCTATAAACCAGGTTCCATCTCCCCCTTGTGATCAGTTAGTAGAACTGCATGGCTTTTACAGTTCCCACAGTTCCATCGTGTGTTCAGTTTTCCTTACTGCACGGCTATAAACCAGGTTCCATCTCCCCCATTTGGTCAGTAAGTAGAACTGCATGGAAGTAGAACTGCATGGCTATTCCCGTTCCCACAGTTCCATCGTGTGTTCAGTTTCCCTTACTGCACCTCTATAAACCAGGTTGCATATCCCCCTTTTGCTCAGTTAGTGGAACTGCATGGCTATTACTGCTCCCACAGCTCCATTGTGTGTTAAGTTTTCATTATTGCACGGCTATAACCAGGTTTCATCTCCCCCTTTTGGTCAGTTAGTGGTACCGCATGGCTATTACCGCTCCCACAGCTCCCTCTTGTGTTCAGTTTCCATTACTGCACCGCTATAAACCTGGTTCCATCTCCCCCTTGTGGTCAGTTAGTAAAAATACATGGCTATTACTGTTCCCACAGCTCCATTGTGTTTTCAGTTTCCCTCACTACACCGCTATAAACCAGGTTTCATCTCCCCTTGTCATCAGTTAGTAGAACTGCATAGCTGTTGACTGTCTTACGGCTCCCCGTGTGGTCATTTACATGAACTGCATGCCTAGTAAGTACCTCACATTTCCCTCTTGTGTTAAGTTACTAGTCGTGCATGGCTATAAGCAGTGTTACCACTTCTCCTGTAGATCCCTACAGCTGTTAACTACCTCACAGCCCCAGCTGTTAGTAGAGATCACTGAGTGTAAACGTCCAAGATCTCCCCCTTGTGTTCAATTCCTGAATAGCATTGCCGTGCACAATGGAAGTTATTAGGACATGTGGGCTGTTGTAAGACTCCAATGATTTTTCAGCACTACACTGAGAGAGGGCTTGGGAATATGTGTAGGTTAAGTGCCTATTTCAGGGCACAATCCAACAAATATAACACGCATTGGTCAAGAAGATATGAGTTGCCTAAACAGAGCAACAATGTGTTTGCAATAAAAAAAAATAAAAAAACATGTAAACATTAGAAATCCTTTTAGTACAACTGTAGGGGTGCTTTCTAGTGGACACAACTACTTGTGCACTTAGAACATGGACAGAAATCCTTTTTAGTTTTAATGTCAATCACAGGAAAAAACAATTCTTAGTGGAGAAAATAAAAAGGTACCTTGACTTCAAATGACTGTAACCAAAAGGCATATCTTAAACATAAAAGAATGACTAAAAATGTTTAAAAGAGAATGAACAATAGAAATAAAAAATGGCACAGTGTTAGGCTCCCAGTCCTGGGACCGTAAAAAACTTCTATTTTAGGGACACGTGCATAAGATGAAGTGGGCTGCCCTGCGCACAATGTAGTGGTTGGAACCAAAGTATGAATGATCTTTGAGTAGACCAATGACTGAAGAGTGTTGACCCACAGTCCCTCCCTCTATGATATGTATGCATTTTTATTCATGAATTGTTTTGATTACATGAGGCTGACGAGGCAGGTAAAGCCGCCTCTAACCGAGACCTAAAGAGGAAAAGTATTCACATTCATTCGTAAACCAATGAGAATGGACTGTGTCACATAGTATAATAAACAATTTTATTCTTATCAGTAAATAATTTACAGTTCGTAACGTATTAAGGTAAGAAATGGGCCTGTGGGTATATAGACAGTTAACTGCAGAGGTCTCGACTGCAGGACACACACACTCCCATAGAATGCTTCCTTCATGGGCTCAGTCATTAGTTAAATTACAACCAGTCATTATAAAGAAATACCAACTACATATTGTATTTATACATTTACATTTTGCACAAACTACATTTCCCCAATCAGTGTAAAAATTACAAACAGTACATGCTCCCCAGTCATTGGCTGCATGGGGACACTGGCTCTTGCATGCTCTTCAGGCATTGGCTGCATGGAGACACTGGCTCTTGCATGCTCCCCAGGCATTGGCTGCATTTGGGACACTGGCTCTTGTATGCTCTCCAGGCATTGGCTGGTAAGGACACTGGCTCTTGAATGTTCCCTGGGCATTGGCTGCATGGGAACACTGTCTCTTGCATCCTCCTCAGGTATTGGCTGCATGGGGACACTGCTTTCGCATGCTCTCCAGGCATTGGCTGGCTGGGGACACTGGCTCTTGCATGCTCCTCAGGCAGTGGCTGCATGGAGACACTGGCTCTTGCATGCTCTCCATACATTGGCTGCATGGGGAACCTGGCTCCTACATGCTCCTCAGGCATTGGCTGCATGGGGACACTGGCTCTTGTATGCTCTCCGGGCATTGGCTGGCTGGGGACACTGGCTCTTGCATGCTCTCCGGGCATTGGCTGGCTGGGGACACTGGCTCTTGCATGCTCCTCAGGCATTGGCTGCATGGGGACACTGGCTCTTGCATGCTCCTCGGGTGTTGGCTGCATGGGGACACTGGCTCTTGCATGCTCCTCAGGCATTGGCTGCATGGGGACACTGGCTCTTGCATGCTCCTCGGGTGTTGGCTGCATGGGGACACTGGCTCTTGCATGCTCCTCAGGTGTTGGCTGCATGAGGACACTGGCTCTTGCATGCTGTCCATACATTGGCTGGCTGGGGACACTGGCTCTGGCATGCTCCTCAGGCATTGGCTGAATGGGAACACTGGTGGACTCCTCGGCATATTTGGGGTAAGGTGGAATGTTTTATTCATTTATTTATGCAATTTATAGAACGCGCAAACACCCTTAGGTGTCTCGGTGCTATGGAGTGTCTAGAGGACGAGACCAGTGATGGACGTTTATTGGTCAAAAAGTCACGTCTTTAAAAGTTTCCTGAAGGAAAACAGATTTTGACATGTTTTGATGTGTTCCATAATTTGGCAGTGGCAACGACAAATCTTTTACAGGTGGAATGTTCTAATGAAGGGGAATGTTGGGACAACGGGTGGAATCGTATACATGTTCGGGGTAAGGTGGAATGTTTGAGAGCTGGAATGTTGTAATGAAGGGGAATGTTGGGACCGCGGTGAAATCTTATACATATTTGGGGTAAGCTGGAATGTTTTATAGGTGGAATGTTAGAATGAAGTGAATGTTGGGACCATGGGTGGAATCTTAGGCATGGATGGGGAAATGGTGGAATGTTTTAGAGCTGGAATCTTGTAATGAACAGGTATGTTGACAACACAGGTGGAAACTTATATATGATAGGGGTAAGGTGGAATGTTTTATAGGTGGAATGTTGTGATGAAGGACAATGTTGGGACCACGGATGGAATCTTATGCTTGTTCGGGGCGAACGTGGAATGTTTTGGAGGTGGATTGCTGTAATGGAAGGGGACTGTGCCGACGATGGGTGGAGTCCGAGGCATATTTGGGGTACAGTGCAATGGAGGGGGAATGAATGTTGGGACGACGGGTGGAATCTTAAGCTTTATTTTTGGGTGTCAGGCACTTGGTAAAGGACTGTCACACCCCGCCCCTCCACTGCTTTGTTTGATTGCGCTTTTTACTGAACAAACTTTCTGTTTTGAACCCAGGTCTTCATTTCCAACAGTTGGCGTCTGCGCCGTGCGGATTCTCTTGTCCGCGATAAGTTCAGAAGAAATCCTCTGATGTTTTCTGTGTGCAAAGGGTTCTGGGACACGCTGAGCTCCCAAGGGTGCCCCTTCAAGGGTGTAATTTCACTGAGACTGTTTGTAAAATAAAGTATAAGCTTATAATTCTGATTTTGGCAGGGAAGGTCAGAGGTCCCACATAGGGATGGAGTTAAGAGGTCACATGACTCCAGACCATAGAGAACGCTGCAGCCAGACTCAGCCTGCACCTCCCCAAACAAACCCACATCGCCCCCACCTGAGAGGCCTCCACTGGCTCCCCATTCAGAAGAGAGGCCAGTTTAAGAGCCTCATGTGCTCCTACAAAGCTCTACACTCAGGGCCGAACTGGGAACCAAAGTGCTCGGCAAAGTGCTCGGCCGCCACCCCCGGGGGGTTGGGGGTGCCGAAGAGATCTCTGCCAGGGCCGGTTTTCGGCCGATTATGTTACGGGGCAGAGTTTGCAGCTATGCTGCAAAAAAGGCCCTGTAACAAAAACGGCCCCCAGGGGCCCAAAACTGGCCCCCACCCGTGCGGCCCACCGGGGGATTGCCCGGTGCCCGCTAGGGCCAGTCCGGCCCTGTCTACACTAATAAGGACTGTCCTACATCAACCATCGACTGAACTTCCACCAACCCTCCAGACGCCTGCACTCCTCTTCACTCACCCTCACGCACACCCACTCATCCGTCGCAGCAGTAGCGATGGCCACTCCTTTTACTGCATCGCTGCCAAGACCTGGAACGACCTCTCCCCTCCTCCCCGCAGTTCTGTACAGCCCCCTCGCTGGCAGACTTCAGAAAGAATCTCAAGACCTGGCTCTTCGACGGAGACACAGCGCCCAGATACCCCTAGGGGCGACAGTGCTGCGCTTTACAAATCCTGTTTGATTGATTGAATGGGATGTATGACGTTACAACGCATACTTTTACAATGCCTACCTTTACATCGCAAGTTTTACAACGCATACCATTACAACGCATAATGCTTTTGGGCGCTGGGTAGTGAATAGTTTAATTTACTATTCCAACTCCAGTCCCCATGGATAGTAGGGAAGGTGTTGGATAGTACATTAAACCTATTCCCTATCCTAGAGCGCCCCCCAGCGCAATGCGTTGGAATGGTTTGCGTTGTAAAAGTTGCGTTGTAATGGAAGAGCGTTGTAAAAGTTTTGTTGTAAAGGCTGTATACCGATTGAATGACATGTGTAAGATCGAGAAGTATGGCTGTAAGTCATAGGCTAAAAGGTCAAAGGTTAGAAAACTGAGACTAAAAGCTCTGAAGGGACCGGGCTCGCGGTTACAGGTCTCAGTACAGACGGGCAGGACAGGTTGCAATCAGAGGTGGTGTCGCTGGATGACTCCAGAGGAGGGTCTCATCAAAGGGCTGCTGGTCCGAGGTTATAAGGTTGAAGGTCAGAGGGCTGCAGGTGAGGGGATCCAGAGCTGGCAGGCAGAGATCAGAACTTCAGGGACTTGACATCCTAGAGCTAGGGGTCACAGAAGGTTATAGGTCGGAAGGAGGCCAAAGGTCAGGAAGATAGTGGTGAAAGTCACACCACTGGAGGTGAAAGTTATGAGCCGACAAGTCAGAGGTTACAGGGCCTTAGAGATCATTAGAAGGAGGTCAAAAGTCAGAAAGGTGAAGGTCAAAGTTCACAGAGCTTGGAGTCAGAGGATGATGGGTTAAAGGTCACAGATCAAATTGGCAGAAGTCACTGGGATGAAGGACAAAGAGGTGGAGGTCAAATGGCCAGTGGTGAAAGGTCATAGGACTGAAGGTCCGCAATATAAAGAGGTCAGAGGTCACATGGGTGATAGGCAAAGGCAGGAGGTGAAAGGTCACAGGGCTGTAGGTCTGAGGTGAGGAGGAGTTCAGAGGTCACACACTGGAGGTCAGAGACAGCATCATGGATCAGAACTTGGCGCAGTTGGAGCAGTTGCTGTTTTTTAGGGTCTTGTTTTTCAGGGTGGGGAGGACGATGTGGGGGTCCCGCTTGGAGTCCAGGCCCTTGTCGTTGGCGACCATGTTCTTTATCAAGCAGCTTGCGGCCTCGTCGATATTCAGATTGTCCTGGTTAAAGAGAAAAACAAAGACTCTGTTATACAGGGTACAAGCAGCAGGGCTGAGGTGAGTGTGAGCAGTGACGTGGGCCCTGGTGCAAGCAGGGGAAACTGAGGCACTGCCGGTGCTTAACCTCTTGAGTGCTCGTGATGGAACCACTCTGTCACGAGCCATGGACGAGCTGTGCTGGTGATGGAGTGGTTCTGTCACGGCGCGGCCGCGCCGCCCACGCTGCAGGATTTCGGGAAACGGCCACTACAACGAAGTCGTTTCCACGAAATCCTTAACCACGCATGCAATACAACGCATGCGTGGTTACCACTAAAGCCTTTACCACGCATACCTTTACTACGAGATTTGTAGTAAAGGCATATGTGGTAAAGGTAAAAAGTAAAAAAAGGGGGGCTTGGGGGGTCTCCCCCCCAAAAAAAAACTCACCAGAAGTCACGTCGGGATATGAAGATAATCAGCGTCGTTTAAGAGAAATCGGAAAAAAAAAATCAGTTTCCTCTTAACGACGTATGACGTCACCACGCAAGTATTCGAGGTAAAGGTTATGCGAGGAAAACGAATTCCGTTGTAACGCATGCGTGGTAAAGGCATGCGTTGCAACGGAATTCGTTGTAAGCGGTGCGGTCATACATTCCAGGATTTCCGCACCTGCGCGGGCATTCTATTGAGCAGGCGGGGCCGTGACGGAACCATTTCGTCACAAGCACAGCGCACCCGTGGCTCGTGACGGAGTGGTTCCGTCACGAGCATGGCGGCGCCGCATGGACCACCCCTCCCCCCAGCACCGCGTCGGAATTACCGTCACGGCCAAGGGGTTAATATGAGGCAGTGGGGGGGCACCAGCACTTATTTTTCTGCATCAGACATTTACCAAGAGCAAGCGAGTGAACAACACACAACTGGGAAAGATGGAGGAAGAGGAAGGCAGAGAAACCGTCACAAAGAGAGAAAGCAGGAACATGCAGGAGTGAGATAAAGGGGCAGGGAGCGTCTGCTGGTGCATTAAAGAGGCATGAGGTGGATTTAGGACTATGCAGCTTTGGTCTTCTGGGAGCGAACATTTAATTATACCACTGCGTGTTTCAGAGCAGAGCTTTGACACCGGCACTCTTTCATCTACAAATTAAGCACTGGCCCCAGTGCACCAGGCAGTAAATTGCAGTGATTGCTGGGGTACAGTGGGCCTGTCACACGATACCTCACTGCACGGCACTGCGACTGCTGCACTAATGAGAGCTACACCCTGACTGAGGAAACAACAGAACTCCTATCGATGAGGGACGCCGAGGGTTGCAACTGCTTCAGGGGACATCCTGATGTTAGGTGGGACACTCACTGTCCCACCTGCTGTGTGGAGGTGGACAGTGAGTGCCAGAGGGTACACGTATCAGGACAGTGTCTGGGTGAGATATGTCTGCATGTGGGACAGTGAATGTTAAAGGAAACACGTATCAGGACAGTGTCAGAGTGAGATCTTTATGCAGACAGGACAGTGAATGCTATAGGGAACATGTATCAGGACAGTGTCAGAGTGAGATCTGTCTGCAGACAGCAGACAGGCAGCATACACTAGAAGGAACACATATATGAGGGCAGTGTCAGGGCATGTGCTGTGGGGCAGGAAAGTGTAGAGGCCACAGAAAGATGAGGGTCAGATCTGTGCTCTGACATCAGATGGGACAGTGAATCTCATCGGTTCACTTCGGCTGCCATGGTTGCTCATGAGTGTAGCATTACAGGCCTTTTTTGTTTCTATTGCAATTGCATGAGCAGTAGAGGAGCTCTGTTAATTTTAGGAGAAACAAAAGTGGACTGGACTGAGTGAACCTGGTAACTGAGGCACGCTCTCAGTTGACTTGGAAATGCAGGGCATTGGAGTCCATGGCCTGGGTTCAACGTGAGGTGCGCGTACCTTGGCTGAGGTCTCGAACCAGCCGCTGAAGCCGTTGTCCCGGCAGAAGTGGTCGAGTTTGGGCAGCTCGGTGCCCAGCCCCTCAAGTAACTGGTCGCACTTGTTGGCCAGCAGGATGATGGGGATTGGCTTGCCACTCTGGAGGGACACCTTGGAGTCCAGGTCATCCTTCCACCGCGGCACGGCCTCAAAGGTGGAGGCGCGAGTGACATCGAAGACGATGAAAGCACCAACGGCATCGCGATAATACAGGCGCGTCATGTTCCCGAAGCGCTCTTGACCTGTGGGTAAGAAGAGGAGAAGCCACAATAAGAGCTCAGGTAAAGAGAAAAGGATCCAGAACAAAATACCTGATCTCCTCTAATCTATCCATTCATCCCACCAACCATCTGCATGAACTCAAGGCCCACCACTGCTGAGCACAACTAACTGCTCATTTAATCTATCACAAAGTAACTAGAGCAAATGTGTGGAATGGCTTACTTGAGAGCACAATACTAATCCCATTAACCCATGGATTCTCCACTAATTCTGTGTTCCGGAGTAGGGTGCTACTCACCACAAACTACTTGTCAGTGGTAGTGCTATACAGATGTAAATAAAACACAACAGGAGTTCAGGGAAACAGAAGAAGAGTTTGGATAAGGAGAGGAAAGTCTGGAATGAGAGGTAAGGTAAAGGGAGGACAATCCAGAATAAGTGGTCGGGTGAAGAAAGAGGAATACAAAATAATAATTTAAGTAAAGAGAGCACAATCTGGAAAAATAATTCATTAGACAGAGGAGAATTCAGAATCAGTGCTCAGGAAAGGACTAAAAGTGATCAGGTAAAGAGAGCAGAATCAGAGTAATAGATCAGGTAAAGAGAGCAGAATCAGAGTAATAGATCAGGTAAAGAGAGCAGAATCAGAGTAATAGATCAGGTAAAGAGAGCAGAATCAGAGTAAGAGATCAGGTAAAGAGAGCAGAATCAGAGTAAGAGACCAGGTAAAGAGAGCAGAATCAGAGTAATAGATCAGGTAAAGAGAGCGGAATCAGAGTAATAGATCTGGTAAAGAGAGCAGAATCAGAGTAAGAGACCAGGTAAAGAGAGCCGAATCAGAGTAAGAGATCAGGTAAAGAGAGCAGAATCAGAGTAATAGATCAGGTAAAGAGAGCAGAATCAGAGTAATAGATCAGGTAAAGAGAGCAGAATCAGAGTAATAGATCAGGTAAAGAGAGCAGAATCAGAGTAATAGATCAGGCAAAGAGAGCAGAATCAGAGTAAGAGATCAGGTAAAGAGAGCAGAATCAGAGTAAGAGACCCGGTAAAGAGAGCGGAATCAGAGTAATAGATCAGGTAAAGAGAGCAGAATCAGAGTAATAGATCAGGTAAAGAGAGCAGAATCAGAGTAATAGATCTGGTAAAGAGAGCAGAATCAGAGTAAGAGACCAGGTAAAGAGAGCAGAATCATAGTAATAGATCAGGTAAAGAGAGCAGAATCAGAGTAATAGATCAGGTAAAGAGAGCAGAATCAGAGTAAGAGATCAGGTAAAGAGAGCAGAATCAGAGTAAGAGACCAGGTAAAGAGAGCAGAATCAGAGTAATAGATCAGGTAAAGAGAGCGGAATCAGAGTAATAGATCTGGTAAAGAGAGCAGAATCAGAGTAAGAGACCAGGTAAAGAGAGCAGAATCAGAGTAAGAGATCAGGTAAAGAGAGCAGAATCAGAGTAATAGATCAGGTAAAGAGAGCAGAATCAGAGTAATAGATCAGGTAAAGAGAGCAGAATCAGAGTAATAGATCAGGTAAAGAGAGCAGAATCAGAGTAAGAGATCAGGTAAAGAGAGCAGAATCAGAGTAAGAGACCCGGTAAAGAGAGCGGAATCAGAGTAATAGATCAGGTAAAGAGAGCAGAATCAGAGTAATAGATCAGGTAAAGAGAGCAGAATCAGAGTAATAGATCTGGTAAAGAGAGCAGAATCAGAGTAAGAGACCAGGTAAAGAGAGCAGAATCATAGTAATAGATCAGGTAAAGAGAGCAGAATCAGAGTAAGAGATCAGGTAAAGAGAGCAGAATCAGAGTAATAGATCAGGTAAAGAGAGCAGAATCAGAGTAATAGATCAGGTAAAGAGAGCAGAATCAGAGTAAGAGATCTGGTAAAGAGAGCAGAATCAGAGTAAGAGACCAGGTAAAGAGAGCAGAATCAGAGTAATAGATCAGGTAAAGAGAGCAGAATCAGAGTAATAGATCAGGTAAAGAGAGCAGAATCAGAGTAATAGATCAGGTAAAGAGAGCAGAATCAGAGTAATAGATCAGGTAAAGAGAGCAGAATCAGAGTAATAGATCTGGTAAAGAGAGCAGAATCAGAGTAAGAGACCAGGTAAAGAGAGCAGAATCATAGTAATAGATCAGGTAAAGAGAGCAGAATCAGAGTAAGAGACCAGGTAAAGAGAGCAGAATCAGAGTAAGAGATCAGGTAAAGAGAGCAGAATCAGAGTAAGAGATCAGGTAAAGAGAGCAGAATCAGAGTAATAGATCAGGTAAAGAGAGCAGAATCAGAGTAATAGATCAGGTAAAGAGAGCAGAATCAGAGTAATAGATCAGGTAAAGAGAGCAGAATCAGAGTAATAGATCAGGTAAAGAGAGCAGAATCAGAGTAAGAGATCAGGTAAAGAGAGCAGAATCAGAGTAAGAGACCCGGTAAAGAGAGCGGAATCAGAGTAATAGATCAGGTAAAGAGAGCAGAATCAGAGTAATAGATCAGGTAAAGAGAGCAGAATCAGAGTAATAGATCTGGTAAAGAGAGCAGAATCAGAGTAAGAGACCAGGTAAAGAGAGCAGAATCATAGTAATAGATCAGGTAAAGAGAGCAGAATCAGAGTAAGAGACCAGGTAAAGAGAGCAGAATCAGAGTAAGAGATCAGGTAAAGAGAGCAGAATCAGAGTAAGAGATCAGGTAAAGAGAGCAGAATCAGAGTAATAGATCAGGTAAAGAGAGCAGAATCAGAGTAATAGATCAGGTAAAGAGAGCAGAATCAGAGTAATAGATCAGGTAAAGAGAGCAGAATCAGAGTAATAGATCAGGTAAAGAGAGCAGAATCAGAGTAAGAGATCAGGTAAAGAGAGCAGAATCAGAGTAAGAGACCCGGTAAAGAGAGCGGAATCAGAGTAATAGATCAGGTAAAGAGAGCAGAATCAGAGTAATAGATCAGGTAAAGAGAGCAGAATCAGAGTAATAGATCTGGTAAAGAGAGCAGAATCAGAGTAAGAGACCAGGTAAAGAGAGCAGAATCATAGTAATAGATCAGGTAAAGAGAGCAGAATCAGAGTAAGAGACCAGGTAAAGAGAGCAGAATCAGAGTAAGAGATCAGGTAAAGAGAGCAGAATCAGAGTAAGAGATCAGGTAAAGAGAGCAGAATCAGAGTAATAGATCAGGTAAAGAGAGCAGAATCAGAGTAATAGATCAGATAAAGAGAGCAGAATCAGAGTAATAGATCAGGTAAAGAGAGCAGAATCAGAGTAATAGATCAGGTAAAGAGAGCAGAATCAGAGTAAGAGATCAGGTAAAGAGAGCAGAATCAGAGTAAGAGACCCGGTAAAGAGAGCGGAATCAGAGTAATAGATCAGGTAAAGAGAGCAGAATCAGAGTAATAGATCAGGTAAAGAGAGCAGAATCAGAGTAATAGATCTGGTAAAGAGAGCAGAATCAGAGTAAGAGACCAGGTAAAGAGAGCAGAATCATAGTAATAGATCAGGTAAAGAGAGCAGAATCAGAGTAAGAGACCAGGTAAAGAGAGCAGAATCAGAGTAAGAGATCAGGTAAAGAGAGCAGAATCAGAGTAAGAGATCAGGTAAAGAGAGCAGAATCAGAGTAATAGATCAGGTAAAGAGAGCAGAATCAGAGTAATAGATCAGGTAAAGAGAGCAGAATCAGAGTACTAGATCAGGTAAAGAGAGCAGAATCAGAGTAATAGATCAGGTAAAGAGAGCAGAATCAGAGTAAGAGATCAGGTAAAGAGAGCAGAATCAGAGTAAGAGACCCGGTAAAGAGAGCGGAATCAGAGTAATAGATCAGGTAAAGAGAGCAGAATCAGAGTAATAGATCAGGTAAAGAGAGCAGAATCAGAGTAATAGATCTGGTAAAGAGAGCAGAATCAGAGTAAGAGACCAGGTAAAGAGAGCAGAATCATAGTAATAGATCAGGTAAAGAGAGCAGAATCAGAGTAAGAGACCAGGTAAAGAGAGCAGAATCAGAGTAAGAGATCAGGTAAAGAGAGCAGAATCAGAGTAATAGATCAGGTAAAGAGAGCAGAATCAGAGTAATAGATCAGGTAAAGAGAGCAGAATCAGAGTAATAGATCAGGTAAAGAGAGCAGAATCAGAGTAATAGATCAGGTAAAGAGAGCAGAATCAGAGTAAGAGATCAGGTAAAGAGAGCAGAATCAGAGTAAGAGACCCGGTAAAGAGAGCGGAATCAGAGTAATAGATCAGGTAAAGAGAGCAGAATCAGAGTAATAGATCAGGTAAAGAGAGCAGAATCAGAGTAATAGATCTGGTAAAGAGAGCAGAATCAGAGTAAGAGACCAGGTAAAGAGAGCAGAATCATAGTAATAGATCAGGTAAAGAGAGCAGAATCAGAGTAATAGATCAGGTAAAGAGAGCAGAATCAGAGTAAGAGATCAGGTAAAGAGAGCAGAATCAGAGTAAGAGACCAGGTAAAGAGAGCAGAATCAGAGTAATAGATCAGGTAAAGAGAGCGGAATCAGAGTAATAGATCTGGTAAAGAGAGCAGAATCAGAGTAAGAGACCAGGTAAAGAGAGCAGAATCAGAGTAAGAGATCAGGTAAAGAGAGCAGAATCAGAGTAATAGATCAGGTAAAGAGAGCAGAATCAGAGTAATAGATCAGGTAAAGAGAGCAGAATCAGAGTAATAGATCAGGTAAAGAGAGCAGAATCAGAGTAAGAGATCAGGTAAAGAGAGCAGAATCAGAGTAAGAGACCCGGTAAAGAGAGCGGAATCAGAGTAATAGATCAGGTAAAGAGAGCAGAATCAGAGTAATAGATCAGGTAAAGAGAGCAGAATCAGAGTAATAGATCTGGTAAAGAGAGCAGAATCAGAGTAAGAGACCAGGTAAAGAGAGCAGAATCATAGTAATAGATCAGGTAAAGAGAGCAGAATCAGAGTAATAGATCAGGTAAAGAGAGCAGAATCAGAGTAAGAGATCAGGTAAAGAGAGCAGAATCAGAGTAATAGATCAGGTAAAGAGAGCAGAATCAGAGTAATAGATCAGGTAAAGAGAGCAGAATCAGAGTAAGAGATCTGGTAAAGAGAGCAGAATCAGAGTAAGAGACCAGGTAAAGAGAGCAGAATCAGAGTAATAGATCAGGTAAAGAGAGCAGAATCAGAGTAATAGATCAGGTAAAGAGAGCAGAATCAGAGTAATAGATCAGGTAAAGAGAGCAGAATCAGAGTAATAGATCAGGTAAAGAGAGCAGAATCAGAGTAAGAGATCAGGTAAAGAGAGCAGAATCAGAGTAATAGATCAGGTAAAGAGAGCAGAATCAGAGTAAGAGACCAGGTAAAGAGAGCAGAATCAGAGTAATAGATCAGGTAAAGAGAGCAGAATCATCAGGTAAAGAGAGCAGAATCAGAGTAAGAGACCAGGTAAAGAGAGCAGAATCAGAGTAATAGATCAGGTAAAGAGAGCAGAATCAGAGTAAGAGACCAGGTAAAGAGAGCAGAATCAGAGTAAGAGATCGGGTAAAGAGAGCAGAATCAGAGTAATAGATCAGGTAAAGAAAGCAGAATCAGAGTAATAGATCAGGTAAAGAGAGCAGAATCAGAGTAATAGATCAGGTAAAGAGAGCAGAATCAGAGTAATAGATCAGGTAAAGAGAGCAGAATCAGAGTAAGAGACCAGGTAAAGAGAGCAGAATCAGAGTAATAGATCAGGTAAAGAGAGCAGAATCAGAGTAAGAGACCAGGTAAAGAGAGCAGAATCAGAGTAATAGATCAGGTAAAGAGAGCAGAATCAGAGTAATAGATCAGGTAAAGAGAGCAGAATCAGAGTAAGAGATCAGGTAAAGAGAGCAGAATCAGAGTAATAGATCAGGTAAAGAGAGCAGAATCAGAGTAAGAGATCAGGTAAAGAGAGCAGAATCAGAGTAATAGATCAGGTAAAGAGAGCAGAATCAGAGTAATAGATCAGGTAAAGAGAGCAGAATCAGAGTAAGAGATCAGGTAAAGAGAGCAGAATCAGAGTAAGAGATCAGGTAAAGAGAGCAGAATCAGAGTAATAGATCAGGTAAAGAGAGCAGAATCAGAGTAAGAGATCAGGTAAAGAGAGCAGAATCAGAGTAATAGATCAGGTAAAGAGAGCAGAATCAGAGTAATAGATCAGGTAAAGAGAGCAGAATCAGAGTAAGAGATCAGGTAAAGAGAGCAGAATCAGAGTAAGAGATCAGGTAAAGAGAGCAGAATCAGAGTAAGAGACCAGGTAAAGAGAGCAGAATCAGAGTAATAGATCAGGTAAAGAGAGCAGAATCAGAGTAATAGATCAGGTAAAGAGAGCAGAATCAGAGTAAGAGACCAGGTAAAGAGAGCAGAATCAGAGTAATAGATCAGGTAAAGAGAGCAGAATCAGAGTAATAGATCAGGTAAAGAGAGCAGAATCAGAGTAATAGATCAGGTAAAGACAGCAGAATCAGAGTAAGAGACCAGGTAAAGAGAGCAGAATCAGAGTAATAGATCAGGTAAAGAGAGCAGAATCAGAGTAATAGATCAGGTAAAGAGAGCAGAATCAGAGTAATAGATCAGGTAAAGAGAGCAGAATCAGAGTGAGAGATCAGGTAAAGAGAGCAGAAACGGAGTACAGGGGTGTGGAATTTATTAAAATATCTACTTGTCCATGGGGCAGGTTGCTTCATAAATCTACTTGTCCTGCAACAAAATCCACTTGCCCACTTGGTGCCATGTACTGCAGTGACACATTCTGGCAGCAATCTCATTATATAAGAGTTCTGATATAGCCTCTTTGATTACGCCAGGGCTCATACCATAGTAGTATTTGAATACTTGGAATCCCCTTATGTTGCCACATTTCCGCAGATCTACATACTAGGGCTGAAGGTAGTGGCAAGCAGTAGTACCAGGGTCAGAGGGCCCTTTTGAGTCGGTGCAAACCTACTAACTTGCATGTTTTAAGGGTTTCAAAAACTCTTTTCTAATATTTTCCCATAAAGAGCAGTGTTGGAAATTTACTCCTGACAATGGCAGACGTAAACCTTCTGCCACAGGGTTTGGAAAAAAGTGGTTGGAGGGAAAGTGAACTTGCAAACACTCAGATTTTTGCATGAGCAAATCTACACATGCATATTTGCCCATACTAAAATGCAGATCACAAATATTTTCTGGGAGTACTATTTATTGCAAAACACAAGAGGAAGTAGAGAGGTGCTGATAGAATCACCCTCCAAATAGATATGCACAAACAAAAGGATTCTATCAATGTGAAGTGGCTAAAAATATTTTAATTCTGTGAATTGTGGGATGATTCACTCTCTCTTAGGGTGCTAAAGATGAGAGCACAATGTGCTTGTTAAAATACCCCTCACACACTAAAAAAATCCAATAGTGTCATGCTTCATCATTGGGGTCTTCCCGTCCCTCTACGGGGCGGGGCGTGCTACGACCTGACGAACTACGCGGGAGCACTGATAATGTGACAAGGCTATGTGATGGTGCAAGGTGAGTTGTGTCAGTGAAGTGTAGGGACCTAATAATGTGTGGGAAAAACAAAAGCTAAAAATCCTCTGGCTAGTGGAAAAAAACAATTTATTCACTTCCCTAGCTGGGGACGTTAAGAAGGGGGTTTTGGGGTAGAGCAAGTAGCCACTACCTGGTCACATTATTAGGTCCCTACACTTCACTACACATTGTGCTCTCATCTTTACCACCCTAAGAGAGAGTGAATCATCCAACAATTCACAGAATTAAAATATTTTTAGCCACTTCACATTGATAGAATCCTTTTGTTTGTGCAGTACTATTTATTGTCCTACTTCTGTAAATTCTTGGAAATTCACGAAAGCTGCATAGCTACCCTTAATGCAAGGACATGTACCTTGGGTGCACTTTTGAGACTTTCTTTAATAATTGGGCCCCTAATATGGTCTGACGTCGACCATGACCTTTTGTGTTTATTAAAGTTCTGTTATGGCTGGCTTCACTGTGAGTTGACAGCATTCTGTTCTTTCACCCGGAGCATATCGGCACACAAAGTATTTTTGTTCATTGCCAGTAACTACTGTGGCAGTGTGTGCTTTTTGAAACCAAAAAACTATTTTTGCTTTTGCCAATGTTTGTTATCATGGGAGGGCCTAGCAGCTCGCACCCCAATAAGATTTTACAAAAACCATGCAAAAACAAGTCACACATTGACATTACTAAAAAGCTGATCACTAATTTCAGACCCACTGGCTTTACCAATGCTTGTTTGTTTTTGTTTCCCATAATCATATTGAAACTGGTTACACTGATTTCTGTTATGAATAGTTTTGGGAAATATTAGCATGCATCAACTCATGTTACTAACTGATGATGCAAAGAAAAGGTACCTGAAACATTACAGTATTTAGGCTAAATGTTATTTTTTCCTGCTTTAATTTTTTATGAACATTTTATTTTGAAAGCAAATAATCATCAATCGTGCTTTCAGGCTTTTGCAAATATTTGCATCAAATCAGAGAACATTCCGGGAGCATTATACATAGCCTCATTTTGCTAAACTTTGAAAACGTGTGTACACTTTTTTGTACTGGAACAACTGTCAGTAGGATAGTCGGCACTTCCAACATTTAATTAGAGCGCTCACCCTAATAATAAAGACTTTCAATTAATGAGCCATAAATACAAGTTTGAACAGCATTAACATATGGGCAAAATATATTACCTTAACTGCAGATAGTGTCCTTACCTGATCCATAATGTGGTACTGTAAACTGGCATTTGTGCTGCAGGGGGTTGGGCCTCCTTGTCCCAAGGACAAAATAAACATAAACACTTGTTGCCCTTGACCTCAAACAATATGTCCTAGGCGTCGGGTTATAGGAATTCCACATCCCTGGGAGTAAGAGTTCAGGTAAAGAGAGCGGAATCAGAGTAAGAGACCAGGTAAAGAGAGTGGAATCAGAGTAAGAGATCAGGTAAAGAGAACAGAGTCAGTGTAAGAGATCAGGTAAAGAGAGCGGAATCAGAGTAAGAGATCAGGTAAAGAGAGCGGAATCAGAGTAAGAGATCAGGTAAAGAGAACAGAGTCAGTGTAAGAGATCAGGTAAAGAGAGCGGAATCAGAGTAAGAGATCAGGTAAAGAGAACAGAGTCAGTGTAAGAGATCAGGTAAAGAGAGCGGAATCAGAGTAAGAGATCAGGTAAAGAGAACAGAGTCAGTGTAAGAGATCAGGTAAAGAGAGCGGAATCAGAGTAAGAGATCAGGTAAAGAGAGCGGAATCAGAGTAAGAGATCAGGTAAAGAGAACAGAGTCAGTGTAAGAGATCAGGTAAAGAGAGCGGAATCAGAGTAAGAGATCAGGTAAAGAGAGCGGAATCAGAGTATTAGATCAGGTAAAGACAGCAGAATCAGAGTAAGGGAATAGGTAAAGAGAGCGGAATCAGAGTAAGAGATCAGGTAAAGAGAGCGGAATCAGAGTAAGAGATCAGATAAAGAGAACAGAGTCAGTGTAAGAGATCAGGTAAAGAGAGCGGAATCAGAGTAAGAGATCAGGTAAAGAGAGCGGAATCAGAGTATTAGATCAGGTAAAGACAGCAGAATCAGAGTAAGAGACCAGGTAAAGAGAGCGGAATCAGAGTAAGAGATCAGGTAAAGAGAACAGAGTCAGTGTAAGAGATCAGGTAAAGAGAGCGGAATCAGAGTAAGAGATCAGGTAAAGAGAGCGGAATCAGAGTGAGAGATCAGGTAAAGAGAGCGGAATCAGAGTAAGAGATCAGGTAAAGACAGCAGAATCAGAGTATGAGATCAGGTAAAGAGAGCAGAATGAGAGTGAGAGATCAGGTAAAGACAGCAGAATCAGAGTAAGAGATCAGGTAAAGAGAGCGGAATCAGAGTAAGAGATCAGGTAAAGAGAGCGGAATCAGAGTATTAGATCAGGTAAAGAGAGCGGAATCAGAGTATTAGATCAGGTAAAGAGAACAGAGTCAGTGTAAGAGATCAGGTAAAGAGAGCGGAATCAGAGTAAGAGATCAGGTAAAGAGAGCGGAATCAGAGTATTAGATCAGGTAAAGACAGCAGAATCAGAGTAAGAGACCAGGTAAAGAGAGCGGAATCAGAGTAAGAGATCAGGTAAAGAGAACAGAGTCAGTGTAAGAGATCAGGTAAAGAGAGCGGAATCAGAGTAAGAGATCAGGTAAAGACAGCAGAATCAGAGTAAGAGACCAGGTAAAGAGAGCGGAATCAGAGTGAGAGATCAGGTAAAGAGAGCGGAATCAGAGTAAGAGATCAGGTAAAGACAGCAGAATCAGAGTAAGAGACCAGGTAAAGAGAGCGGAATCAGAGTAATAGATCAGGTAAAGACAGCAGAATCAGAGTAAGAGACCAGGTAAAGAGAGCAGAATCAGAGTAAGAGATCAGGTAAAGACAGCAGAATCAGAGTAAGAGACCAGGTAAAGAGAGCGGAATCAGAGTAATAGATCAGGTAAAGACAGCAGAATCAGAGTAAGAGACCAGGTAAAGAGAGCGGAATCAGAGTAATAGATCAGGTAAAGACAGCAGAATCAGAGTATTAGATCAGGTAAAGACAGCAGAATCAGAGTAAGAGACCAGGTAAAGAGAGCGGAATCAGAGTAAGAGACCAGGTAAAGAGAGCGGAATCAGAGTAAGAGATCAGGTAAAGAGAACAGAGTCAGTGTAAGAGATCAGGTAAAGAGAGCGGAATCAGAGTAAGAGATCAGGTAAAGAGAGCGGAATCAGAGTAAGAGATCAGGTAAAGAGAGCGGAATCAGAGTGAGAGATCAGGTAAAGAGAGCGGAATCAGAGTAAGAGATCAGGTAAAGACAGCAGAATCAGAGTATGAGATCAGGTAAAGAGAGCAGAATGAGAGTGAGATATCAGGTAAAGAGAGCGGAATCAGAGTAAGAGATCAGGTAAAGAGAGCAGAATGAGAGTGAGAGATCAGGTAAAGAGAGCAGAATCAGAGTGAGAGATCAGGTAAAGAGAGCGGAATCAGAGTAAGAGATCAGGTAAAGACAGCAGAATCAGAGTATGAGATCAGGTAAAGAGAGCAGAATGAGAGTGAGATATCAGGTAAAGAGAGCGGAATCAGAGTAAGAGATCAGGTAAAGAGAGCAGAATGAGAGTGAGAGATCAGGTAAAGAGAGCGGAATCAGAGCAAGAGATCAGGTAAAGAGAGCAGAATCAGAGTGAGAGATCAGGTAAAGAGAGCGGAATCAGGGTAAGAGATCAGGTGAAGAGAGCAAAATCAGAGTAAGAGGTCAGGTAAAGAGAGTGGAATCAGAGTAAGAGATCAGGTAAAGAGAGCGGAATCAGAGTATGAGATCAGGTAAAGAGAATGTGGAAAAGTAAATTCTGCCATGTTCTGTGTCCCTACGCGTCATCCATCATATGTTATGTGTGCATGATTAATATGCATATGTATTCCCCATGTTCGATTAAAGACGCAATTATAGTTGTGTCCACCTCTAGTATGCCAGTTTCCAGTTCTCGTGAATACTACGAATATCAGACCTATGTAAAGCTACGTTGCCTCGTTTCTCAGTGTGCACGTTATTTCATTGTAAAGTCCCCGTTCCTAGGCCTCAAAAGGGCCTGGACACTCGATTCAGCTTCTGTCTCCTGAGCCCTCGCTGAGGAGCGATACAGCCCCCACCTGTATTCCTGACCCTTCACTTACTTCCTGCCTCGCAGTGCCCGGTTCAGCCTGGCTCTGCCTCTGAGTCTGCCAAGAGTATGTTATGATTCTAGTTATCAGTCCAGCCCTCCTTCTCTGCATTCCTGAAGCTACTGAATCGCATCAATAGTTACCGTCATAGTCTAGCCTTTACGTCTCCATGTAAAAGAAATACTGTATTAATGGTCATTTAATATTCTTCATCACGCACTACATGTAGAATAATGCATGCTCCAGTCTTAGAGTCTGTTAGCCTTTACCCCGATAGCTTTTGGATTCTATCAACATGTTCTCTAAACATCAGATACCAGATATGCTTAGGTACATGTCGCTCCGACCCTCCAGACTTCAGTCTCTGCTCCTAGCGCAGAAGTCATAGCCCCCAGCTTCTCCTAGTAACACGTCACTGCCAGCTTGCGCGCACCACCAGGTTAGAGGTCCCGGCTCCTTAGGTAGCCCCCTCCATGTTTCCGCCCCATTCATGACATATTCTGTTACGTTTGCATCACATGTCTATGTATACGCCCTGTTACACCCACTTTCACCCTTATCTTTCGCGACTGCTACATGTCACACCCTTTACTCCACCCACTGCTCCGCCTATCATATGTACTGTAATGCAACTGTTTTACTATATATGCGTGTGTATTGTTATTAAATGGCAGCGCGCTCATCCCAGATCCTGCCCCGGCAGCTGCCCGGCCCTGCCATCCTATTCCTGTGCAGGTTGTCCTGTTCCTGTCCTTTATGCTGTAATAAACCTGCAAACTCCTACTACCTCGAATCTTGACTCTTATTTATTGAGCTATCTGTTATTGCTATGCCTAGTCAAACCTAGATCCGGTATTATTTATTTATATACCACATAATGGCGCCCGAATAGGCACTTGCCCTTTCCCCACGCGTCGGTGAAGCCACGCCGACCCCCTGACCCTCTGCAGTCGTGACGGAACTCTTCTGTGCACCGGCAGATATTTCTGCTTTAAGTATCCCTCAGGCCCACGGAGGAGACGGAGGAGGCGGTCCAGCATCCAGACGAGACGGTGGAGGAACGCGGCGAGTCCCGACCAGAGCCCAAGCCGAGAGTCCAAGGTCCGAGGTATCCGGAGGCCCACCTGTAACAGAAGTCCGAAGTTCGTCCGTCCGGCGTCGAAGCAGTCCAGTTCAGTCCGAGGCCTTCCGTTCTTGCTGCCCGGTGAGTACCGTTGCTGGGGTAGTATCTAGACAGGGTCAATCTAAATTGTCTCTGGTCCGATGGGTCTGGGTACGCAGATCCGAAACGAAGTGTTCACCTAGGTGGATACGGGTCTTGATGCGTCCCTTTATGGGACCGGTATGTTCCGTACTGTTTCAGCAGTGCATCCAGTAACTCTAGTCTGTTCCGTTCTCGAGAAATTCATGTGTTTCTGTTCTCAGTATTCCAGGTAATATTCTGCCCGAACTGTTATGTTATAATGTTGTTCAATGTATTTTCAATGTCGTGGTATGCCTGAATTGTTCTCCCAATTGTTATTGTTCCTCGTGTATTGTATTGTGTTCCGATTCGAGTTTACAATGTCTCTCTTTTCGAGATTACGTCAGTTAAAAACTAGAAAGGGTCTGTTGGAAGAAGCAGTTCCTGTCCCGCCTAGGGACAGTCCAGGTCATTTTATGTATCAGAAGCATGGCATAAGTGCCATATTATATCTAGATTTATGGGTAGAGTATACCAAAGAATTGGAAGAAAAGTATAGATGGCCCGTATCAGGTACGTGGGATGCCGAGTGCATCATGAGAGTAGAAGAGGCATTATGGAAAAAGAAAGCCAGACAATCACAGAAAGATGCCATCGAGTTATGGCGCAAAGAAGCTCATAAAAGAACTGAAAAAGAAATCAGGAAGTTTGAATTAAGTCGAGAATCCTTAGAACGAGCACAGGAAAAGGAATTAATCGAGATAGGCGAACGAGTCAAAACTGAACAATCAGACAGACAGAGGAATGCCCTTATTAAGGGTATGTATCCTCTTCTTGCCGAGGGCTTGCCAAAAGCGACCCCAGAGGCATCCAGTAATTATCCGCCACCATTAGTTCCGACCAAGCTACGTCACAAACCGACCGCAGCTGATATTTTTCTCTCGTCCTATTTGGACGACACAGTCCCGGAATATGCAAATCTCGCTCCGCCAGTCCTTGTAAATCAGGCACTTCCTGCTCCTCCAGACACCGGGGCACCCCTTGCAGTACCTGCTACGGCACCCCCGGTCCAGCCCGTCCTACAAGTTCAGCCCGCATTTTAACTTCCCACTCTGCCAGCACGAAGAGCATCAGTCGATGGTTCCAGTTTAGGGGCCGCAGGAGGAGGTCCTCCTCAGACCCCGCCGCCAAATAGACGTCCAGGAGCAGTCGAGTTACATGAACGTGCGTTACAGCGTACGCCTAAATATCAGTCCATTGCAGAAATCAGGCGAGCTCTTACTGAATGCTGTTATGATCCAGTTCCAGGCGAAGATAGTATGGTTATATTTTCCGTGCGTGTTAGGCAGGTGTCCGAGTACTTGGTCACTTTACCGAATCTGAAGGAAGATCTAGACAGAATATACCATTTCATCCGTACAGGGGATGATCCAGAAAGCATTGGCGAAGCCATGTCTCAAAGGAAAGTTGAGATCCAGCTCATGATATTAAAGTTTCTGATTAATTGTCTAATAAGGGAACAAGATTATCCGACCAAAGATCAAGCCGAAATGAAAGTCCTGACAAGGTGGAGTGATAATATAGCCGAGGGTAAGCACAAGACCATCAGTAGTATAGAGAGTATGTACAAGAAGATTCGTAAAGAGATAATAAGGATACACGAACAACGCAAAGAAGCACAAGTAAGCGAGAAAGAAAGTAACTCTGATACTGAAGAGGTAGACGACGAGAATCCCGCCAGAATAGCGTATGTAGGAAAATCTAGATTTCCAGATCGCCATTTACGCCTAGAACACAAGTCAGTTCTTCATCATCTAGCACCAGAACAAGGTTCTCTAGAACAAGTATTCCAAGCTACTGACCATATTCTGAAATCACGAATCGGTTATAGCGAGTTAAGTACTATGCATGAACAAGAACTAGTCCGATCAGCAGTCCGATGGATTACTGATTCTACCACTTTTCCAGATGAAATAGTGGCACAAATGTTTCTGAAATTGCCCCCAGCCGAGCAGCGACTGGTGGGTATGTATATGATCCAGCACCTCATCACTTTGTATGAGGGTCAACATTCTGATCCAGGTCCATTACACGATGTCCTGAACGAGTTACTCCAGTATAAATGGAAAGGTTTAGGTACTGATTTAATTAGTGTCATTTTAGAACAGCGCCACAAATATAGAACGTTTTTGAACCCGTATTTTGTTCATGTCTCACCCCCAGAAAGCAAACCCTTTTACATAGATAGACAGAACCCGTTACGAGAAGTGCATCCAGTTAAGACAGAGGGTGGTGAAATGCAACGAGTGTTTGTTTACACCCCGATCACAAAGATGGAACTCTTAGAGATGAAAAAGTTAATTCCCTGTCATGATAAAGATTCAGCAGGGTTCCACCGAGAATTAAAAGACATGCTCCGTATGGGAGAATACACGTATCCAGATATTATTAAAATGTTAAAAGTCCTGTTGCCCGCAGGGGTATATGAGAAACTCAAAGAAAAAGAATGGGAGGTGGGAGAGAAAAAGATCGATTGGGCAGTCCTAGAAGCTGAAGATAAGGCACGAGTACCAGGTACCGGTCTTGGAGATAAATGTAAAGAATTACCAGAACTATTGATACAAGTTTTGCCCAGATTATTAGCTACTAGAAAGGAAGATTGGGATGCAATTTCAGCCTGTAAACAGAAACAAGATGAAGATACTAGTGATTATTATTCTAGATTTGAAAAATGTTTCACCATAAACAGTGGCCTCAAGACAAGTAGTGAGTCATACCCTCACCTTTTTGTTACTAAATTAGTCGAGAATTCAAGTCCCCAAGTTAAGAATCGAGTTTTGAAAGTCGAAAGTACCTGGCAAGCTAGTACCCCGTCCCAGATGTTACAGATGCTCCAATACCACCAGAATAGAATCAGAGAAGAGCAAGAACACGAGAGAAAACGTATGAAAGACACGAAAATGAAAGTACTAGTTGCACAATCTGTTCCTCAAGACAGTCAGAAGAGGGGTCCAAATCAAGCCAGTCATCCTGCAGCTCCCGTTAAAGGGAACTGCAATTATTGTAAACAGCCAGGTCATTTTATAAACGAGTGCGCAGTTCTGAAACACAACATAGCTACCGGTAAGACTAAAGAAAGACCACGTCCGCCTAGACAAGAGCAAGTTTCACAGACTCCTCAGCCACAGAATGCACAACAGACAGTTACCGCACCGCAGCCCATCGCTGCAACACAGCATGTTACACAGCAGATGTACCAGTATGCTCAGTCAGAGTATCCAGAGTATCAACCGTATTCATGAAACAGCCTAGAGAGGGAGGTAGGCTTGCCTCTCATCGAGATACCTGTAGATCAAGAAGGTCCCTATGTTCATAGTCAAGTATTAGGGAAAGATAGAAAGTTTCTGATTGATACAGGGGCAAGTAGGACCACTATAAGTCACGCCGAAGTTCCAGGGGCTCCGCTCTCAGGCTCTAGAAATGTTTCCCTTGGATTTTCAGGAAAGCCTATTGTAAACGAAATATCAAAGCCAGTTACTCTAGAAGTAGGTCCATTGTCCCGCACTACTGATCTGTTACTTACTAAGTCATGTCCAGAAAATCTATTAGGCATTAAAACACTGAAAGAGTTAGGTGCAGTTATATGCTGTTCCCCAGAGGGAATACGATTGTTCCTACGTGACTTCAAGGGTCACTATGTATTACGAGATTTTGATCCCAGATTGTCTAATGTTCCGCAGCATCTATGGGCGCAAGGTCCAACTGATGTAGGTTTTATGCAAATCACACCCCATCGTGTGACTCTTAAGCCAGGTGTAGTGTTACCACAAATCAGACAGTACAGATTGCCACCTGAGGCTGTAGCAGCCTTATCCAAAATTATTGACGAGCTCATGGCTCAAGGGGTAGTTGTAGAAACTGACTCCAATGTATGTAATTCTCCGATCATTCCAGTCATGAAACGTACTGATCCAAATGCACCTCCAGTATATCGATTAGTGATTGACCTTCGGGAACTCAATAAATGTATTATTCCCCAGTACCCAGTTGTCCCAGATATCTCTTCCCTATTGACAGCTATTGATTCTGAAGCCACATTTTTTACGGTCATAGACCTCAAGAACGCGTTTTTTAGTGTTCCCATTCATCCAGACAGCCAGTTTCTTTTCGGATTTTGTTTAAATGGAAGGAGCTATATGTTCACGCGCGCTCCTCAAGGTTTCACAGAAAGTCCTAGTATTTACAGTCAGGCACTCAAAAGACAACTAGACAACATTCACATGCCAACTGACACTGCCCTGCTCCAATATGTCGATGATCTACTGATCACAGCCCGTTCTGAACGTGTTTGCGAGCAAGCCTCACTTACAGTCTTGTATTTCCTTGCCGAGATGGGGCACAAGGTGTCCCCTTCAAAGCTTCAATTCTGTGTCCAGCAAGTGGTCTACTTAGGCCACTTACTGTCCAAATGGGGTAGGCAGTTGACACCAGACCGTATCCAGTTAATAGCGAGTCTTCCTCAGCCAAAGACCCAGAAGGAGGTGCGTGCTTTTATCGGCCTTACTTCTTATTGCAGACAATGGATTCCTCAGTATGCATTTCTAGCTAAACCACTGATACAGTTAACGACACAGGAGGCAGCCGTATCGACTGTCCTCCCATGGACATCTGAACATACACTTAGTTTCAATGAGTTAAAGAAAGCTTTATGCCAAGCTCCAGTTCTAGCTACACCGAACTACAGTAAGCCTTTTACACTTTTCGTCACTGAACGTGAAGGTACAGCATTATCTGTTCTCACACAAGATCAAGCAGGACAATACAAGCCTTGTGCTTATTTTTCGAGCACATTAGATCCTGTAGCCCAGGCTCTGCCTGCGTGCCTCAAGTCAGTTGCAGCCACAGCACTAGCTATCAGACAAAGTGATTCCATAGTCTTAGGACACTCCCTGACAGTACAAGTTCCACACTCCGTGGAAGTTCTTTTGAACCGAACACAAACTCAGCACTTGACAATTGCACGTTTACCAGGTTATGAATTGACACTGTTTCAGCCACACATAGAAATCAGACGCTGCAACGTCCTAAATCCTGCTACACTGTTACCATCAGCTAATCCAAATCCTGCCACACACGATTGTGTGGAAGTAGTTAACATCATGACGAAACCAAGACAAGATCTGACAGATATTCCATTACCAGATCCCGACCTGACACTTTATGTGGACGGTTCATGTATGAGAACAAGTACAGGAGAACTAGTCGCCGCGTATGCAGTGACTACTGATACTGAAGTTATTGAGACACACCGTATTGACACCCTGTCTGCTCAAGCAGCAGAGCTAGTTGCTCTGACTCAAGCCTGCATACACGCTAAGAACCTGAAAGTTAATATTTACACAGATTCACGCTACGCATTTGGAGTCGTACACGACTTTGGAGTGCTCTGGCAGGAGAGAGGTTTCATGACTTCTCATGGAACCAAGATTCAGCATGGTCTCCTTATTCAAGCTCTGTTAGATGCCATACACTTACCGACATCCATTGCTATCATGAAATGCAAAGCACATACGAAAGTTACTGATACCATTTCTCAAGGTAATGATCTAGCGGATCGCACAGCCAAGCTTACAGCACAGACTCCAGACATTTCAGTTAACCCGACACAGACACTTACTCCAGATCCGACTACATGTATGACAGTTAAGGACCCTACTCAAGATGTCATAGATATCCAGTTACATGCTACTCCCGATGAAATCAAGAAATGGTCCGAACAAGGAGGGGTCCAGACAGATCAGGGATGGTTGACGAAGGGTAGAGCCACATAGTTTCTCCCCGACTCTATGGTTCAAGTCATTATTAATACCGCACATAGTCCAGCACATCTAGGAGAGAAAGCTATGTTAGACAGTATTCAGAACATTTGGTTCAACAAGCATTTACGAGCTGCAGCCAAGCAGAAAGTCCGTACCTGTATGATATGTTGTCAGTTTAATCCAGGTAAAAGTGTCCCGGTGGAACAAGGTGGATTCCAGCCCCCTGACCACCCTTTTGAAGTCCTCCAGATGGATTATATTCAGATGGAGCGATGTCGAGGTTTCAAGTATGTTCTTGTAGTTGTATGTGCTTTGTCCAGATGGACAGAAGCATATCCAGTTCCAGATTACACAGCCGCGACCACTGCCAAGCAGTTGGTTCGTGAGTTCTTCCCCCGTTATGGACTCCCTAGAGTCGTATATTCTGATAACGGCCAGCCATTCTCATCCGAGCTAATGAAACACGTGTCCCTCTTGTTAGGGTACCAGTGGAAGTTCCATTGTGTACGCCATCCTGAAGCAGCCGGTCTCGTAGAGAGACATAATCAGACCCTGAAAATTCGAATTGCAAAAGTTTGTCAAGAGAAAGGTGTGGACTGGCTAGTAGCTCTGCCAGTTGCTTTGTTTTACATGCGCATGGTCGCACATTCCAGATCAGGTCTGTCCCCGTACGAGGTCGTATTCGGCCGCCCCCCTAACATGTGGGGTACTCCTAGACCTCGAAGTATTACCGATGTTTCAAGTAATATGCTGACAGATTACCTAGCTTCCTTGATGTCTGCCCTCAACTCTTGTCGTTCACAGGTTGCCGCCGCATTTCCAGACAATACCGAGGTGGCACCGCATGAAATCGTTCCTGGATCCATGGTTTTAGTGAGAAATTTTGATCGTTCAAGTCCGCTGGAGCCTCGCTGGAAGGAGCCCCGACAGGTCCTCCTGGCCACCCGTACAGCCGTGAAGTTGGAGGGACGAAAAGGCTGGGTGCATCTTTCGCATATCAAAAGGTTTTATGGATTGAAGCCCGTTTCAAAGAACATTTCGGATCATTTGAAAGACTGCCAAAGTACTATTCTTAAGGACTGTCCCGCAAAAGACAATGATACTGCACCCTCCCCGTTAGAGAAAACTCCGCAGCAGGAGTATAAATTAAAACTAAGGTCTAGTAAAATAAGTCAGCCAGTTTGATTGTCTAAGTCCTCCCCTAGGTGAAACGGTTAGACCGGTTTCTGACATGTATAAAATAGACCCCCATAGTGAGAGAGTTAGTCAAAACTCAATCCGATGTATCGTTTTTCTAAGTTTCGTTTTGTTTCTCAGCATTATGATTTCCTGCACCAGTTATGCATTTTACCTGTATTTTCCAGTTTCTCATGAAAATAAGTTTTCTAATGCTACAGTAGAGCACACGTTTAGTGATCTGCCTCCTCATGAACTCTCTTACCGCCTCGCTATGCGTAACAATTCCTTTATCCGCATGCTACATTATTCACACCAGACCAGCAATGCCACTAATTGTTGGGTGTGTGGTCGACTCCCCCCTTTCCAGACACCGAAGGGAGTTCTGCCACTCTTTCCTTATCCATTTTCACATAATGGTTTGTGTGGAGCATGGTCCACGTTAACGTCATCCTCAACAGATATGTCTTTTCTTAACAGTACATGTTTTCCAGACAAGCAAGGTCTTCCCCACAGAACAGGGTTAGATCTAGAGAATGAAGTTTATAATTTAGGTAATTATTCTTCGAATTTCATGGTCCTGAATGTTCAGTCTGATACTACTCCAGACTTACCTGCTATTTCAGTACTACCAGTCAAAGGCGAATTATGTGTCCGAAATTATGGTTCCGTACATGTAGGGCATAGTGATTGTACTACTATTGTCAAGTATAGTGACAGTAGGAAATCTATTTTTAAAGCTTCACGTCATTCTTATTTTATTTGTGGTCAGACCGCATATGTTCGTCTGCCCCTCGATTGGGAGGGAACCTGTTACATTGCCTTCCTACTGCCACCAGTTTTCCTAGCCCCATCTGATTATCATAGAAACACACATCTAGTACACATTAGACATAGAAGGGAGATCGAGTCCCCGATTGTCGATTATACTGAAACTGCTCTAGAACAGTATACAGATTTTAATAAAGGTTTCTTCTTCTTTATAGGACCTGTTCAGAATAGTAAGCTAATCCGTAGGTTAACCAGAACCCTTGAAGCTGTAGTAAATGAGACTGCCTCTGCTCTAGGTAACTTAACCGAAGAGCAATCTGCTATGAGATTTGTCGTTTTGCAGAATCGTCTCGTCCTTGACGTCATACTGGCCGATAGGGGCGGGGCCTGTAGAGTCATCGGATCTAGTTGCTGCATTTTCATTCCTAATAACGCGCCGTCTGTTTATTCAGCTATAACCAGACTTCATAAAATTGCCCATCTGTTACACCAAGATCCAGGCACCTGGACATGGTCCGGTTGGTTCTGGAATATAGTTTCCGCCTGGGGATGGAAAGTCTTGTCCTTTCTAGGTATTGCAGTAGCGATCATATTCAGCTGCTGCCTCTGTATACAATGTGGCCCTGCGATTTGCGGCATTTGTGCTACCTCTTGTATTCCTAGTCCCAAGCCTCATTCTAAATCCCGTTCCAAGAAAATTCGAGACGAGCAAATGATGCTGTATGAAATGATAGATGGTATCATGAATATTGATGTTTCCTGATGGAAACGTAGTGACAAGGAGGGAATGTGGAAAAGTAAATTCTGCCATGTTCTGTGTTCCTACGCGTCATCCATCATATGTTATGTGTGCATGATTAATATGCATATGTATTCCCCATGTTCGATTAAAGACGCAATTATAGTTGTGTCCACCTCTAGTATGCCAGTTTCCAGTTCTCGTGAATACTACGAATATCAGACCTATGTAAAGCTACGTTGCCACGTTTCTCAGTGTGCACGTTATTTCATTGTAAAGTCCCCGTTCCTAGGCCTCAAAAGGGCCTGGACACTCGATTCAGCTTCTGTCTCCTGAGCCCTCGCTGAGGAGCGATACAGCCCCCACCTGTATTCCTGACCCTTCACTTACTTCCTGCCTCGCAGTGCCCGGTTCAGCCTGGCTCTGCCTCTGAGTCTGCCAAGAGTATGTTATGATTCTAGTTATCAGTCCAGCCCTCCTTCTCTGCATTCCTGAAGCTACTGAATCGCATCAATAGTTACCGTCATAGTCTAGCCTTTACGTCTCCATGTAAAAGAAATACTGTATTAATGGTCATTTAATATTCTTCATCACGCACTACATGTAGAATAATGCATGCTCCAGTCTTAGAGTCTGTTAGCCTTTACCCCGATAGCTTTTGGATTCTATCAACATGTTCTCTAAACATCAGATACCAGATATGCTTAGGTACATGTCGCTCCGACCCTCCAGACTTCAGTCTCTGCTCCTAGCGCAGAAGTCATAGCCCCCAGCTTCTCCTAGTAACACGTCACTGCCAGCTTGCGCGCACCACCAGGTTAGAGGTCCCGGCTCCTTAGGTAGCCCCCTCCATGTTTCCGCCCCATTCATGACATATTCTGTTACGTTTGCATCACATGTCTATGTATACGCCCTGTTACACCCACTTTCACCCTTATCTTTCGCGACTGCTACATGTCACACCCTTTACTCCACCCACTGCTCCGCCTATCATATGTACTGTAATGCAACTGTTTTACTATATATGCGTGTGTATTGTTATTAAATGGCAGCGCGCTCATCCCAGATCCTGCCCCGGCAGCTGCCCGGCCCTGCCATCCTATTCCTGTGCAGGTTGTCCTGTTCCTGTCCTTTATGCTGTAATAAACCTGCAAACTCCTACTACCTCGAATCTTGACTCTTATTTATTGAGCTATCTGTTATTGCTATGCCTAGTCAAACCTAGATCCGGTATTATTTATTTATATACCACAAGAGCAGAATGAGAGCGAGAGATCAGGTAAAGAGAGCGGAATCAGAGTAAGAGGTCAGGTAAAGAGAGTGGAATCAGAGTAAGAGATCAGGTAAAGAGAGCGGAATGAGAGTGAGATATCAGGTAAAGAGAACAGAATCAGAGTAAGAGATCAGGTAAAGAGAGCAGAATGAGAGTGAGATATCAGGTAAAGAGAACAGAATCAGAGTAAGAGATCAGGTAAAGAGAGCAGAATGAGAGTGAGAGATCAGGTAAAGAGTGCTGAATCAGAGTTAGAGACCTGGTAAAGAGAGCAGAATCAGAATAAGAGATCAGGTAAAGAGAGCTGAATCAGAGTAAGAGACCTGGTAAAGAGAGCGGAATCAGAGTAAGAGATCAGGTAAAGAGAGCGGAATCAGAGTAAGAGATCTGGTAAAGAGAACAGAATCTGTGTAAGAGATCTGGTAAAGAGAGTGGAATCAGAGTAAGAGATCAGGTAAAGAGAGCAGAATCAGAGTAAGATATCAGGTAAAGAGAGCGGAATCAGAATAAGAGATCAGGTAAAGAGAGCGGAGTCAGAGTAAGATAATAGGTAAAGAGAACGGAATCAGAGTTAAAGCTCAGGTAAAGAGAGCGGAATCAGAGTAAGAGATCAGGTAAGGAGAACTGAATCAGAGTAAGAGATCAGGTAAAGAGAGCGGAGTCAGAGTAAGATAATAGGTAAAGAGAATGGAATCAGAGTTAAAGCTCAGGTAAAGAGAGCGGAATCAGAGTAAGAGATCAGGTAAGGAGAACTGAATCAGAGTAAGAGATCAGGTAAAGAGAGCAGAATCAGAGTGAGATATCAGGTAAAGAGAGCAGAATCAGAGTAAGAGATCAGGGAAAGAGAACAGAATCAGAGTAAGAGATCAGGTAAAGAGAGCGGAGTCAGAGTAAGAGATCAGGTAAAGAAAGCGGAATCAGAGTAAGAGATCAGGTAAAGAGAGCAGAATCAGTGTAAGAGATCTGGTAAAGAGAGTGGAATCAGAGTAAGAGATCAGGAAAAGAGAACAGAATCAGAGTAAGAGATCTGGTGGGAGCAGCGCAGAAAAGGAGCACACAGGCAAGAGGGAGCTATGAGGAGCTGGGGGAGAGGCACATGGGTGAGATAGCAACGAGGGGAAGAACACTAGGGTGAGAGCATCACAGAGGGAGGTGGAGGAGCAGCATAGGGGCAAGAGAGAGTCGTGAACAGGTCCACAGAGGCAAACGAGGGCGACAACTGGAGAACATGCGCACTCTCACGGAGTGCTTACACAAAAAGAGTAGTGCTTGAAAAGTGAGCAGTGGAAGGACACAAGTAATGCGGCAGTGGCCGTGCTCAAGGTGAGGAACAAACACAAGAAGAGAATGTGAAGCCGACATATGCTGACAAATCAGAAGCAAGCAAATGGGAGTGACAATAAGGCCAACCAATCATAAGCAATGGGAAGGCTCTAAGCTCATTGGAAGGTGACAACAGGTCCTTTTGCTTAGAGACAGCGTGCGCTTCCTGGGAGATGAGACCTACAAAGGGTGCACTGGACCCCACTGACGCTGCAGTTTATCGCTTTATTCCTCTTCTACTGGCAAAGGGCAAACTGATTGAGGAGATAGTTGCTTAATGACTGTCCACTTATCCTGAAGAGTAAACACACTTGACTTGTGACAGCTGGACGTCAGCCAAGGAGAGGAACACAGTCTGCCTTGGTTCTGCCAGTCACTATTGATAATGTCGCTTTCCCAATCTGAGAAAACACGGATTAATATTAAGCTTAACTAAACGTCATTTGCACTCTTGTTTCTATATGTGGCCTCTCCTCAGTCGAGTGAGTGCTTCCTTCAGCTCAGTACACCATAGTTGTGGCTTCCAGGATGCAACCTGGATTTAGTACTGCAGTGGCCTATATGCAGGCTTCCAAGACTCTACACAGACAAATTACAGCAGGTTCAGAATGCAGCCAGCGTCTCCTCTTTCAACATTTGACATACATCTGGCCAAAGTCATCTGGTACCCGATCCACACCCAGCACCCACGCCTGGAGCCTAGGGTTCATCATCGACAACAACTGGACATGAAATCAATTTAATGCATCCTGTGTCTACACTCTAATGTCCCAAGTATCCCCCCACCTTGTGGAGTAGTGTGGCTCACTGGTTAGAGGCGGCAGACCCGGGAGCAGAAGTCGGCCCGGGACCAGGGTTCAATTCCCGACGCGGCAGGGTCGTGGACTTGGGTCAGCGGACTCGATAATTGTCGCTTCGGTGCTTACTCTAATCAGGGGTTCCACTCGGCAACTCTGGGCATTAGCTTGCCTAATCTCCACAATGGCCCCATCAATTTCGGGGATACCTGGCTCCACCTTGGGGACTCCCAGCAGAGACCATCCCACAGGGAAAGCCAGGACGGGTTCCCCAGAGTTATAGAGCGCCGGGAAACCTACGGATGGGTAGCAGTGCGCTTTACAAGCTCAAATACACCTCTTAGGTATCTCATCTCTGAAGCCTCAAGTATTCCCCACCAGTGCTGTCCTAGGTATCTCATCTCTGAAGCCCCAGGTATCCCCCACCTGTGCTATCCTAGGTATCTCATCTCCGATGCCCCAGGTATCCCCCACCTGTGCTGCCCTAGGTATCTCATCTCTGAATCCCCAGGTATCCCCCTCCTGTGCTGTCCTAGGTATCACATTTCTGAAGCCCCAGTTATCCCCCCACCTGTGCAGCCCTAGGTATCTCATCTCTGATGCCCCAGGTATCCCACACCTGTGCTGTCCTAGGTATCTAATCTCTGATGCCCCAGGTATTCCCCACCTGTGCTGTCCTAGGTATATCATCTCTGATGCCCCAGGTATTCCCCACCTGTGCTGTCCTAGGTATCTCATCTCTGTTGCCGCAGGTATTCCCCCCACCTGTGCTGTCCTAGGTATCTCATCTCTGATGCCCTAGGTATCCCACCTGTGCTGTTCTAGGTATCTCATCTCTGATGTCCCAGGTATCCCCACCTGTGCTGTCCTAGGTATCTCATCTCTGATGCCCTAGGTATCCCCACCCATGCTGTCCTAGGTATCTCATCTCTGATGCCCTAGGTATCCCCACCCGTGCTGTTCTAGGTATCTAATCTCTGATGCCCCAGGTATTCCCCACCCGTGCTGTTCTAGGTATCTAATCTCTGATGCCCCAGGTATTCCCCACCTGTGCTGTCCTAGGTATCTCATCTCTGTTGCCGCAGGTATCCCCCACCTGTGCTGTCCTAGGTATCTCATCTCCGATGCCCTAGGTATCCCCCCACCTGTGCTGCCCTAGGTATCTCATCTCTGATGCCCTAGGTATCCCACCTGTGCTGTTCTAGGTATCTCATCTCTGATGCCCTAGGTATCCCCACCTCTGCTGTCCTAGGTATCTCATCTCTGATGTCCCAGGTATTCCCCCTCCTGTGCTGTCCTAGGTATCTCATCTGCGATGCCCCAGGTATCCCACACCTGTGCTGTCCTAGGTATCTCATCTCTGATGCCCTAGGTATCCCACCTGTGTTGTTCTAGGTATCTCATTTCTGATGCCCCAGGTATCCCCCCCACCTGTGCTGTCCTAGGTATCTCTTCTCTGATGCCCCAGGTATTCCCCACCTCTGCTGTCCTAGGTATCTCTTCTCTGATGCCCAGGTATCCCCCCACCTGTGCTGCCCTAGGTATCTCATCTCTGATGCCCTAGGTATCCCACCTGTGCTGTTCTAGGTATCTCATCTCTGATGCCCCAGGTATTCCCCCTCCTGTGCTGTCCTAGGTATCTCATCTCTGATGTCCTAGGTATCCCCCACCTGTGCTGTCCTAGGTATCTCATCTCTGATGTCCCAGGTATCCCCCACCTGTGCTGTCCTCGGTATCTCATCTATGATGCCCTAGGTATCCCCCCACCTGTGCTGTCCTAGGTATCTCATCTCTGATGCACCAGGTATCCCCCCACCTGTGCTGTCCTAGGTATCTCATCTCTGATGCCCTAGGTATCCCACCTGTGCTGTTCTAGGTATCTCATCTCTGATGCCCCAGGTATTCCCCCTCCTGTGCTGTCCTAGGTATCTCATCTCTGATGCCCTAGGTATCCCCACCCGTGCTGTTCTAGGTATCTCATCTCTGATGTCCCAGTTATCCCCACCTGTGCTGTCCTAGGTATCTCATCTCTGATGCCCTAGGTATCCCCACCTGTGCTGTTCTAGGTATCTCATCTCTGATGCCCTAGGTATCCCCACCTGTGCTGTTCTAGGTATCTCATCTCTGATGCCCTAGGTATCCCCACCTCTGCTGTCCTAGGTATCTCATCTCTGATGTCCCAGGTATTCCCCCTCCTGTGCTGTCCTAGGTATCTCATCTGCGATGCCCCAGGTATCCCACACCTGTGCTGTCCTAGGTATCTCATCTATGATGCCCTAGGTATCCCACCTGTGCTGTTCTAGGTATCTCATTTCTGATGCCCCAGGTATCCCCCCACCTGTGCTGTCCTAGGTATCTCTTCTCTGATGCCCCAGGTATTCCCCACCTCTGCTGTCCTAGGTATCTCTTCTCTGATGCCCAGGTATCCCCCACCTGTGCTGCCCTAGGTATCTCATCTCTGATGCCCTAGGTATCCAACCACCTGTGCTGCCCTAGGTATCTCATCTCTGATGCCCAGGTATCCCCCCACCTGTGCTGCCCTAGGTATCTCATCTCTGATGCCCTAGGTATCCCCACCTGTGCTGCCCTAGGTATCTCATCTCTGATGCCCCAGGTATCCCCCCACCTGTGCTGTTCTAGGTATCTCATCTCCGATGCCCCAGGTATTCCCCACCTGTGCTGTCCTAGGTATCTCATCTCTGATGCCCTAGGTATCCCCCCACCTGTGCTGCCCTAGGTATCTCATCTCTGATGCCCCAGGTATCCCCCACCTGTGCTGTTCTAGGTATCTCATCTCTGATGCCCCAGGTATCCCCCCACCTGTGCTGTCCTAGGTATCTCATCTGCGATGCCCCAGGTATCCCCCCACCTGTGCTATCCTAGGTATCTCATCTCTGATGCCCAGGTATCCCCCACCTGTGCTGTCTTAGGTATCTCATCTCTGATGCCCCAGGTACCCCCCACCCGTGCTGTCCTAGGTATCTCATCTCTGATGCCCAGGTATCCCCCACCTGTGCTGCCCAAGGTATCTCTTCACTGATGCCCTAGGTATCCCCCCACCTGTGCTGCCCTAGGTATCTCATCTCCGATGCCCCAGGTATACTCCCACCTGTGCTGCCCTAGGTATCTCATCTCTGATGCCCCAGGTATCCCCCCACCTGTGCTGTTCTAGGTATCTCATCTCTGATGCCCCAGGTATCCCCCCACCTGTGCTGTCCTAGGTATCTCATCTCCGAAGCCCCAGGTATCCCCCCACCTGTGCTGTCCTAGGTATCTCATCTCTGATGCCCAGGTATCCCCCACCTGTGCAGCCCTAGGTATCTCATCTCTGATGCCCCAGGTATCCCCCACCCGTGCTGTCCTAGGTATCTCATCTCTGATGCCCAGGTATCCCCCACCTGTGCAGCCCTAGGTATCTCATCTCTGATGCCCCAGGTATCCCCCACCCGTGCTGTCCTAGGTATCTCTTCTCTGATGCCCCAGGTATTCCCCACCTCTGCTGTCCTAGGTATCTCATCTCTGATGCCGCAGGTATCCCCCACCCGTGCTGTCCTAGGTATCTCATCTCTGATGCCCAGGTATCCCCCACCTGTGCTGCCCTAGGTATCTCATCTCTGATGCCCCAGGCATTCCCCACCTCTGCTGTCCTAGGTATCTCATCTCTGATGCCCCAGGCATTCCCCACCTCTGCTGTCCTAGGTATCTCATCTCTGATGTCCTAGGTATCCCCCACCTGTGCTGTCCTAGGTATCTCATCTCTGATGCCGCAGGTATTCCCCACCTGTGCTGTCCTAGGTATCTCATCTCTGATGCCGCAGGTATTCCCCACCTGTGCTGTCCTAGGTATCTCATCTCTGATGCCCCAGGTATTCCCCACCTCTGCTGTCCTAGGTATCTCATCTCTGTTGCCGCAGGTATTCCCCACCTCTGCTGTCCTAGGTATCTCATCTCTGATGCCGCAGGTATTCCCCACCTGTGCTGTCCTAGGTATCTCATCTCTGATGCCCCAGGTATTCCCCCTCCTGTGCTGTCCTAGGTATCTCATCTCTGATGCCCTAGGTATCCACCCACCTGTGCTGCCCTAGGTATCTCATCTCTGATGCCCAGGTATCCCCCCACCTGTGCTGCCCTAGGTATCTCATCTCTGATGCCCTAGGTATCCCCACCTGTGCTGCCCTAGGTATCTCATATCTGATGCCCCAGGTATCCCCCCACCTGTGCTGTTCTAGGTATCTCATCTCCGATGCCCCAGGTATTCCCCACCTGTGCTGTCCTAGGTATCTCATCTCTGATGCCCTAGGTATCCCCCCACCTGTGCTGCCCTAGGTATCTCATCTCTGATGCCCCAGGTATCCCCCACCTGTGCTGTTCTAGGTATCTCATCTCTGATGCCCCAGGTATCCCCCCACCTGTGCTGTCCTAGGTATCTCATCTCTGATGCCCCAGGTATCCCCCCACCTGTGCTATCCTAGGTATCTCATCTCTGATGCCCAGGTATCCCCCACCTGGGCTGTCTTAGGTATCTCATCTCTGATGCCCCAGGTATCCCCCCACCCGTGCTGTCCTAGGTATCTCATCTCTGATGCCCAGGTATCCCCCACCTGTGCTGCCCAAGGTATCTCTTCACTGATGCCCTAGGTATCCCCCCACCTGTGCTGCCCTAGGTATCTCATCTCCGATGCCCCAGGTATCCTCCCACCTGTGCTGCCCTAGGTATCTCATCTCTGATGCCCCAGGTATCCCCCCACCTGTGCTGCTCTAGGTATCTCATCTCTGATGCCCCAGGTATCCCCCCACCTGTGCTGTCCTAGGTATCTCATCTCCGAAGCCCCAGGTATCCCCCCACCTGTGCTGTCCTAGGTATCTCATCTCTGATGCCCAGGTATCCCCCACCTGTGCAGCCCTAGGTATCTCATCTCTGATGCCCCAGGTATCCCCCACCCGTGCTTTCCTAGGTATCTCTTCTCTGATGCCCCAGGTATTCCCCACCTCTGCTGTCCTAGGTATCTCATCTCTGATGCCGCAGGTATCCCCCACCCGTGCTGTCCTAGGTATCTCATCTCTGATGCCCAGGTATCCCCCACCTGTGCTGCCCTAGGTATCTCATCTCTGATGCCCCAGGTATTCCCCACCTCTGCTGTCCTAGGTATGTCATCTCTGATGCCGCAGGTATTCCCCACCTGTGCTGTCCTAGGTATCTCATCTCTGATGCCGCAGGTATTCCCCACCTGTGCTGTCCTAGGTATCTCATCTCTGATGCCCCAGGTATTCCCCACCTCTGCTGTCCTAGGTATCTCATCTCTGTTGCCGCAGGTATTCCCCACCTCTGCTGTCCTAGGTATCTCATCTCTGATGCCGCAGGTATTCCCCACCTGTGCTGTCCTAGGTATCTCATCTCTGATGCCCCAGGTATTCCCCCTCCTGTGCTGTCCTAGGTATCTCATCTCTGATGCCCCAGGTATTCCCCACCTCTGCTGTCCTAGGTATCTCATCTCTGTTGCCGCAGGTATTCCCCACCTGTGCTGTCCTAGGTATCTCATCTCTGATGCCCCAGGTTTCCCCCCACCGTGCTGTCCTAGGTATCTCATCTCTGATGCCCAGGTATCCCCCACCTGTGCTGCCCAAGGTATCTCTTCACTGATGCCCTAGGTATCCCCCGACCTGTGCTGCCCTAGGTATCTCATCTCCGATGTCCCAGGTATCCCCCCACCTGTGCTGTCCTGGGTATCTCATCTCCGATGCCCCAGGTATCCTCCCACCTGTGCTGCCCTAGGTATCTCATCTCTGATGCCCCAGGTATCCCCCCAACTGTGCTGTTCTAGGTATCTCATCTCTGATGCCCCAGGTATCCCCCCACCTGTGCTGTCCTAGGTATCTCATCTCCGAAGCCCCAGGTATCCCCCCACCTGTGCTGTCCTAGGTATCTCATCTCTGATGCCCAGGTATCCCCCACCTGTGCAGCCCTAGGTATCTCATCTCTGATGCCCCAGGTATCCCCCACCCGTGCTGTCCTAGGTATCTCATCTCTGATGCCCAGGTATCCCCCACCTGTGCTGCCCTAGGTATCTCATCTCTGAAGCCCCAGGTATCCCCCCACCTGTGCTATCCTAGGTATCTCATCTCTGAAGCCCCATGTATCCCCCACCCATGCTGTCCTAGGAATCTCATCTCTGAAGCCCCAGGTATCCCCCCACCTGTGCTGTCCTAGGTATCCCACCTGTGCTGTTCTAGGTATCTCATTTCTGATGCCCCAGGTATCCCTCCCACCTGTGCTGTCCTAGGTATCTCATCTGCGATGCCCCAGGTATCCCACACCTGTGCTGTCCTAGGTATCTCATCTCTGATGCCCTAGGTATCCCACCTGTGCTGTTCTAGGTATCTCATTTCTGATGCCCCAGGTATCCCCCCCACCTGTGCTGTCCTAGGTATCTCTTCTCTGATGCCCCAGGTATTCCCCACCTCTGCTGTCCTAGGTATCTCTTCTCTGATCCCCAGGTATCCCCCCACCTGTGCTGCCCTAGGTATCTCATCTCTGAAGCCCTAGGTATCCACCCACCTGTGCTGCCCTAGGTATCTCATCTCTGATGCCCAGGTATCCCCCCACCTGTGCTGCCCTAGGTATCTCATCTCTGATGCCCCAGGTATCCCCCCACCTGTGCTATTCTAGGTATCTCATCTCCGATGCCCCAGGTATTCCCCACCTGTGCTGTCCTAGGTATCTCATCTCTGATGCCCTAGGTATCCCCCCACCTGTGCTGCCCTAGGTATCTCATCTCTGATGCCCCAGGTATCCCCCACGTGTGCTGTTCTAGGTATCTCATCTCTGATGCCCCAGGTATCCCCCCACCTGTGCTGTCCTAGGTATCTCGTCTCTGATGCCCCAGGTATCCCCCCACCTGTGCTATCCTAGGTATCTCATCTCTGATGCCCAGGTATCCCCCACCTGTGCTGTCTTAGGTATCTCATCTCTGATGCCCCAGGTATCCCCCCACCCGTGCTGTCCTAGGTGTCTCATCTCTGATGCCCAGGTATCCCCCACCTGTGCTGCCCAAGGTATCTCTTCACTGATGCCCTAGGTATCCCCCCACCTGTGCTGCCCTAGGTATCTCATCTCCGATGCCCCAGGTATCCTCCTACCTGTGCTGCCCTAGGTATCTCATCTCTGATGCCCCAGGTATCCCCCCACCTGTGCTGTTCTAGGTATCTCATCTCTGATGCCCCAGGTATCCCCCCACCTGTGCTGTCCTAGGTATCTCATCTCCGAAGCCCCAGGTATCCCCCCACCTGTGCTGTCCTAGGTATCTCATCTCTGATGCCCAGGTATCCCCCCCCCTGCTGTCCTAGGTATCTCATCTCTGATGCCCAGGTATCCCCCACCTGTGCAGCCCTAGGTATCTCATCTCTGATGCCCCAGGTATCCCCCACCCGTGCTGTCCTAGGTATCTCTTCTCTGATGCCCCAGGTATTCCCCACCTCTGCTGTCCTAGGTATCTCATCTCTGATGCCGCAGGTATCCCCCACCCGTGCTGTCCTAGGTATCTCATCTCTGATGCCCAGGTATCCCTCCACCTGTGCTGCCCTAGGTATCTCATCTCTGATGGCCCAGGTATTCCCCACCTCTGCTGTCCTAGGTATCTCATCTCTGATGCCGCAGGTATTCCCCACCTGTGCTGTCCTAGGTATCTCATCTCTGATGCCGCAGGTATTCCCCACCTGTGCTGTCCTAGGTATCTCATCTCTGATGCCCCAGGTATTCCCCACCTCTGCTGTCCTAGGTATCTCATCTCTGTTGCCGCAGGTATTCCCCACCTCTGCTGTCCTAGGTATCTCATCTCTGATGCCGCAGGTAATCCCCACCTGTGCTGTCCTAGGTATCTCATCTCTGATGCCCCAGGTATTCCCCCTCCTGTGCTGTCCTAGGTATCTCATCTCTGATGCCCCAGGTATTCCCCACCTCTGCTGTCCTAGGTATCTCATCTCTGTTTCCGCAGGTATTCCCCACCTGTGCTGTCCTAGGTATCTCATCTCTGATGCCCCAGGTATCCCCCCACCGTGCTGCCCTAGGTATCTCATCTCCGATGCCCCAGGTATCCTCCCACCTGTGCTGCCCTAGGTATCTCATCTCTGATGCCCCAGGTATCCCCCCACCTGTGCTGCTCTAGGTATCTCATCTCTGATGCCCCAGGTATCCCCCCACCTGTGCTGTCCTAGGTATCTCATCTCCGAAGCCCCAGGTATCCCCCCACCTGTGCTGTCCTAGGTATCTCATCTCTGATGCCCAGGTATCCCCCACCTGTGCAGCCCTAGGTATCTCATCTCTGATGCCCCAGGTATCCCCCACCCGTGCTTTCCTAGGTATCTCTTCTCTGATGCCCCAGGTATTCCCCACCTCTGCTGTCCTAGGTATCTCATCTCTGATGCCGCAGGTATCCCCCACCCGTGCTGTCCTAGGTATCTCATCTCTGATGCCCAGGTATCCCCCACCTGTGCTGCCCTAGGTATCTCATCTCTGATGCCCCAGGTATTCCCCACCTCTGCTGTCCTAGGTATCTCATCTCTGATGCCGCAGGTATTCCCCACCTGTGCTGTCCTAGGTATCTCATCTCTGATGCCGCAGGTATTCCCCACCTGTGCTGTCCTAGGTATCTCATCTCTGATGCCCCAGGTATTCCCCACCTCTGCTGTCCTAGGTATCTCATCTCTGTTGCCGCAGGTATTCCCCACCTCTGCTGTCCTAGGTATCTCATCTCTGATGCCGCAGGTATTCCCCACCTGTGCTGTCCTAGGTATCTCATCTCTGATGCCCCAGGTATTCCCCCTCCTGTGCTGTCCTAGGTATCTCATCTCTGATGCCCCAGGTATTCCCCACCTCTGCTGTCCTAGGTATCTCATCTCTGTTGCCGCAGGTATTCCCCACCTGTGCTGTCCTAGGTATCTCATCTCTGATGCCCCAGGTTTCCCCCCACCGTGCTGTCCTAGGTATCTCATCTCTGATGCCCAGGTATCCCCCACCTGTGCTGCCCAAGGTATCTCTTCACTGATGCCCTAGGTATCCCCCGACCTGTGCTGCCCTAGGTATCTCATCTCCGATGTCCCAGGTATCCCCCCACCTGTGCTGTCCTGGGTATCTCATCTCCGATGCCCCAGGTATCCTCCCACCTGTGCTGCCCTAGGTATCTCATCTCTGATGCCCCAGGTATCCCCCCAACTGTGCTGTTCTAGGTATCTCATCTCTGATGCCCCAGGTATCCCCCCACCTGTGCTGTCCTAGGTATCTCATCTCCGAAGCCCCAGGTATCCCCCCACCTGTGCTGTCCTAGGTATCTCATCTCTGATGCCCAGGTATCCCCCACCTGTGCAGCCCTAGGTATCTCATCTCTGATGCCCCAGGTATCCCCCACCCGTGCTGTCCTAGGTATCTCATCTCTGATGCCCAGGTATCCCCCACCTGTGCTGCCCTAGGTATCTCATCTCTGAAGCCCCAGGTATCCCCCCACCTGTGCTATCCTAGGTATCTCATCTCTGAAGCCCCATGTATCCCCCACCCATGCTGTCCTAGGAATCTCATCTCTGAAGCCCCAGGTATCCCCCCACCTGTGCTGTCCTAGGTATCCCACCTGTGCTGTTCTAGGTATCTCATTTCTGATGCCCCAGGTATCCCTCCCACCTGTGCTGTCCTAGGTATCTCATCTGCGATGCCCCAGGTATCCCACACCTGTGCTGTCCTAGGTATCTCATCTCTGATGCCCTAGGTATCCCACCTGTGCTGTTCTAGGTATCTCATTTCTGATGCCCCAGGTATCCCCCCCACCTGTGCTGTCCTAGGTATCTCTTCTCTGATGCCCCAGGTATTCCCCACCTCTGCTGTCCTAGGTATCTCTTCTCTGATCCCCAGGTATCCCCCCACCTGTGCTGCCCTAGGTATCTCATCTCTGAAGCCCTAGGTATCCACCCACCTGTGCTGCCCTAGGTATCTCATCTCTGATGCCCAGGTATCCCCCCACCTGTGCTGCCCTAGGTATCTCATCTCTGATGCCCCAGGTATCCCCCCACCTGTGCTATTCTAGGTATCTCATCTCCGATGCCCCAGGTATTCCCCACCTGTGCTGTCCTAGGTATCTCATCTCTGATGCCCTAGGTATCCCCCCACCTGTGCTGCCCTAGGTATCTCATCTCTGATGCCCCAGGTATCCCCCACGTGTGCTGTTCTAGGTATCACATCTCTGATGCCCCAGGTATCCCCCCACCTGTGCTGTCCTAGGTATCTCGTCTCTGATGCCCCAGGTATCCCCCCACCTGTGCTATCCTAGGTATCTCATCTCTGATGCCCAGGTATCCCCCACCTGTGCTGTCTTAGGTATCTCATCTCTGATGCCCCAGGTATCCCCCCACCCGTGCTGTCCTAGGTATCTCATCTCTGATGCCCAGGTATCCCCCACCTGTGCTGCCCAAGGTATCTCTTCACTGATGCCCTAGGTATCCCCCCACCTGTGCTGCCCTAGGTATCTCATCTCCGATGCCCCAGGTATCCTCCTACCTGTGCTGCCCTAGGTATCTCATCTCTGATGCCCCAGGTATCCCCCCACCTGTGCTGTTCTAGGTATCTCATCTCTGATGCCCCAGGTATCCCCCCACCTGTGCTGTCCTAGGTATCTCATCTCCGAAGCCCCAGGTATCCCCCCACCTGTGCTGTCCTAGGTATCTCATCTCTGATGCCCAGGTATCCCCCCCCCCTGCTGTCCTAGGTATCTCATCTCTGATGCCCAGGTATCCCCCACCTGTGCAGCCCTAGGTATCTCATCTCTGATGCCCCAGGTATCCCCCACCCGTGCTGTCCTAGGTATCTCTTCTCTGATGCCCCAGGTATTCCCCACCTCTGCTGTCCTAGGTATCTCATCTCTGATGCCGCAGGTATCCCCCACCCGTGCTGTCCTAGGTATCTCATCTCTGATGCCCAGGTATCCCTCCACCTGTGCTGCCCTAGGTATCTCATCTCTGATGGCCCAGGTATTCCCCACCTCTGCTGTCCTAGGTATCTCATCTCTGATGCCGCAGGTATTCCCCACCTGTGCTGTCCTAGGTATCTCATCTCTGATGCCGCAGGTATTCCCCACCTGTGCTGTCCTAGGTATCTCATCTCTGATGCCCCAGGTATTCCCCACCTCTGCTGTCCTAGGTATCTCATCTCTGTTGCCGCAGGTATTCCCCACCTCTGCTGTCCTAGGTATCTCATCTCTGATGCCGCAGGTAATCCCCACCTGTGCTGTCCTAGGTATCTCATCTCTGATGCCCCAGGTATTCCCCCTCCTGTGCTGTCCTAGGTATCTCATCTCTGATGCCCCAGGTATTCCCCACCTCTGCTGTCCTAGGTATCTCATCTCTGTTTCCGCAGGTATTCCCCACCTGTGCTGTCCTAGGTATCTCATCTCTGATGCCCCAGGTATCCCCCCACCCGTGCTGTCCTAGGTATCTCATCTCTGATGCCCAGGTATCCCCCACCTGTGCTGCCCAAGGTGTCTCTTCACTGATGCCCTAGGTATCCCCCGACCTGTGCTGCCCTAGGTATCTCATCTCCGATGTCCCAGGTATCCCCCCACCTGTGCTGTCCTGGGTATCTCATCTCCGATGCCCCAGGTATCCTCCCACCTGTGCTGCCCTAGGTATCTCATCTCTGATGCCCCAGGTATCCCCCCACCTGTGCTGCCCTAGGTATCTCATCTCCGATGTCCCAGGTATCCCCCACCCGTGCTGTCCTAGGTATCTCATCTCTGATGTCCCAGGTATCCCCCACCTGTGCTGTCCTGGGTATCTCATCTCTGATGCCCCAGGTATCCCCCACCTGTGCTGTCCTAGGTATCTCATCTCCGATGTCCCAGGTATCCCCCACCTGTGCTGTCCTAGGTATCTCATCTCTGAAGCCCCATGTATCCCCCACCTGTGCTGTCCTAGGTATCTCATCTCTGATGCCCCAGGTATCCCCCCACCTGTGCTGTCCTAGGTATCTCATCTCTGAAGCCCCATGTATCCCCCACCTGTGCTGTCCTAGGTATCTCATCTCTGATGCCCCAGGTATCCCCCCACCTGTGCAGCCCTAGGTATCTCATCTCTGATACCCCAGGTATCCCCCCACCTGTGCTGTCCTAGGTATATCATCTATGATGCCCTAGATATCCCCCCACCTGTGCTGTCCTAGGTATCTCATCTCTGATGCCCTAGGTATCACCCCAACTGTGCTGTCCTAGGTATCTCATCTCCGATGCCCCAGGTATCCCCCCACCTGTGCTGTCCTAGGTATCTCATCTCTGATGTCCTAGGTATCCCCACCTGTGCTGTTCTAGGTATCTCATCTCTGATGCCCCAGGTATCCCCACCTGTCCTGTCCTAGGTATCTCATCTCTGATGCCCTAGGTATCCTTACCTCTGCTGTCCTAGGTATCTCATCTATGATGCCCTAGGTATCCCCACCTGTGCTGTTCTAGGTATCTCATCTCTGATGCCCCAGGTATCCCCACCTGTGCTGTCTTAGGTATCTCATCTCCGATGTCCCAGGTATCCCCCCACCTGTGCTGTCCTAGGTATCTCATCTCTGAAGCCCCAGGTATCCCCCCACCTGTGCTGCCCTAGGTATCTCATCTCCGATGTCCCAGGTATCCCCCACCTGTGCTGTCCTAGGTATCTCATCTCCGATGTCCCAGGTATCCCCCACCTGTGCTGTCCTAGGTATCTCATCTCTGAAGCCCCATGTATCCCCCACCTGTGCTGTCCTAGGTATCTCATCTCTGATGCCCCAGGTATCCCCCCACCTGTGCAGCCCTAGGTATCTCATCTCTGATACCCCAGGTATCCCCCCACCTTTGCTGTCTTAGGTATCTCATCTATGATGCCCTAGGTATCCCCCCACCTGTGCTATCCTAGGTATGTCATCTCTGATGCCCCAGGTATCCCCCACCTGTGCTGTCCTAGGTATCTCATCTCTAATGCCCCAGGTATCCCCCCACCTGTGCTGTCCTAGGTATCTCATCTCCGATGCCCCAGGTATCCCCCCACCTGTGCTGTCCTAGGTATCTCATCTCTGATGCCCCAGGTATCCCCCCACCTGTGCTGTCCTAGGTATCTCATCTCTGATGTCCTAGGTATCCTTACCTCTGCTGTCCTAGGTATCTCATCTATGATGCCCTAGGTATCCTTACCTCTGCTGTCCTAGGTATCTCATCTCTGATGCCCCCGGTATCCCCCACCTCTGCTTTCCTAGGTATCTCATCTATGATGCCCTAGGTATCCCCCACCTGTGCTGTCCTAGGTATCTAATCTCTGATGCCCCAGGTATTCCCCCTCCTGTCCTGTCCTAGGTATCTCATCTCTGATGCCCCAGGTATTCCCCCTCCTGTGCTGTTCTAGGTATCTCATCTCTGATGCCCTAGGTATCCCACCTGTGCTGTTCTAAGTATCTCATCTCTGATGTCCCAGGTATCCCCACCTGTGCTGTCCTAGGTATCTCATCTCTGATGCCCTAGGTATCCCCACCTCTGCTGTCCTAGGTATCTCATCTCTGTTGCCGCAGGTATCCCCCCACCTGTGCTGTCCTAGGTATCTCATCTCTGATGCCCAGGTATCCCCCACCTGTGCTGTCTTAGGTATCTCATCTCTGATGCCCCAGGTATCCCCCCACCCGTGCTGTCCTAGGTATCTCATCTCTGATGCCCAGGTATCCCCCACCTGTGCTGTTCTAGGTATCTCATCTCTGATGCCCCAGGTATCCCCCACCTGTGCTGTCCTAGGTATCTCATCTCCGATGTCCCAGGTATCCCCCACCTGTGCTGTCCTAGGTATCTCATCTCTGAAGTGTCGTGTATTTCTATAGGTTCTGAATCAGTCCCCCTATTCCTGACCCTATTCTGGTTAAACTAACTAGCTAGTTAACTAACAGTCAGCCCATGAGGCATGAAAACCCCCATGATGCAGATACCGTTATCTGACGCAGTCACACTACGGCACAGGAACGTGTTATCTGATTAGGTCATAACGCTTGAGATCTAATTAGACAAGCGACATTCCTCCAGCCCCTGATAAGGCATACGACGTTCTCATAACAAATCAAACCTATGACAACCTGGATAATCCGTGCGGCCATTGTTTTGATTTCACAGAGAACTTTTGCAAAAGAATGTGCTAACGAGCAAGTCGTATGACATCTTTATTGACGTACCTATGTCCATCCTTACGTCAATCTCGGCACCTTTAAGGTATAAATATTGCCGACCTTGCCCTATGCAAAGACACGCGTGGTGACAAGACGGAGCAGCCATACTTGCCGAAGCCGAGAGCAGAAGCAGACCCCGCTGGCAGCAGCCCCGCCTTCCTGACGCGCTGAGAGACGCGCTGCTATCTCAAGCCGAGAGACCCAGCACCGGCGCTTCCGGGTAGCCCTCGCAGGCAGCCTGGAATATCGAGAGCAGAGAAAGAGATACCATTCCTCATTCATCCAAACTTCCAGGTACAGAACTGAATAACCCCTCACAGAGAATTCTTTAGTTATTCACTTGGCAAAAACAAACTTAACTTAAACTGTAACTTTCTATTCCCGCCCACGCATTAGACTTAGGTCAGGTACACGGGGTAGGCGTATTTAGAAACACCAGTTGAGTACGTTTAGTCAAATGTATATGTGTATGTAAATATATTTTAATCATTTTAAACATCATATGGCTCAGAAACCATATCAATGTTTTTACAGTATTATTTTATACTATTGCTTTTAATGTATGCACTTTACTTAACTATAAGTATTGCAATAATATCGATCCATTTCTCATGTATGAGAAAAGAGACTGATGAATAAATAACACCTTTTTATTGAACACGCCCGTCTCTTCCTTTTCTCTACATTCTGATGAGACTAAGAATGCACGTACTGACTGAGTAAAATAATTGCCTTGTGCTCACACGACTCTTGAGATTGACTCTTGATTAGGGGAGAGCAAAGTTGTCATGTTCTATGGTTGTCAGAAACTAAATCCCTTCTTGTCTAATCAGGGGAGTTAATTCCTTCCTTGAACATTCGAGAAAGTTTCTAGCGAACTCTGAGCTTAGCTGGCAAACCCAAAAATTAAGTCTAGTATCGACAGTAGTAGACCTAGTTAACGTCTGGTCTAGGCCTTTACTGCTGTAGGTATTATTCCAATGCGCAGAGCCTATTGGGAAAATAGGAGCTACACTACATGGCGCCCAACGCGTTTGGAAAGGGCGATAAAACTAACATAAGACATTTAGAGTAACTCAGTCGTGCTTTCTCACTCAGACCCCTTTTCCCAAATACTCCAAAGACGTCTGGAGTGGGTGAAAGGTTATATCCTCCAAAACCTCGCAGGAGGGAACTCCTATGTATGGTTTTTGGTCAAGTCAACGTTGAAGGATAAACAGTTCCAAAATATTGTGCATCTAATCTTTGTTCCATAAAGAAACCTGATCTGCAAATAAACATAATATCATCATGTCTGTACAATTGGGAGACAGTGATGAAGAAAGAGAGGCAGTTAGATTAGCAACTGAACTCGCAGATGCTGATGCTACCATGCAAGCAGCAGACCCGAATATAACACTCATTCCGGTCATTAAAAGGAGATCTATAACCTTAAAACTTATAGAAAATGGACTGACACCTAGAGGTGGCACAGTCATATTCGTAATCGAGGCACACGAATATCGGCATACAGAGGTATACTATTCATGGATACATTTTCCAGCAGCGAATGCTGTAACAAAGTACTTCCACTATTACAAAGTAGAGGAACCTCCTGAAACATACACTCCGTTCGAGGAGGTGGAAGTACCACTCAAATTCCAAGAGCATTTGCTCTTATTTGATGGCGCCCTAAAACATAATAATCACATAACAAGGCTCGGTCCTTTAGGAAGACCAGGAGCAACGTGGCCGGTCTTAGCCGGATACACACCACATCCAGACATCGACGAGATGCCTGCACCACAGCTGTTAATACAGCTAAAACAACTACTAAAAATTCACAGACAATTAGTTCAGTATGTAATGCGGACTTCAACAATTCAGCCAGCGATTAAACTTCCACAGCTGACCCCTCACCAGGGGAACACAAATAAAATTACACCACAGAACATCCAATCCTGCCTAGGTAAAGTTCCAGCTAAACGGGAACAGATACCATTCTGGTTGGCACAGAAAATCACCCAAATAGAGGCGGTGTTTCCTGACACCACCCCATTAGAAAAACACAGGATTCTGACTATATGTCTCCCAATGGGAATCGCACCACACATAGAGGACTGTGACACTTGGGGTACAGTCTTTGCTTCCATCTACACAAAAACGCACGGTGTTCCATCCATTTCGGTAATACCAGATGTGCTAAAACAAATTCAAGATGAATACGGTCCAGAACCTGCTTTAACTCTTGGTATGAAATTACTGAAAGACTTCAAGCAGGTCTCGGCTATATTACTAGCCAACATAAAAGGTGAAGCAGCAAACGTGGCGATCCGCCAGAGGTTAAAAGAGACAGATATAGCAGACCAACCAGCTGAAATTGCCAGAATTATAGAAAAATCCTATGAAGAACTAGGCAGAGATAGTCTAGGTGGAATACCAGTAAAACCGCAACTGACTACAAGTCCAGAAAAAATATTTTTTAATAATAATAATTCACCAAAAAAGAACTGGGATGGAAACAAACAATCCAATCCTAAAGAAAAGAAATTCCAGTCCAGAGGAAGGTCTCCTAGGCGAAGAGAGAAATCTCCAAACCAAAGACAGAGGTCACCGCAGAGTGACCCCTCTGGGAATAGATATAACCTTAGAAATAGGGATAATATTAAAAAACCTGATAGATATCAAGACATTGATACACGTCCCTCTCAATCTTTTCAGAATTCCTCGCAGAAATCGGAAAGAAGAGGACGATCAGAAGAGCACGCCAAGTCCAAAGACAAGGAACCTGCTCAGCTAAAAAAGAAATTACAATTTCCAAAAAAGAAGGTAGCCAGTATCAAGGTAGTTAACAATGCCGAGAATACTGAGGACACAACTGAAAAACGGAGAGTGGGCTCAGACAATGCTAGACAGCGCAGCAGAGGTGAGCATAGCTCGCAAAGTCCTTATGAATCATCTGGAGACAGTGGACACGAATGAATACCTTCAAGTGGAAACTGCAGACACCAGAGTTAGCAAGCCCCACAAGATATACGAGATAACATTACGTATAGAGGGAGATAAGACTAGGAAAATTAGGGGACTATTTTGGGATAACCTGTCCAAAGGCTATGACATCCTTCTAGCTGAAAAAGACTGGCCACCAGAGTTTGTCAGGGAATGCCCTCATGGCGAAGAAGTAATTATTGGTGAATCACAGAAACCTGTGTTGTGGGAAGCACTGTTCACTTATTCACAATAACGTGATTTTTGTTTTTCTATTAATCAACCATACATTCAATTCACTTTTAACGAAAATTAAACAGATTACGTTTCATCACGAATTCAAAATTTTCATATGTTCACAGTCTTTTTAAACAAACAAAAAGCCAAAACCAATTCCCAAATTATATGCTCATCACAAGATGGACGTTTTTCTTTTCTTCAAAAACGATTTTATTCTTCTCATTCATCAATAACCGCAACAGTCTGTGTTTTTCAAACAAATCTTCATAGTTCAACGAATACTGACATATCCCAATGCATTTCGGTATGCACCTTCATCAGGGGAATGTATTCTAAATAACAAAAGATTATACGTAATTACCAAAAATTAAATCTTGTGTATATCCAATACATACACTATTTACAATTGCACATGCATTAAATTCCAAAAATTATTAATAAACAGCAACCAGAGAATCTCCTGATGTAATTCAAACATCTAGTGTATATTAGAGAATTCATGCTCACAAAAGTTCACCTGCAACCTCCTAAATTAAACCAAAAAACCAAAAAACATGCTGCCAACCCAGTGCTACCACCACCTCATGCTAACTGTGATCCAATAGTAACCAAAGCATAACGTGAATTCCATGTGCTTGAAAATTCACAACTCCTACCTTCGTCAAATCAATTAAACTGAGAAAACGACCAGCTCCAACATCCGTCCTATACTCTCTTCTACAAAACATAATGGTACCTTTGAAACCTCAACACGTTCCTACTCAGCTTGCTCTAACTTACATACAAAGCCAGTACTTACTTGGTCTCCTCGACCCCAGTGTCAAAATGCTCTGCGCTACTTCACTTTCGAAATATTTTCTTTTCCGTTCTGTAATACATAAAGGCATAAAGCACCTTAACCCCTAGTCATATTAGGTAGTTGAAAAACTACTTCTCAACTCACTGCCATGAATTCTTACCTCTTTCTGTAAAGACAAAACGCTGCGCATTACTCTTAGGTTCACTCCGGATCTACCGCTTTCTCGCTAGGTCAAGCCCTGAGCGAGCCGCCTGAATATGGCGTCTGACGTCATACGTCATAGAAATCAAAGACGGACTGTAACCAAAACATCCTCATTCAAAATGGCACCCGTGAAATGCCTAATTACGATGAATACGAACAAAATAGTCCAATTTCAAAGATAAGAGAGTAAACTAGCTTAAGACTGATAAACTATTGAAAAAAAATAGTAATGCCTAAAGAATTATATAAGAAAACCTATTCTCAAAAACGTGAGGTTTTATGAGCATGAGTACCAATACCATCTGAATAAAGAACATATGCAGTCCTAAGCATACATTATACAGCAGTGTTACACATTATAAAAAGCAAATCATTTCAATTTTGTCGTTAAGCCCATAGGGTGTCAGTGTCCTGAGGAACTTGATCCAGTATGTTTCTCTCTGTGCCAACATTTTAGCAGTGTCAACATGTGGTTTCTCCACCAATCTTTCTAGCACAGTGAATTTTAGTTGAGGTATTGAATGCCCCCTCTCATGCCAATGAACAGCCAAACATGATTTCATATTTTTTGTGCGTATCGTGCTTTTATGTTCGGTTATTCTAACCTTCACTTTCCTGGTGGTACGGCCAACATAGACCAGACCACATGGGCATTTGATTGCATAAATTAAAACACTCGAATTGCAATCAGACGTGTGTCTCAACATGATGTTTTTACCTGTTTGCGGGTGAGTGAAAAAATTGCCTACCATTACATTACCACAATGTCCACAGTTAAAACACTTCCTCATACCTTTTTGGCCAAGATCTGTGTCTTCATGTACCCTATGCTTCAAAAGTTCCTTAAGATTACGTGATCTAGAATGTGCAAATAAGGGTTTATCTAAAAATACCTGCTTGAAATCAGGTTCTTGCTCGATTATTTCCCAACGTTTCATTACACATCTTTTTATCGCCGCTGCGGCTGTGGAAAATTTGAGTACGTAGACCTCCCTCTTATTTGTGCTCTTCTCACTTTTTTCTAGCATAGTGGACCTAGGCATGGTTTTAACTCTGTTCTCAGCTTCATCTAGTATGGCAGCCGGATACCCCCTTATGAGGTAATCAGTGCGCATATTGGTGATGGTTTCAAACCCTTGCTTTTCATCTGAACAAATCCTTCTTGCCCGGATGAATTGTGATAGTGGTAGGTGTCTTTTTAACGCGTCTGAGTGAAAACTCTCATAGTATAAAGCATTATTTCTGTCAGTTGGCTTCTTGAATACGCTTGTGACAAGTTTGTTTCCTTCTTTTTTAATCAAAATGTCAAGGTAGCTTATCTGTGCCGAACTGATAGTGTAGGTGAATTTGATAAAAGCATGACAATTGTTCAGCTCATGGAGTTGCGCTCTTAACTTTGCTTCTGAACCCTTCCAAACAACTAGTATATCATCGATATACCTTAAGTATAGCGCTAGATGTTGCTGCCATTCATGGTTCTGTAATATGTGAGTGTCTTCAAATTTGGACATAAACATGTTTGCATACGTAGGTGCCCCGGTGAACCCCATTGAGGTACCAGTCTTCTGTAAGAAAAAACATTTCTGCCATTGGAAATATCCATGATATAGACAAAATTGCAATAGTTCAAGCAAAAAAATGTTGTGCCCCTCCTCATAATCATGTCTCAATAACATCCACTCTGCTGCCTCCAGACCTTCCATATGCGGGATTGAGGTGTACAGGGCTGAAACATCAACCGTGCACAACCACACTTCCTCATTATCCAAAATAGGCACTCTTTGCAATTTCCGTAAGCAATCTGTGGTGTCTTGCACAAAAGTTGACCACTGTTGTACCAAAGGTTGCATGAAATAATCTAAATACCTTCCTACGGGTTCATGTAGTGACCCACATCCCGCCACGATGGGTCGGAATGGTGGGTCTACCGGGTCTTTATGCATTTTAGGCAACATATATATATATGGCCTACGTGGGTATTCGGTGGTCAGATACCTTCTTGTCTGTTCGTCAATCCTCCCTAACTCAAGCGCTCTTTTCAAAATCTCAGATAGAACTGTCTGAAACTCCATTGTGGGGTCCATCTCTAACTGTATATAGGTGTTGGTGTCTTTCACATGTTGATCTACTTTCTCATGGTAATAGGCGGTATTGAGCACCACCAGTGCTCCGCCTTTGTCCGCAGATACTATAGTCAATGCATCATTCAATGCCAATTCATTGAGTGCCGCCATTTCTTGTCTAGTCAAATTCCTTTTGGTTTTCCTCTGATGATTTAATTCAACAAAATCTTTCCTTACCAACGTTTCGAAGAGATCTAAAGCCTTATGTGACATAGGTGACATAAATGTGCTTTTGGGTTTAAATTGTTTGGTCTCTGGTGTTCCTGTCATGGGTTCTGGATTTTCCATGGCTATTTGATGAAAGAACCATCTGAGTCTCAACTTCCTCATGAATTTAAAAAAGGAGATTTCAGTCTCTAGGTCATTACTCTGATACGTAGGCACAAACGACATGCCCTTGTTCAAAACAGCTATTTGTGTAGGGGTTAACACAATGTCTGAGATGTTCATAATCAATTCCTCTTTGGATTGCGTCTTGCCACGTCTTGTTTTTTTCCCTTGTCCCCTCCTGGTTCGCTTGTGCCACTTTGTGTATGTTGTGCATCCGGTGGGTGGTTGGAACTGTGGCCCCCCTCTAAAAAAGGCTGCCTACCCTGATTACCTGTCCTGCTATCTGCATGTGCACCTGCTGCTGTTGTTTCTACTGGGGGACGTGTAGGCAAAGTATCTCGGTCTGAGGCTAAACTCTCCTCTGAGGTATTTTCTGTTGGTTTTCTAAAAACCCTCCTTTGTGCATAGTTATCAGCCCAACTATAAACTTCATCAAGCTTATAGTCGAGTGTATCTCGCTTAAACTTGCACATGCAGATAGCAGGACAGGTAATCAGGGTAGGCAGCCTTTTTTAGAGGGGGGCCACAGTTCCAACCACCCACCGGATGCACAACATACACAAAGTGGCACAAGCGAACCAGGAGGGGACAAGGGAAAAAAACAAGACGTGGCAAGACGCAATCCAAAGAGGAATTGATTATGAACATCTCAGACATTGTGTTAACCCCTACACAAATAGCTGTTTTGAACAAGGGCATGTCGTTTGTGCCTACGTATCAGAGTAATGACCTAGAGACTGAAATCTCCTTTTTTAAATTCATGAGGAAGTTGAGACTCAGATGGTTCTTTCATCAAATAGCCATGGAAAATCCAGAACCCATGACAGGAACACCAGAGACCAAACAATTTAAACCCAAAAGCACATTTATGTCACCTATGTCACATAAGGCTTTAGATCTCTTCGAAACGTTGGTAAGGAAAGATTTTGTTGAATTAAATCATCAGAGGAAAACCAAAAGGAATTTGACTAGACAAGAAATGGCGGCACTCAATGAATTGGCATTGAATGATGCATTGACTATAGTATCTGCGGACAAAGGCGGAGCACTGGTGGTGCTCAATACCGCCTATTACCATGAGAAAGTAGATCAACATGTGAAAGACACCAACACCTATATACAGTTAGAGATGGACCCCACAATGGAGTTTCAGACAGTTCTATCTGAGATTTTGAAAAGAGCGCTTGAGTTAGGGAGGATTGACGAACAGACAAGAAGGTATCTGACCACCGAATACCCACGTAGGCCATATATATATATGTTGCCTAAAATGCATAAAGACCCGGTAGACCCACCATTCCGACCCATCGTGGCGGGATGTGGGTCACTACATGAACCCGTAGGAAGGTATTTAGATTATTTCATGCAACCTTTGGTACAACAGTGGTCAACTTTTGTGCAAGACACCACAGATTGCTTACGGAAATTGCAAAGAGTGCCTATTTTGGATAATGAGGAAGTGTGGTTGTGCACGGTTGATGTTTCAGCCCTGTACACCTCAATCCCGCATATGGAAGGTCTGGAGGCAGCAGAGTGGATGTTATTGAGACATGATTATGAGGAGGGGCACAACATTTTTTTGCTTGAACTATTGCAATTTTGTCTATATCATGGATATTTCCAATGGCAGAAATGTTTTTTCTTACAGAAGACTGGTACCTCAATGGGGTTCACCGGGGCACCTACGTATGCAAACATGTTTATGTCCAAATTTGAAGACACTCACATATTACAGAACCATGAATGGCAGCAACATCTAGCGCTATACTTAAGGTATATCGATGATATACTAGTTGTTTGGAAGGGTTCAGAAGCAAAGTTAAGAGCGCAACTCCATGAGCTGAACAATTGTCATGCTTTTATCAAATTCACCTACACTATCAGTTCGGCACAGATAAGCTACCTTGACATTTTGATTAAAAAAGAAGGAAACAAACTTGTCACAAGCGTATTCAAGAAGCCAACTGACAGAAATAATGCTTTATACTATGAGAGTTTTCACTCAGACGCGTTAAAAAGACACCTACCACTATCACAATTCATCCGGGCAAGAAGGATTTGTTCAGATGAAAAGCAAGGGTTTGAAACCATCACCAATATGCGCACTGATTACCTCATAAGGGGGTATCCGGCTGCCATACTAGATGAAGCTGAGAACAGAGTTAAAACCATGCCTAGGTCCACTATGCTAGAAAAAAGTGAGAAGAGCACAAATAAGAGGGAGGTCTACGTACTCAAATTTTCCACAGCCGCAGCGGCGATAAAAAGATGTGTAATGAAACGTTGGGAAATAATCGAGCAAGAACCTGATTTCAAGCAGGTATTTTTAGATAAACCCTTATTTGCACATTCTAGATCACGTAATCTTAAGGAACTTTTGAAGCATAGGGTACATGAAGACACAGATCTTGGCCAAAAAGGTATGAGGAAGTGTTTTAACTGTGGACATTGTGGTAATGTAATGGTAGGCAATTTTTTCACTCACCCGCAAACAGGTAAAAACATCATGTTGAGACACACGTCTGATTGCAATTCGAGTGTTTTAATTTATGCAATCAAATGCCCATGTGGTCTGGTCTATGTTGGCCGTACCACCAGGAAAGTGAAGGTTAGAATAACCGAACATAAAAGCACGATACGCACAAAAAATATGAAATCATGTTTGGCTGTTCATTGGCATGAGAGGGGGCATTCAATACCTCAACTAAAATTCACTGTGCTAGAAAGATTGGTGGAGAAACCACATGTTGACACTGCTAAAATGTTGGCACAGAGAGAAACATACTGGATCAAGTTCCTCAGGACACTGACACCCTATGGGCTTAACGACAAAATTGAAATGATTTGCTTTTTATAATGTGTAACACTGCTGTATAATGTATGCTTAGGACTGCATATGTTCTTTATTCAGATGGTATTGGTACTCATGCTCATAAAACCTCACGTTTTTGAGAATAGGTTTTCTTATATAATTCTTTAGGCATTACTATTTTTTTTCAATAGTTTATCAGTCTTAAGCTAGTTTACTCTCTTATCTTTGAAATTGGACTATTTTGTTCGTATTCATCGTAATTAGGCATTTCACGGGTGCCATTTTGAATGAGGATGTTTTGGTTACAGTCCGTCTTTGATTTCTATGACGTATGACGTCAGACGCCATATTCAGGCGGCTCGCTCAGGGCTTGACCTAGCGAGAAAGCGGTAGATCCGGAGTGAACCTAAGAGTAATGCGCAGCGTTTTGTCTTTACAGAAAGAGGTAAGAATTCATGGCAGTGAGTTGAGAAGTAGTTTTTCAACTACCTAATATGACTAGGGGTTAAGGTGCTTTATGCCTTTATGTATTACAGAACGGAAAAGAAAATATTTCGAAAGTGAAGTAGCGCAGAGCATTTTGACACTGGGGTCGAGGAGACCAAGTAAGTACTGGCTTTGTATGTAAGTTAGAGCAAGCTGAGTAGGAACGTGTTGAGGTTTCAAAGGTACCATTATGTTTTGTAGAAGAGAGTATAGGACGGATGTTGGAGCTGGTCGTTTTCTCAGTTTAATTGATTTGACGAAGGTAGGAGTTGTGAATTTTCAAGCACATGGAATTCACGTTATGCTTTGGTTACTATTGGATCACAGTTAGCATGAGGTGGTGGTAGCACTGGGTTGGCAGCATGTTTTTTGGTTTTTTGGTTTAATTTAGGAGGTTGCAGGTGAACTTTTGTGAGCATGAATTCTCTAATATACACTAGATGTTTGAATTACATCAGGAGATTCTCTGGTTGCTGTTTATTAATAATTTTTGGAATTTAATGCATGTGCAATTGTAAATAGTGTATGTATTGGATATACACAAGATTTAATTTTTGGTAATTACGTATAATCTTTTGTTATTTAGAATACATTCCCCTGATGAAGGTGCATACCGAAATGCATTGGGATATGTCAGTATTCGTTGAACTATGAAGATTTGTTTGAAAAACACAGACTGTTGCGGTTATTGATGAATGAGAAGAATAAAATCGTTTTTGAAGAAAAGAAAAACGTCCATCTTGTGATGAGCATATAATTTGGGAATTGGTTTTGGCTTTTTGTTTGTTTAAAAAGACTGTGAACATATGAAAATTTTGAATTCGTGATGAAACGTAATCTGTTTAATTTTCGTTAAAAGTGAATTGAATGTATGGTTGATTAATAGAAAAACAAAAATCACGTTATTGTGAATAAGTGAACAGTGCTTCCCACAACACAGGTTTCTGTGATTCACCAATTATTTCCAACTTGGCTAGGAGCTAGTCAAGATATGGGTCAGCACCGGGCAGTATAATTTGTTGATATTGAAAAAACTGTTTCAATAGAGGAGTGCATATCGCTAACTATTGTTGTAAATATAGAAGAAGTAATTATGCCTGCCTTCTCGAATCAAATACCGATTCATAAAAAATATACACTTGCTAGAAAGTGGGCAGTGGCCTTAGCACCTGCTTTATATAAAAATCATGTAGGATGGGATGAGGATTCTCCTCCTCACAAAATCCAGTTAAAATCACAACCAACTGCACAAAGGCAGTACCCAATTAAGCAAGAAGCTAAAAAACAAGTAAATGAAATACTAGATCAGCTAGAATACCAGGGGGTGATTGAAACTTGCACCTCACAAATGAACAATCCTTTGTTTCCGGTCTCCAAACCAGACAATTCATACCGTCTAGTTTTGGATTACCGACACCTTAACACATGTTGCAAAACCTTTGCAGTGCAAAACTCACACAGTGCTGCACTAATGAATAACATAGTGCGCAAAAAATACAAAACTACCTTGGACATCTCCAATGGATTCTTTTGTCAAAATATAGCACCGGAGAGCAGATATTTAACTGCATTCTCAGTAAATGGCACTCAAAAACAATTCTGTCGGTTAGCCCAGGGGTACAAGAACAGCCCGGGGGTATTCTCAGCGAGAGTAACAGAATTACTACAACTATATGATAATGAAGCATTATCTTATGTTGATGACATTTACTTAACAGATGATGACTTGGAGACTCACTTGAAAAGAGTGAACACCATAATACTTGGTTTCGCTGCAGAGGGTTACAAATTCAACTTTAAAAAGTCCAGAATTGCCCATCTGACAGTCCTATTCTTAGGATATGAGTTATCAAGTGAAGGTAAAAGCCTGGCAGACAATTTCCTAGAGAAATGTGCCGTAATCCAAGCTCCTAAAACACTAAAAAACCTACAGTCAATTCTAGGTTTCCTAAATTTCGGAAGAACATACATTGCAAATTACGCAGAAAGGGTCAAACCCCTTTATGATCTAATTAAACCAGACTTTAAAAGATCCAGTTGGACTCAAACACACACAGAAATTTTGAGATCCTTACAAACAGACATGCTAATTAAAACAAAATTAGAAACCCGTGATAATACACGCAACCTTGTGATCCGAGTCATCCCAGGGAGATGCGGATTCACATACCTGACCTCTAATGAGGGAGAAATGGTACCAATTGCATTCAAATCACACATGTACACAGAAGCTGAACAGAAATTCAGTAATACAGAAAAAATCATTCGTGCAGTTCAAACCGCAATAGCTAGAGAAAAAGATATAGCTGACGGTAGACATATCACAGTCAGAACAGCAGAATCAGCCTTTGAGGCACTAACAACACCATGTAATTTACCAACTACAACATTGAATCCGGAATGGATACAATGGGTGAATTCAATCACAACGGACAAAGTATACTACTACTTTGACCCAGAACTAGAGGAATTAAAAAATCTAAAATATGAAAAGACGTATCCTCTGCCAATCGACATTCTGCCTCTACGACATTACGCCTGTGTAATCTACACAGACGGACATGCTCAACCCTCCGTTTGGGGAGAACATGCATACAACCCCACATGTGAGATTACAAAAGAAGTGTGGCGCGGAGGTATATTAAAACCTCTTTTAACAAAATCACACTCAGTAGAAACTAATTCAGAACAACAAACTGAAATAATCGCATTGAAAATGGCGCTAGATAATGCGGATCGCGAATTCCCGACACTTATAGTGTCAGATTCATATTACTGCGTCAAATCATATAACAGCGATTTGCAGACATGGATTCAGAACGGTTACAAAGATGACACAGATGCACCAATAAAGCAGAGACTTCTCTGGGAACAAATAGCTCTTTTACAAAAAGAACTACCAAAGACTCATGTGACTCACTCACTGAGTCATCAACGTGATGGCGTTCACGTTGTAGGGAATTCATTGGCTGAAACAGCCGCAGCGGCAGCCAGTAAACCGGCTCCCGTAGATCGAAAAAAGCGTACATTAAAATACATTGACGGTGAAACATTGCTGGCAGTGAAAACGTCATCAAAAGGCGACTGCTCAGCGTTACCGATCAACTATCCACTCAATTATACATACATAATCGATGCAAACTCCGTCCCTTTTGCTCGAATCCCTGGAGTGGGGGATAGAGTGATTCCAAACATGGACAGGAGACACTTGTTAATCGCAGACGCACATATGGGTGAGGGTCTTGGACACCTCAAACTAAAAGATTCTCTGGAAGATTTACAATCACGGTACTGGTGGCCAGGCATGAGCCTACATCATACCATGTTTGTAAAAAACTGCCCAAACTGCAACAGAAATCGTAGTGGGGAGAGAAAAAATAAAATACGGTGGAATCTCACTGCAGATAACATCACCACTAAAAAGAATGGCTTGCGATTAACATATACAGGCTAGTTTCCACTTATAATGTAGATCCACAGCACTCGGCTGACGTCCGGACTGTTATACAAGATTTGCGAGTCTAAATGGCATATACGCTAAGAGCATGCTACGTTCGACCATTGTTTTCACTCAGGCAATCCAGCCTGGGGGGGAAACATGGCCAAATGAGCACAGCCCAGCGGGACTCTTCTCACTTCCTTCCTGAGGGTATGGGATGGTGTAAAGAAAAAACCAAGGCAGAAAGCAATCTATAATAGAAAGGATATTAGGTTCGGGAGCTGGGTGGGTCAAACATCTAATAAGTGTCCAACGTAGTCTAAATAACTTGCCAAGAAATTCTCTGAAGGGATTCAGTCCGTACGAATTATTATTCGGAACTAGGATGTTGATCTCTGACCTTGATAGTCAGACTTCAGTGGTAATAGAAAAAACCTTTGATGTCAAAGACCGTTTGGCTATTTTGCAGGACTTAAACAAAACAAGAAAAGACCTGAGCAACATACAGTTGAAACAACAGCCAACGACCACTGAAGAATCACCACCTGTCCCAGCAAGACCTGTCTGGATTCCAAAAGTCGGGGATCTAGTCAGGGAGAAGATCGCGGTAAAGAAGGAATTTGGGCCTTCTTACAGAAAAGCAGTTCCTGTCTTGTCTGTCAACGGGACAAGATCAGTTGTACTACCGCCACTTGCTGGAAAAAAGGAGAACCGAGTTGTATCCATCGACCTGGTAAAACCACAACATGTGGCCGATAACCAACGGTAGGCCAAGTGGACTCCCAATAAGTAGCAGAACACCAAGGTTTGCTACCAGTACAGAGGTCCTAACAAAGAGGCTCATCACATTCGAAACGCCTACAGAAGAACAACAAGGACTATGCAACACTGCAATAGAACTCAGACCTCTGAAAACCCAAATAAAAACATTTAGCAGAGACACACCAATCTACAATGAAGTACCAAGTGACAATGCGAGAAACAAAAATCCTGAAGCAATTGGAACAATTGACAGAACTGCATCCGGGTACTTCATTAACTTCGATGATTCCTCTGAAGGCTTCAGTGAATCAAAGACACAGCCATCATCAAAATCCTTTAAAGACAAAGCTAAGGAACTTTTGAAACAACTGAAAGAAACATATCTGGTTTCTCCATGGATTGAATTTTGGGTGGGTTTTGGTGCATTTATCCTCATACTTTGGCTCATCATGGTATTTACTTTGGGACGCTTCATTGAGGGAAAATATGCTAAAATGGACACAGCAAGTCAGAACATCAACTTGGTCCTCAAACCACACACAACTTCACACGTCGAGAAAAGAGAACTTTCTTCAGAACTTTCTTCAGCCAACTTCACAGCAATTCCGATACCTGGTGGGGTAGCCTGGGACAACACTGACTATGAAATTTATGGTCCGGTCGAGATCCTTAAGTATCCACACCAAATCAAGATCTCTTTGAGTGACTTTGCAAAACCAAACTCATTTGCTGATGATTGGGACTTCGAGAGTATTAACAACATGATGTCTGATTTAGTAATGTCTGCTAAATTTACAAAACATGATTATTTGCAAGGTTCTACAAATTATGATAGTATGTATTGCTACAACCATTATGGTAACCATTTCTTGCATAAATCTGCACAACCTAGAAATGTTTTAAATTATAATCAATGGGAACATTGTGCAACACCTCCAAAAGGGAGCTCAAGAACCGTTTATGACAAATATTCATACTTTCAAGGTTTTAACACAAGTAATGCTGAAACATTTTATTATAAATTATCAAACAAGACAGGGATGAAAACCATGATAACCAACACAAAATTGATATATTCAGATTCATTCTTCGAAAAAATGAATACTTTTGGATTTGATTATTGGGACAAAAATGTTGATTTGAAAAGTGTTTGGGGTACAAAAGAATGGCAAGTACAGGGTTTAGAAGCTTTGTTTAGAGCCTGCATGATCCCAGAACAAATGATATTTTTAAATGACACTGTTCAACAAACCACCTGTCTTGGCTTAGCCAAAATCAAAGATTTAAATAACCCGTCTATTCCAAAGCCAACAATGTTTAGCAATAACTCTGATACAGATGAAGAAATAGACATAAACCATATACTTAACCAAAACAGAACACATCCTAATTGGAAACAATGGTTGATCTGGCCCACAGATACAAATAACTGTCAAGATAGATTCCTGAATAAAACACAGGGTTTCAAAATGACCAGGCCAGACCCTAGATATCCTCAAAGACATCACCCAGGGATAATAACAACCTACAGTGTGGGCAAATTATGCCTTCAATGGCTACAGACTTCCACACTGCCTGAAATTAAGCAACACCTAACTTTACTTACTGATGGTGCTGACTTGCGTGATTTCATAATGGGACCACGCAAACAGCGTCAAAAGCGTTTCATAGCAGCCTCTGTATATGCAGCATACAATGAGGCCTGGAAGGTTACTCAAATTGAAACAGCAGAGAGAATACGTGAAATTGATCGTATTAATTTGGAAAAATCACTTTCTGTAGTGGACAATGGGTTAATGACTCTGTCCTCCAGAATATTTTCATTGGACAGCATTGTGTCTTCAGCAATCGATATATTATCGCAAGACTTACTGTTATTACAACATGGTCAGTCACAATTGCGTTCTATTGTACAGCTTGGCTGGACGTTACAAAATCTGCGTTCAGGGTATGTGCCTTGGCGTTTAATCAACACAACGTCACTATTCCAAATCTTTAACCTTACTGATAGACAAATCGGTATGGCGCAGAAGGGTGCTGATTATACAATCTTGAGCATTGAAAAACTAGAAAGATTACCAATGACAATGTCAGAACGACCTGTCAGTGAATGGATAATCCACGGAATAATAAATATTCCAATCTCAACCTTCAGGTTTCAATACTGCCAAAAATATATACAGGCTGGCATGTACGAGAAATTGGGAAAGGGGTACCTTAAAACAACTTGGAACCTGCCCTATTCACATGCATGTGTCAGTAATAAAGGACAGAAAGTGTTTCTTAGTGGCAACAATTGTGCTATGTCACTAAGCGGCACGCTTCTGTGTAACGGAATTAGTTTGCATGGAGCCTGTGAAGGGAATTCATACAACCTTTCATGTCACCAGCAAGGCGCACCTGCAACTGAAATAGAACCATTCTTTCAAAGACTCTATAATGGGAGTTACATTCTTATTGTAGACCGCAGATGTTGTAGTCTTATGCCCGGGACTCCTTATCTAGTAACTACAACGGCGAAGGTCAAGTGCTGTGGACGTTCTTTGTTCCCCAGCTCCTTTCCAGACAGGGAGGCAAGGGCATGGCCCAGTTTGAAAATTACTTCTATTCGAATAGACACTTTAAGCAGAATGAAAACAGTGCTTCTTCAGACGCCTACAAGGCTCACGTCATCTAAAGAAACGTATGATCTACAAGTCGCAAGGACGACTGCAGAGATACATACATTATTATCAACCAATTCCCCCGTACATTTCGCGGAAATCCTGAGCGAAATCTTAAATATTTCTGATACCACAGGGGTCTCAAAGGTATTTAAGACAGTATTTTCGATGGCATTAACACCATTCAAAGCCATACTGGGTATTTTTCCAGATTTCGTCCATTCGATTTTTGGCGGACTTCCCCTGATCCTGGGACTAATTGCAGGAATCCTATTCCTAGTCCTTATTTTTCGTTATGGCAACCCATGTCACAGATCAAACTCTCGCGACAATGGAAGATACGATCCTAGCCATTGGATACCGGGACCGGATATCAAAAATCCTGGGACTCTCCCGGCTTAGAGACCTAAATATGACTTGGTTTCTATCATTTCGACCAATGTGGCAAAGGTGTGTTTTACCTGTACTAAGGTGTCTGCTATGCGGAGAAGAATGCGTGTTAGACACCTGTCTGACGCTACAATCGGATGCGCCGGTGGATGCAGATACACTGTTGGTTCCTACCAAGGTTCACGCTTTGTGCTGCCCTCAAAGGCTGCCAATCCTGATGACGGCATTCCTGGAATCTTCACCACTACGATTGAAGGGTAGTGAAGTTCAAGATGAAAGCAACATCGAACAGGTACGACCTTCTGTCAGCAATGCGAATCAGAATGTCAATGGAGACAATCATGCGCACGAATGCATGGTTACCCCTATTTCCGACTTAGTGGAACTTTCCCATGAAGCTGTTGACAGTTTTTTCGAAAGCCTGAATGATATGATGTTCTCTCCAGAACAGAAATAGAGACTTTTGAGTAAACTCGCACACGGCGTTCCCTGAATTCGGCCTTCAACTTTAAAAATAAAGTCACATGAACAATTACCATTCAGTTCACGGACAGCAATTTTTTCAGCAAGCCCCTAAAATATTTTTCTACATATTTTTTTCCCGGGACACTGATCTTCTGCTTAAAGTAAGAAACTATTCCTAGAGAACTAAGATTTCTACTTTTAGATACTTTATAGACTTTATAGACTTTAGCTGCCCGCTGGTATGTTCACAAATATTTTATTATGTGATGAAATGGTCTCGAACTTCCTTTCTGTATAGCCATATTAAGAGCCATTTCATGTGTATTTCTCATATATCAAAAAGCAATAATGCATAACAATGCGTGTTTACTTTTGCATTTAATTCATAGCTTAAGTGCATACAATATATATGACTGCAATTTTTCAGTATATTTGAAAATTTCAAAATGCATTTATGTATTTTGGGGTGGTAAGGTATACACTATACTCTATAGTATGTTGTACTATGTTATACTATGCATAGATTAGTAGATATGACCATAGTTAGCGTGGAGTGGGTGTCGTGTATTTCTATAGGTTCTGAATCAGTCCCCCTATTCCTGACCCTATTCTGGTTAAACTAACTAGCTAGTTAACTAACAGTCAGCCCATGAGGCATGAAAACCCCCATGATGCAGATACCGTTATCTGACGCAGTCACACTACGGCACAGGAACGTGTTATCTGATTAGGTCATAACGCTTGAGATCTAATTAGACAAGCGACATTCCTCCAGCCCCTGATAAGGCATACAACGTTCTCATAACAAATCAAACCTATGACAACCTGGATAATCCGTGCGGCCATTGTTTTGATTTCACAGAGAACTTTTGCAAAAGAATGTGCTAACGAGCAAGTCGTATGACATCTTTATTGACGTACCTATGTCCATCCTTACGTCAATCTCGGCACCTTTAAGGTATAAATATTGCCGACCTTGCCCTATGCAAAGACACGCGTGGTGACAAGACGGAGCAGCCATACTTGCCGAAGCCGAGAGCAGAAGCAGACCCCGCTGGCAGCAGCCCCGCCTTCCTGACGCGCTGAGAGACGCGCTGCTATCTCAAGCCGAGAGACCCAGCACCGGCGCTTCCGGGTAGCCCTCGCAGGCAGCCTGGAATATCGAGAGCAGAGAAAGAGATACCATTCCTCATTCATCCTAACTTCCAGGTACAGAACTGAATAACCCCTCACAGAGAATTCTTTAGTTATTCACTTGGCAAAAACAAACTTAACTTAAACTGTAACTTTCTATTCCCGCCCACGCATTAGACTTAGGTCAGGTACACGGGGTAGGCGTATTTAGAAACACCAGTTGAGTACGTTTAGTCAAATGTATATGTGTATGTAAATATATTTTAATCATTTTAAACATCATATGGCTCAGAAACCATATCAATGTTTTTACAGTATTATTTTATACTATTGCTTTTAATGTATGCACTTTACTTAACTATAAGTATTGCAATAATATCGATCCATTTCTCATGTATGAGAAAAGAGACTGATCAATAAATAACACCTTTTTATTGAACACGCCCGTCTCTTCCTTTTCTCTACATTCTGATGAGACTAAGAATGCACGTACTGACTGAGTAAAATAATTGCCTTGTGCTCACACGACTCTTGAGATTGACTCTTGATTAGGGGAGAGCAAAGTTGTCATGTTCTATGGTTGTCAGAAACTAAATCCCTTCTTGTCTAATCAGGGGAGTTAATTCCTTCCTTGAACATTCGAGAAAGTTTCTAGCGAACTCTGAGCTTAGCTGGCAAACCCAAAAATGAAGTCTAGTATCGACAGTAGTAGACCTAGTTAACGTCTGGTCTAGGCCTTTACTGCTGTAGGTATTATTCCAATGCGCAGAGTCTATTGGGAAAATAGGAGCTACACTACAGAAGCCCCATGTATCCCCCACCTGTGCTGTCCTAGGTATCTCATCTCTGATGCCCCAGGTATCCCCCCACCTTTGCTGTCTTAGGTATCTCATCTATGATGCCCTAGGTATCCCCCCACCTGTGCTGTCCTAGGTATCTCATCTATGATGCCCTAGGTATCCCCCCACCTGTGCTGTCCTAGGTATGTCATCTCTGATGCCCCAGGTATCCCCCCACCTGTGCTGTCCTAGGTATCTCATCTCTGATGCCCTAGGTATCACCCCAACTGTGCTGTCCTAGGTATCTCATCTCCGATGCCCCAGGTATCCCCCCACCTGTGCTGTCCTAGGTATCTCATCTCTGATGTCCTAGGTATCCCCACCTGTCCTGTCCTAGGTATCTCATCTCTGATGCCCTAGGTATCCTTACCTCTGCTGTCCTAGGTATCTCATCTCTGATGCCCTAGGTATCCTTACCTCTGCTGTCCTAGGTATCTCATCTCTGATGCCCTAGGTATCCCCACCTGTGCTGTTCTAGGTATCTCATCTCTGAAGCCCCATGTATCCCCCACCTGTGCTGTCTTAGGTATCTCATCTCTGATGCCCCAGGTATCCCCCCACCCTTGCTGTCCTAGGTATCTCATCTCTGATGCCCAGGTATCCCCCACCTGTGCTGCCCAAGGTATCTCTTCACTGATGCCCTAGGTATCCCCCCACCTCTGCTGTCCTAGGTATCTCATCTCTGATGCCCCAGGTATCCCCCCACCCGTGCTGTCCTAGGTATCTCATCTCTGATGCCCAGGTATCCCCCACCTGTGCTGCCCAAGGTATCTCTTCACTGATGCCCCAGGTATCCCCCTCCTGTGCTGTCCTAGGTATCTCATCTCTGATGCCCCAGGTATCCCCCCACCTGTGCTGTTCTAGGTATCTCATCTCTGATGCCCCAGGTATCCCCCACCTGTGCTGTCCTAGGTATCTCATCTCTGATGCCCTAGGTATCCCCACCTGTGCTGTCCTAGGTATCTCATCTCTGATGCCCTAGGTATCCCCACCTGTGCTGTCCTAGGTATCTCATCTGTGATGTCCCAGGTATCCCCCACCTGTGCTGTCCTAGGTATCTCATCTCTGATGCCCCAGGTATCCCCCACCTGTGCTGTCCTAGGTGTCTCATCTCTGATGCCCCAGGTATCTCCCACCTGTGCTGTCCTAAGTATCTCATCTCTGATGCCCCAGGTATCCCCCACCTGTGCTGTCCTAGGTATCTCATCTCTGATGCCCTAGGTATCCCCACCTGTGCTGTCCTAGGTGTCTCATCTCTGATGCCCCAGGTATCTCCCACCTGTGCTGTCCTAGGTATCTCATCTCTTATGCCCTAGGTATCCCCCCACCTGTGCTGCCCTAGGTATCTCATCTCCGATGTCCCAGGTATCCCCCCACCTGTGCTGTCCTAGGTATCTCATCTCTGAAGCCCCAGGTATCCCCCCACCTGTGCTGCCCTAGGTATCTCATCTCCGATGTCCCAGGTATCCCACACCTGTGCTGTCCTAGGTATCTCATCTCTGAAGCCCCATGTATCCCCCACCTGTGCTGTCCTAGGTATCTCATCTCTGATGCCCCAGGTATCCCCCCACCTGTGCAACCCTAGGTATCTCATCTCTGATACCCCAGGTATCCCCCCACCTTTGCTGTCTTAGGTATCTCATCTATGATGCCCTAGGTATCCCCCCACCTGTGCTGTCCTAGGTATGTCATCTCTGATGCCCCAGGTATCCCCCCACCTGTGCTGTCCTTGGTATCTCATCTCTGATGCCCCAGGTATCCCCCCACCTGTGCTGTCCTAGGTATCTCATCTCCGATGCCCCAGGTATCCCCCCACCTGTGCTGTCCTAGGTATCTCATCTCCGATGCCCCAGGTATCCCCCCACCTGTGCTGTCCTAGGTATCTCATCTCCGATGCCCCAGGTATCCCCCCACCTGTGCTGTCCTAGGTATCTCATCTCTGATGCCCCAGGTATCCCCCCACCTGTGCTGTCCTAGGTATCTCATCTCTGATGTCCTAGGTATCCTTACCTCTGCTGTCCTAGGTATCTCATCTATGATGCCCCAGGTATCCCCACCTCTGCTGTCCTAGGTATCTCATTTTTGATGCCCAGGTATCCCCCACCTGTGCTGTCCTAGGTATCTCATCTCTGATGTCCTAGGTATCCTTACCTCTGCTGTCCTAGGTATCTCATCTATGATGCCGCAAGTATCCCCCACCTGTGCTGTCCTAGGTATCTCATCTCTGATGTCCTAGGTATCCCCACCTGTGCTGTCCTAGTTATCTCATCTCTGATGCCCTAGGTATCCCCCCATCTGTGCTGTCCTAGGTATCTCATCTCTGATGTCCTAGGTATCCCCACCTGTGCTGTCCTAGGTATCTCATCTCTGATACCCCAGGTATCCCCCCACCTGTGCTGTCCTAGGTATCTCATCTCTGATGCCCAGGTATCCCCCCACCTGTGCTGTCCTAGGTATCTCATCTCTGATGTCCTAGGTATCCCCACCTGTGCTGTCCTAGGTATCTCATCTCTGATGCCCTAGGTATCCCACCTGTCCTGTCCTAGGTATCTCATCTCTGATGCCCCCGGTATCCCCCACCTCTGCTGTCCTAGGTATCTCATCTCTGATGCCCAGGTATCCCCCCACCTGTGCTGTCCTAGGTATCTCATCTCTGATGTCCTAGGTATCCCCACCTGTGCTGTCCTAGGTATCTCATCTCTGATGCCCTAGGTATCCCACCTGTCCTGTCCTAGGTATCTCATCTCTGATGCCCCCGGTATCCCCCACCTCTGCTGTCCTAGGTATCTCATCTATGATGCCCCAGGTATCCCCACCTGTGCTGTCCTAGGTATCTCATCTCTGATGCCCCAGGTATCCCCACCTGTGCTGTCCTAGGTATCTCATCTCTGATGTCCTAGGTATCCCCACCTGTGCTGTCCTAGGTATCTCATCTCTGATGCCCTAGGTATCCCACCTGTGCTGTTCTAGGTATCTCATCTCTGATGTCCCATGTATCCCCACCTGTGCTGTCCTAGGTTTCTCATCTCTGGTGTCCTAGGTATCCCCACCTGTGCTGTCCTAGGTATCTCATCTCTGATGTCCTAGGTATCCCCACCTGTGCTGTCCTAGGTATCTCATCTCTGATGTCCTAGGTATCCCCACCTGTGCTGTCCTAGGTATCTCATCTCTGATGTCCTAGGTATCCCCACCTGTGCTGTCCTAGGTATCTCATCTCTGATGCCCTAGGTATCCCCACCTGTGCTGTCCTAGGTATCTCATCTCTGATGCCCCAGGTATCCCCCACCTGTGCTGTCCTAGGTGTCTCATCTCTGATGCCCCAGGTATCTCCCACCTGTGCTGTCCTAAGTATCTCATCTCTGATGCCCCAGGTATCCCCCACCTGTGCTGTCCTAGGTATCTCATCTCTGATGCCCTAGGTATCCCCACCTGTGCTGTCCTAGGTGTCTCATCTCTGATGCCCCAGGTATCTCCCACCTGTGCTGTCCTAGGTATCTCATCTCTTATGCCCTAGGTATCCCCCCACCTGTGCTGCCCTAGGTATCTCATCTCCGATGTCCCAGGTATCCCCCCACCTGTGCTGTCCTAGGTATCTCATCTCTGAAGCCCCAGGTATCCCCCCACCTGTGCTGCCCTAGGTATCTCATCTCCGATGTCCCAGGTATCCCACACCTGTGCTGTCCTAGGTATCTCATCTCTGAAGCCCCATGTATCCCCCACCTGTGCTGTCCTAGGTATCTCATCTCTGATGCCCCAGGTATCCCCCCACCTGTGCAACCCTAGGTATCTCATCTCTGATACCCCAGGTATCCCCCCACCTTTGCTGTCTTAGGTATCTCATCTATGATGCCCTAGGTATCCCCCCACCTGTGCTGTCCTAGGTATGTCATCTCTGATGCCCCAGGTATCCCCCCACCTGTGCTGTCCTTGGTATCTCATCTCTGATGCCCCAGGTATCCCCCCACCTGTGCTGTCCTAGGTATCTCATATCCGATGCCCCAGGTATCCCCCCACCTGTGCTGTCCTAGGTATCTCATCTCCGATGCCCCAGGTATCCCCCCACCTGTGCTGTCCTAGGTATCTCATCTCCGATGCCCCAGGTATCCCCCCACCTGTGCTGTCCTAGGTATCTCATCTCTGATGCCCCAGGTATCCCCCCACCTGTGCTGTCCTAGGTATCTCATCTCTGATGTCCTAGGTATCCTTACCTCTGCTGTCCTAGGTATCTCATCTATGATGCCCCAGGTATCCCCACCTCTGCTGTCCTAGGTATCTCATTTTTGATGCCCAGGTATCCCCCACCTGTGCTGTCCTAGGTATCTCATCTCTGATGTCCTAGGTATCCTTACCTCTGCTGTCCTAGGTATCTCATCTATGATGCCGCAAGTATCCCCCACCTGTGCTGTCCTAGGTATCTCATCTCTGATGTCCTAGGTATCCCCACCTGTGCTGTCCTAGTTATCTCATCTCTGATGCCCTAGGTATCCCCCCATCTGTGCTGTCCTAGGTATCTCATCTCTGATGTCCTAGGTATCCCCACCTGTGCTGTCCTAGGTATCTCATCTCTGATACCCCAGGTATCCCCCCACCTGTGCTGTCCTAGGTATCTCATCTCTGATGCCCAGGTATCCCCCCACCTGTGCTGTCCTAGGTATCTCATCTCTGATGTCCTAGGTATCCCCACCTGTGCTGTCCTAGGTATCTCATCTCTGATGCCCTAGGTATCCCACCTGTCCTGTCCTAGGTATCTCATCTCTGATGCCCCCGGTATCCCCCACCTCTGCTGTCCTAGGTATCTCATCTCTGATGCCCAGGTATCCCCCCACCTGTGCTGTCCTAGGTATCTCATCTCTGATGTCCTAGGTATCCCCACCTGTGCTGTCCTAGGTATCTCATCTCTGATGCCCTAGGTATCCCACCTGTCCTGTCCTAGGTATCTCATCTCTGATGCCCCCGGTATCCCCCACCTCTGCTGTCCTAGGTATCTCATCTATGATGCCCCAGGTATCCCCACCTGTGCTGTCCTAGGTATCTCATCTCTGATGCCCCAGGTATCCCCACCTGTGCTGTCCTAGGTATCTCATCTCTGATGTCCTAGGTATCCCCACCTGTGCTGTCCTAGGTATCTCATCTCTGATGCCCTAGGTATCCCACCTGTGCTGTTCTAGGTATCTCATCTCTGATGCCCTAGGTATCCCCACCTGTGCTGTCCTAGGTATCTCATCTCTGATGTCCTAGGTATCCCCACCTGTGCTGTCCTAGGTATCTCATCTCTGATGCCCCAGGTATCCCCACCTGTGCTGTCCTAGGTATCTCATCTCTGATGCCCCAGGTATCCCCACCTGTGCTGTCCTAGGTATCTCATCTCTGATGTCCTAGGTATCCCCACCTGTGCTGTCCTAGGTATCTCATCTCTGATGCCCTAGGTATCCCACCTGTGCTGTTCTAGGTATCTCATCTCTGATGTCCCAGGTATCCCCACCTGTGCTGTCCTAGGTATCTCATCTCTGATGCCCCAGGTATCCCCACCTGTGCTGTCCTAGGTATCTCATCTCTGATGCCCCAGGTATCCCCACCTGTGCTGTCCTAGGTATCTAATCTCTGATGTCCTAGGTATCCCCCACCTGTGCTGCCCTAGGTATCTCATCTCTGATGCCCCAGGTATCCCCACCTGTGCTGTCCTAGGTATCTAATCTCTGATGTCCTAGGTATCCTCACCTGTGCTGTCCTAGGTATCTCATCTCTGATGTCCTAGGTATCCCCACCTGTGCTGTCCTAGGTATCTCATCTCTGATGTCCTAGGTATCCCCACCTGTGCTGTCCTAGGTATCTCATCTCTGATGTCCTAGGTATCCCCACCTGTGCTGTCCTAGGTATCTCATCTCTGATGTCCTAGGTATCCCCACCTGTGCTGTCCTAGGTATCTCATCTCTGATGCCCTAGGTATCCCACATGTGCTGTTCTAGGTATCTCATCTATGATGCCCCAGGTATCCCCACCTGTGCTGTCCTAGGTATCTCATCTCTGATGCCCCAGGTATCCCCACCTGTGCTGTCCTAGGTATCTCATCTCTGATGTCCTAGGTATCCCCACCTCTGCTGTTCTAGGTATCTCATCTCTGATGCCCCAGGTATCCCCACCTGTCCTGTCCTAGGTATCTCATCTCTGTTGCCGCAGGTATCCCCCCACCTGTGCTGTTCTAGGTATCTCATCTCTGATGCCCCAGGTATCCCCACCTGTCCTGTCCTAGGTATCTCATCTCTGTTGCCGCAGGTATCCCCCGTCCTGTGCTGTCCTAGGTATCTCATCTCTGATGTCCGAGGTATTCCCCACCTGTGCTGTCCTAGGTATCTCATCTCTGATGTCCTAGGTATTCCCCACCTGTGCTGCCCTAGGTATCTCATCTCTGATGCCCGAGGTATTCCCCACCTGTGCTGTCCTAGGTATCTCATCTCTGAAGCCCCATGTATCCCCCACCTGTGCTGTCCTAGGTATCTCATCTCTGATGCCCCAGGTATCCAACACCTGTGCTGTCCTAGGTATCTCATCTCTGATGCCCCAGGTATCCCACACCTGTGCTGTCCTAGGTATCTCATCTCTGATGCCCGAGGTATTCCCCACCTGTGCTGTCCTAGGTATCTCATCTCTGAAGCCCCAGGTATCCCCCACCTGTGCTGTTCTAGGTATCTCATCTCTGAAGCCCCATGTATCCCACACCTGTGCTGTCCTAGGTATCTCATCTCTGATGCCCTAGGTATCCCCACCTGTGCTGTCCTAGGTATCTCATCTCTGATGCCCCAGGTATCCCACACCTGTGCTGTCCTAGGTATCTCATCTCTGATGCCCCAGGTATCCCACACCTGTGCTGTCCTAGGTATCTCATCTCTGATGCCCGAGGTATTCCCCACCTGTGCTGTCCTAGGTATCTCATCTCTGAATCCCCAGGTATCCCCCACCTGTGCTGTTCTAGGTATCTCATCTCTGAAGCCCCATGTATCCCACACCTGTGCTGTCCTAGGTATCTCATCTCTGATGCCCTAGGTATCCCACCTGTGCTGTTCTAGGTATCTCATCTCTGAAGCCCCATGTATCCCACACCTGTGCTGTCCTAGGTATCTCATCTCTGATGTCCCAGGTATCCCCCTACCTGTGCTGTCCTAGGTATCTCATCTCTGATGCTCGAGGTATTCCCCACCTGTGCTGTCCTAGGTATCTCATCTCTGATGTCCTAGGTATTCCCCACCTGTGCTGTCCTAGGTATCTCATCTCTGATGCCCGAGGTATTCCCCACCTGTGCTGTCCTAGGTATCTCATCTCTGATGTCCTAGGTATTCCCCACCTGTGCTGTCCTAGGTATCTCATCTCTGATGCCCGAGGTATCCCCCACCTGTGCTGTCTTAGGTATCTCATCTCTGATGCCCCAGGTATCCCCCCACCCGTGCTGTCCTAGGTATCTCATCTCTGATGCCCGAGGTATTCCCCACCTGTGCTGTCCTAGGTATCTCATCTCTGATGTCCTAGGTATTCCCCACCTGTGCTGTCCTAGGTATCTCATCTCTGATGCCCGAGGTATTCCCCACCTGTGCTGTCCTAGGTATCTCATCTCTGAAGCCCCATGTATCCCCCACCTGTGCTGTCCTAGGTATCTCATCTCTGATGTCCTAGGTATTCCCCACCTGTGCTGTCCTAGGTATCTCATCTCTGATGCCCGAGGTATCCCCCCACCCGTGCTGTTCTAGGTATCTCATCTCTGATGCCCAGGTATCCCCCACCTTTGTTGTCTTAGGTATCTCTTCACTGATGCCCCAGGTATTCCCCACCCGTGCTGCCCAAGGTATCTCATCTCTGATGCCCTAGGTATCCCCACCTCTGCTGTCCTAGGTATCTCATCTCTGATGCCCGAGGTATTCCCCGTCCTGTGCTGACCTAGGTATCTCATCTGCGATGCCCCCGGTATCCCCCACCTGTGCTGTCCTAGGTATCTCATCTCCGATGTCCCAGGTATCCCCACACCTGTGCTGTCCTAGGTATCTCATCTCTGATGCCCTAGGTATCCCACCTGTGCTGTTCTAGGTATCTCATCTCTGAAGCCCCAGGTATCGCCCACCTGTGCTGTCCTAGGTAAATTATCTCCGATGCTCCAGGTATCCCCCACCTGTGCTGTCCTAGGTATCTCATCTCTGATGCCCCAGGTATCCCCCACTTTTAATGTGTTAGGTATCTCATTCCCAATGTCCCCGCTGTCTCCCCCACCTGTGTCTTGGGTGTCTTTTCTCTGATGTCCTGGGTGGCTCCCACTCCTGTGGTATCCCAGCCGTCTCTCCCTTCTTTAATGCCAGGTGTCTCACCTGCACCAGTGCCTACCAACCTACAATGCTACACATCCACCTGTAATGTCCAAGGAGACCCCACCCCTGCGAGGCCCAACGTCTTCCCCCACCTGCGATGTCCTAGGTGTCCCTACATCTGCTTATCCTGTGTTGTCTTCTGCAATCTGCACTGCTCCAGGCGTCCTCACACCTGCAATGTCCCAGGAATTCCCTCAGCTGTGATGCACTAGGTAACCCCAAACCTTTGATGGCCCAGGTGTCCCTACAGCTGCAATACCCCAGGTATACAGACATACGTGAAATGCCTCAGGTGTCATCGCATCACGATGTCCCACCTCCGAGAGAACAGGTGTCCCCCTACCTGCTCTTCCCAAAGTGACCCCACTGACCTGTGAAGACACAGATGTCCCCACTCACCTGCGATGACCTAGGAATCCCCACTCACCTGCGACCACCTAGATGCTTCCACTCACCTGCGATGACCCAGGGGTACCCTCTCACCTGTGATCACCTAGGTGTCCACACTCACCTGCGATCACCTAGGTGTCCCCTCTCACCTGCGATCACCTAGGTGTCCCCTCTCACCTGCGATGACCCAGGTGTCCCCACTCACCTGTGATCACCTAGATGCTTCCACTCACCTGCGATGACCCAGGTGACCCCACTCACCTGTGATCACCTAGGTGTCCCCACTCACCTGCAATCACCTAGGTGTCCCCACTCACCTGTGATTACCCAGGTGTACCCACTCACCTGCGGTGATCCAGTGTCCCTACTCACCTGCAATGACCCAGTGTCCCCACTCACCTGTGATGACCCAGTGTCCCCCCTCACCTGTGATGACCCAGGTGTCCCTACTCACCTGCAATCACCTAGGTGTACCCTCTCACCTGGGACGACCTACTAATCCCCACTCTCCTGCGATTAACCCAGTGTCCCCACTCACCTGCGATGACCCAGTGTCCACACTCACCTGCGATGACCCAGTGTCCCCTCTCACCTGCGATGACCCAGGTGTACCCACTCACCTACGATGACCCACTAATCCCCACTCACCTTTGATGACCCAGGTGTCCACACTCACCTGCTATGACCCAGTGTCCCCACTCACCTGCGATAACTGGATGACTGGACTGGATGATTGTAAACCAGTTAAAACTTAACAGAGATAAGACAGAGGCTCTTGTCTTAGGACAACATAAAGATCTTTCGAACTCCACCCATTGGCCTATTCAAATGGGAAATCTCCCAATTCCGACCAGTCATGTTCGTAATCTTGGGGTGATTGTGGACAGTACTTTATCTATGAACCAACAAACTAACAAAGTAGCAACCCTATGTTTCACCATTTGAAATGGCTGAAGAAAATTCTGTGGATGCTACCTGTTTCTACCCAAAAGACCGTAGTCAATGCGCTCATAACATCATGACTTGACTATGGCAACATCCTCTACCTTGGGTCAAAAGAGGCCGTGGTACGTAGATTATAGTTGATACAAAATTCTGCGGCCAGGCTGCTTTGTAAAGTTTCTAAAACATCTAGCATTTCTGGCCATCTACGTGACCTACATTGGCTCAGGTTGGAGAATCGAATAAAATTTAAAAGCCCTGAGCTATAGGTTCAAGACAAGCATTTGCAATGCAATAGGTCTCGCGTTAGGAATGTGTGAGCTATTGGTATTGTAAATGACATTTTTTTAAAAATATGTGTTGGTTTTGAAAATATATAAATTAATAGCTTTGTTATTCACAAAGCCAATAGCTTACACTTTCCTAATGCGAGTCCTATTGGCTATGGCAATGCTTTTTGGTAGCAAGCAAGGACAGTGCTGTTGTGGTGCTGAGTGATGTGGTGGTGTATTAGAGTGATGTGGTTGTGTCCCAGAGTAATGTGGTGGTGTCCCCGAGTGATGTGGTGGTGTCCCCGAGTGATGTGGTGGTGTCCCCGAGTGATGTGGTGGTGTCCCTGAGTGATGTGGTGGTGCTCCCGAGTGATGTGGTGGTGCTCCTGAGTGATGTGGTGATGCCCCTGAGTGATGTGGTGGTGCACCCGAGTGATGTAGTGGTGCCCCTGAGTGATGTGGTGGTGCTCCTGAGTGATGTAGTGGTGCCCCTGAGTCATGTGGTGGTGCTCCTGAGTGATGTGGTGGTGCCCGTGAGTGATGTGGTGGTGCACCCGAGTGATGTAGTGGTGCCCCTGAGTGATGTGGTGGTGCCCCTGAGTGATGTGGTGGTGTCCCTGCGTGATGTGGTGGTGACCTTGAGTGATGTGGTGGTGTCCCTGAGTGATGTGGTGGTGCTCCCGAGTGATGTGGTGGTGCTCCTGAGTGATGTGGTGGTGCCCGTGAGTGATGTGGTGGTGTCCCAGAGTGATGTGGTGGTGCCCGTGAGTGATGTGGTGGTGCTCCCGAGTGATGTGGTGGTGCTCCTGAGTGATGTGTTGGTGCCCGTGAGTGATGTGGTGGTGCACCCGAGTGATGTAGTGGTGCCCCTGAGTGATGTGGCGGTGCTCCTGAGTGATGTGGTGGTGCCCGTGAGTGATGTGGTGGTGCACCCGAGTGATGTAGTGGTGCCCCTGAGTGATGTGGTGGTGCCCCTGAGTGATGTGGTGGTGTCCCTGAGTGTTGTGGTGGTGTCCCCGAGTGATGTGGTGGTGACCTTGAGTGATGTGGTGGTGTCCCTGAGTGATGTGGTGGTGCTCCCGAGTGATGTGGTGGTGCTCCTGAGTGATGTGGTGGTGCCCGTGAGTGATGTGGTGGTGCACCCGAGTGATGTAGTGGTGCCCCTGAGTGATGTGGTGGTGCCCCTGAGTGATGTGGTGGTGCCCCTGAGTGATGTGGTGGTGTCCCCGAGTGATGTGGTGGTGTCCCCGAGTGATGTGGTGGTGTCCCAGAGTGATGTGGTGGTGTCCCCGAGTGATGTGGTGGTGTCCCCGAGTGATGTGGTGGTGTCCCCGAGTGATGTGGTGGTGTCCCAGAGTGATGTGGTGGTGTCCCCGAGTGATGTGGTGGTGTCCCCGAGTGATGTGGTGGTGTCCCCGAGTGATGTGGTGGTGCCCCTGAGTGATGTGGTGGTGTCCCCGAGTGATGTGGTGGTGTCCCCAAGTGATGTGGTGGTGTCCCCGAGTGATGTGGTGGTCACATCGTCTAGGGTGAAATTGTGAATTTGTAAAACATAGTTAAGACCACTCATGGTTAGACACTTGCTAGGACTAAGCCTATTGCACCCTGTTGAAAAATCCTTTACTCACCCTGACTTCTCTTCCCTCCCTGAAACCTGAGATCATAGGGAAATGGGTTGAACTGCACAAGTCTCTTTTCAGCTGAAGGTGAGGCTGCACGAGAGAACTGACAGTAGAATTTTGAGAGGGGGGTGGCAGTTTGGAGACACATGAACATTCTCCTGCCTCGCGGGCGCACTCTCCGGCTTGATCTAATGTCCCATCAGAGCCTGGATTCCATCCCCTTCTTGCATTATTCCCTCCTGTACCCCACCATCTCCTATGCTGCTTCTCCTCTCCCTACCTTACCTCTCAGTACCAATTCAATAACTCCCACAAAAATATTGGCCATTGAGTTAATGGGCTGTGGCAGCTCCATCCTCGATCTCCATATCTTCTCCCTGCCTGTCTCCTGGTTCTGCATTTTCAAATCTCCTGTGCTCCTTCAAAGATTTAAGGAAACATTAAGGTGGCACAAAGCACTTTCTAAATGTGAGGTTAACTGATTGAGTAGGAAAGATGGTTTAGTGAGGTAAACGCTCACCCTGGACAGTGCTGTGATCTAAAGGTCACAGGCTTGAGTTTCCGCGAGGTTACATCTTGATCGCTGAGAGGCCCTTCTGGGTAACCATGTGCGGCATAAGTTTAGGAGAATAGAATGACGTCATTAAATGGATAATTTCTCCCTGGCCGTGAATTGAGGCCTGCAAGCGGGAAAGGAAAGCCTCCCATTCCCCCTGCCCTGCACGCTGTTGTACTGATCAGACGCACAGGCAGAATGTATGTCTGCGCCGGTGTATATGTCCTGAAGCAGACACACCAAACTATAATAATAATAATAATAATAATAATCCACATTTGTAAAGCGCACAATCACCTGTAAGGGTCTCCAGGCGCTGGGGGCCGTCGGGAAAATTAAGCGAGCTATTGCCCAGAGTCACATGGTGCTGGGCTAACCTGCCGCCGGTGCCGGGGATCGAACCGTGGTCCCCAGATTCCAGCGTCAGTCGCCCTGGCCGCTACGCCACACCTCTATGGCGCACTCCCAACAATTCACATTGGTTGGTGTGGACCTGGTTTTGACTCATGAATAGCTAGATCCGACTCTATTCCAACTCTGCCTGCTTCGACCCCACTGACTCCCAGAGCAGACTCAGCACCAGCAGTTGCCAGAGGAGAAGCAGTTCGCACCAGGAGAAGTGTGGCTCACTGGTTAGAGGAGGCAGACCTGGAAGCAGAGGTCAGCCCGGGACCAGGGTTCAATTCCCGGCTCGGCGGGGTCTTGAGTCCTAAAATGTCCATGGACTCGACAATTCTCGCTCCAGTGCCTACTCGATTCACGGGTTCACACTCTACGACTCTGGGCAATAGCTTGCTTAATCTCCACAACGGCCCCTCGCGGCGTGATGCCTGGCTTTCACCTTGCGGATACCCTGCCGGGGTTATCTCACAGGGGAATACCAGGACGGGTTCCCTAAGCAAGCGCTTAGAAACCGCTTGGTGATTTGCGCTATATAAATTCCTGTACATTTACATTTACATATATGGTGGGTGTTATGGCTGCCTGCTGTCTATAAAGATCTCCAGCTTCAAGCAGTAGGTTCCTTGAAATAACCAAGCACTCCTGCTGCCTCTGCTAAAACTGTGTGTGACAGATTAAGCAGCAGATGTGACAAAACACTTGAAAGGCCCCAAAGACCAAACTTATTGGCTATGCCAATGCTTGTTTTCTATGCTTTCTGGTTTTAAACCTCGTTTTCTACCCTCCTTCTGACTGTATATGGTGCTTGGCCAAGCACCACGACTGAGAAGTGCGATGCCGATGGACAACTGAAGCCAAAGGCGCTGCGGGAGCGACAGCTTGAAACCCTGTCAGCATGGTTGTCGCAACCATCCGATCTCTGGTCCCTTCACTGAGCCGTTCCCGTGGACATCGGGCCCGATTCACAGAACTAACTTACGACAAAATCCTAAACTTACTACTTTTAGTATTCACAGAAGTTAGGAATTTGTCTTAAGTCTGTCTTAAGTCAAACTTAAGACAAAATCCTAACTTCTGTGAACACCAAAAGTAGTAAGTTTAGGATTTTGTCTTAAGTTAGTTCTGTCACTGTGAATCGGCCCCATCGACACTCATCTACGTCTGGCAGTAAGTCTTGTCGCAAGCAGTTGTGGCATCCCCCGGCTTTGTCACCTCACAACATGGTTTCCCACGGCTTCTCACGCCTTCAGGCTGAGGACCCTGTGCAAGTGTTTCCCTGGAGCACGATCGGGCCCTAAGGAGGTTACCTGCGCCTTGACTCTGTCCACGCGGGCAGGTTCGCGCGTGGCTGCAGTTAGGCCCATATCTTCATCGGTGCCGGTGTGCAGCCACTCCGGGTTCACGCCCGCAGCGCCGATCGTGTGAGGCTACCGCGCTCTTAGGCCAGCAAAGAACAGAGGGGGATATTATCAAGGGGGTTTATCTCCGCTTTTTTGGCTTTAAAAGCCAAGAAAGTGGAGATAAAATTATCTCCCTATTACCTAGCTGTCGCTAACACCAGTTAGCACCAGCTAGTAGGAGATAGCGACCATCTTGGGCCCCACTTTGCATGTCAGTGATATTTATCACTAATGACATGCAAAGTGGGCGTGCCAAGATGTTAGCGACTGGAAACAGTCGCTAACATCGCTATCTCCTATTACCAACTTTTGGAGATATTCGCGCTAAGCGCGAATATCTCCAAAAACTAACACCTGCCCTGAGCAGTTCTTAGCCATGTTATCCAATGGGAGGTGGATAACATGGCTAAGAGCATTAGCTCGGTAATGCATGAATATCGCTGACTTTTCAGCGATATTCATGCATTGCTGCCGTTTTTTATCGCATTTGCGATAAACCTTGCTAATAGCAAGGTTTATCTGCGATAATTTCTGATGATGCTTAGCGTTAAAAAATTCGTTGCTAAGCATCGTTAGCGATAAATATCGCTTAACGTTAGTAATATGCCCCAGAATTCGCGTTTTAGGATGCTTGGGAGATTGTGGGTGCAGCAGCCTATCTGCTCCAACTCCATGATTTTTTAGGGGTAAAAGGCTGTAAGCAAGATTTAATCGATTGGTTCTTAGCAGAGGTTGGTCTTGGGTCGCATGCATCTTGGGCTGTTAAGGGAGCCCAAGTCAATAAACGAGGGAGTGAACACATAAGTGCATTTTTGCGAAATAAGTAAAATCGAGGCACCCACACACTCCCCCATCATCACATACACCATCATAGACTCACTCTGAAATATCCAACTGCTGACATTCTCACTACACTCACTCTGCCATCTAACTACACTCGGTATTTCAACGGACAAATCCTAAATATGTATATACACTGATCTACACACTACTCAACCTGTGCCCACCCATGGATATGTGCATTGGGAGGAGAACAAGAGTGTCTTTCCTGCACCAACACTGCATTACAGCAGACAGCCCTGTAGCTTTCCATTCTGTACCTGTGCCATTTTGTGTTAATGTAAGCTTAGATCTCAAGGCAAACCTGCTGGTTTTGGTGGCTGCAGGCATCCTCTCTGTGACATCACAAAGAACAAGCAATTGGGCCAAACTCATCACCACGGCATTTTAAACATTCCCTAAAGTAAACCAATATGCAAGCCCTGCTCGAGTCACAGATTCTAAAGTTAAGTCTCGCTAGGTGAACATGAGAAGACAGGGGCCAATCATCAGTACTATGCAGCTCGCTCTCTGGCTGTTTGATAACAAATACATTGGGGCTGTGGCCGAGTTGTGAGCCTCTGATGGAGGTTGGACACGTAAGAGCGTTGTCCAAGGGCGCACACAAATTAGGACTCGTTCCCTGATGATGCATCAAATTGGTGCCAATTTAGGCGCTACTAAATAAATGTTTCGTCATCAGATACCGACAGGGTTGGGGTGTGGGTGGATAAAAAACAACAGCCAGTCCAAACGATACGATTTTCAGCGCTCTGAGCGCTCTAGAGTTAAGCGCTACAAAAAGTGCTACCAACATGGACAAAACAGATCGAAGAGAGACTGAAAAACTCGACATTGTATATTCGACCGTGCTGAAGCTAAGCGGCTGCGCTGTTTTGGGTGTTCTTATTAGGAATGTGCATTCTTTTGGAGGTCTAAGATTCTACTGTTGTCGGGTACGTCCTCCTCGGGCCCCGATTAAGTTCAAACGATTATTCAAGAGATACCAACAACAATGGCTCACTAGAGCCACACACAAGCGACTCACCCTCCGAGCCACTGGAAGGATTTCCAGCTCTCGCCAATCTGACAAGAAAAGAAAACAAGCCGCGAGCGTGCGCATCCTGAAAACGGAAGTTCGGGAGCGTCACGCCTGTCGTGGGGCGGGACTTCCGTTTTCCGCGAAGCCCGCGCCCACGGAGTTGATGCCCCGCGGTGGCTGCAGAAGTCAGGAGTGGCGGCGATGCGGTGAGTGGGGCTTAGTTGTAAGGGGGGCGGTGTGTCTGTGTGTGTGTGTGTGGGTGGGAGGGTAGAGGGCGGCGGCGGCGGCGTGTGTATGCGTGCGTGTCTGTGTGTGTGCAGGGGGGTGGGGGGCGGCAGCGTGTGTATGTGTGCACGCGCCTGTGTGTGTGTGTGTGCAGAGGGGTGGGGGCTGGCTGTGTCTGTGTGTGTGCGCCGTTAATGCATGCGAGTGCGAGCGAAGCGAAAGCAGGGGCTGTGAGTTCGTCTGCGCAAGCGCGTCTCAGAAGCGCGCTCCCGCGGTCAAAACTGAGACTGCAAAAGCGCACGTCTGACTCGTGTCTACATTCCCAGAAATGGCTGACAATAGTTGTCGAAGCAGACAGCAATCAATGCTTCGCATTGAATGCAGATCTGCTCGACCTAATAAAAACCGGTACTGCTCCTAAATACCTCCAAGCATTAATGCACCCATATGTACCCACACGTCATCTACGATCCCAAACTGCGGCTAATTTCTGTGTACCAAGGTTTAAACTTTCTAGAGTGGGTGGGAGATCTTTTTCCTATTTAGGTCCATCTATCTGGAATACACTTCCCACCTTCATACGGAAAGAAACAAACTATGTGCGTTTCCGGAAAAAATTTAAGACATGGCTATTTGACCAGTAACATCTATGTTAGTTTCTGTTCTGCTGTTTTGCTCCGTCATTGGTGCCGGGAAACCCTTTTTGGGTAGCTGTGCGCCTTATAAACTTAACAAATAAATAATAAATAAATAAATAACTCAGGTGTACCCACTCACCTGCAATGACCCACTAATCCCCACTCACCTGTGATGACCCCCGTGTCCCCACTAACCTGCGATGACCCAGATGTGTCCACTCACCTGTGATGACCCAGGTGTCCCCACTCACCTGCGATGACCCAGATGTGTCCACTCACCTGCGATGACCCAGGTGCACCCACTCACCTGCAATGACCCACTAATCCCCTCTCACCTGCGATGACCCCCGTGTCCCCACTAACCTGCGATGACCCAGATGTGTCCAATCACCTGCGATGACCCAGAGGTACCCACTCACCTGTGATCACCTAGGTGTCCCCACTCACCTGCGATGACCGAGTTTCCCCCTCACCTGTATTGACCCAGGTGTCCCCACTCACTTGCAATCACCTAGGTGTACCCTCTCATCTGGGACGACCTACTAATCCCCACTCACCTGCGATTAACCCAGTGTCCCCACTCACCTGCGATGATCCAGTGTCCCCACTCACCTGCGATGACCCAGTGTCCCCACTCACCTGCGATGACCCAGGTGTCCCCTCTCACCTACGATGACCCACTAATCCCCACTCACCTACGATTGCCCAGTGTCCCCACTCACCTGCGATGACCCAGGGGTACCCTCTCACCTGTGATCACCTAGGTGTCCCCACTCACCTGTGATCACCTAGATGCTTCCACTCATCTGTGATGACCCAGGGGTACCCTCTCACCTGCGATGACCCAGGTGTCCCCACTCACCTGCAATCACCTAGGTGTCCCCACTCACCTGCGATGACCCAGTGTCCCCCCTCACCTGTGATGACCCAGGTGTCCCCACTCACCTGCGATCACCTAGGTGGCCCCACTCACCTGCGATAACCCAGGTGTACCCACTCACCTGTGATTACCCAGTGTCCCCACTCACCTGCAATGACCCAGTGTCCCTACTAACCTGTGATGACCCAGTCTCCCCCCTCACCTGTGATGACCCAGGTATCCCCACTCACCTTCGATCACCTAGGTGTACCCTCTCACCTGGGACGACCAACTAATCCTCACTCACCTGCGATTCACCCAGTGTCCCCACTCACCGGCAATTAACCCAGTGTCCCCACTCACCTGCGATGACCCAGTGTCCCCACTCACCTGTGATAACCCAGGTGTCCCTACTCACCTACCATGACCCACTAATCCCCACTCACCTGCGATGGCCCCCGTGTCCCCACTAACCTGCGATGACCCAGATGTGTCCACTCACCAGTGATGACCCAGGTGTCCCTACTCACCAGCGATGACCCCCGTGTCCTCACTCACCTGCAATATCCCAGAGCTGGAGTCGAATGATGGTCTCTGGGCCCCACTTGATAACTTTGAGTGCGAAGTCCACACCGATCGTGGCGCGATAGTGCTGTGAGTAGACCTTGTGCACGTAGCGCTGGATTATGGACGTCTTGCCCACTCCGAGATCCCCCACGACCAAAACTTTACACAGGTGCTCCTTCAAGGGCGTCCCCATGGTAGAGCTGGGACCTCAGTGCTAGGGAGTCAAAGAAAACGATTCACTGGTCAGACCTCCTTCCTTGTCCACTTCCTGGACATGTAAGTGTTTACTCCACCACCCACTGGGAACTCTTCCCAGGCCACTAGACTACCCTATAGGCACCATACAGGGCCTTTCCTTCCACAGGTCACTAGACTACCCTATGGACACCACACAGGCCCTTCCCTTCCCCACGTGTAGGAAGGGGAATCTGACTACATGGTTGCCCCCACTTTTTTTCTTGGTGTTTTGGTGTTTTCTTACTTAGTTTGGCTGGGATCCTGCTATTCAGGACCCCAGCCTATCTGCTTTCTCTTTTAAAATGATTGCATGTACTTTAGGTACACTCAAGTTTGGTTACTGGGGTACCCTTATGAGTCCCTAGTATATGGTACCTTAGTTACCAAGGGCTTAGGTACCCCAGAGGACTACCAGGGGCTGCCGCATGTATTATGCCACCCCTGGGAAGCCTTTCAAAATGACACCACAGGCCTGCTACTGCAGCCTGGGTAAGGTGGTGCATGCACCCCTTACTAAGATATAGGTTACCTATATCTACCTTTAATCACTGAAACATAAAAAACCTATCAGTCACTCCTATGTCAGGGCTTATCAATCCTGAAGACAGGGTGCTGGGTTTTCTGTGAGAGGGTGCCCATGCATGAGCAGGGCCCCTCTGCAGCCTTCGGATTCTATTCTCTGGTGCTGTTCTGTGATGCAGCCAGACCATATAGTCTGAAGTGCATTATAACCTCGCTGTAAATGCTAACTTTGTAATGGGTGCAAAGAAACATGTGTTTGGTGGCAAACACTTTGGAATCAGACCCCCTTCCTCCCCCGCCTGTTCTGGGGGCGGGGGTAGAATTCCACCCTTCTAGAGGGAGAGACATGTACACACTGGTCTGCCCGGTAATAGTCTAAAAGAGCCCTGGCATCACAAAATGGATGCTGCAGCCACGGACACGAGTCTGGCCTCCTGCTGCTGGACGAAACTCCGGCAGGGGAGACCTGGACAAAAGGTTTCCTTTCACAGGGAGGTGTACCCACCTCCCAGACAGGCTTTAGTGTATTGGGGCTGGGTGGGTGCACTCTAAGAGTGCTTTGAAGTCTGCACTGCGGGCACATTTGGTGTCCCTGTGCATAGCCCAGTTCAAACCGGTTACAGGGGCTACCAACCCCTGCTCTGGTGTGAAACTGGGCAAAGGAAATGGGTGTAGCCACCCCTCTTTCCAAACCCTCCCATAGGTGGGTCCCCAGAGTATGTCCAACCCCTTCCTTGGGTATAAAGTAGGAACCCCTGGCTACAGGACTTTAGATTACACCTGGACAAAACTCTGATACTGATTCCTGGAACTCCGACGATCTGCACAACACTGGATGACTGAAGAATCTCCCTTGGAGTGAAGGAGTTACTCCCCTGCGTGGCAGGCACCAAAGACGCATCTGACCAGTTTGCATCTCAGAAGCTCCCGCCAGACAAGTAATTGCAACACAGGAGGTGGATTTCCAGACTTCTCTGAGGCCGACCTGAGTCCCCAGCAAAGCTGAGACCTGCAGCCCTCGTGGGTACCGTGGAACCGGAACCCCTGGACACTGTGCATATTTGCAAGTGCATCAGCTTCTCGACGCCCCTTGAGGCTGTGCATTGCGTTACTTGAAGCCCAGACCCGAGCACCTTTTCCACCGAAGATTGCTGGCCTACACTCCACGAGTGTTCCGTGAGCTGGCCTTTTGTATTTTCGCTCGAGGTACCTTCGCAATCCCTGATCCGTTGACTGGTGAGTTCCTGAGAAGGCAACTTTAACTTTCCTTGGGCTTCCCTGGTTGCTCCAGACGTGCCCTGACTCTCCACCACTTGGTGAGCCCCTGGACCTTGCTGGTCCGCACCGAAGCATCTTTTCTCTTCCTGCGTGGGTTGCTGTTGCCAATGCTTGTTGGATCCAATCTAGGCACTGACACCGCAGCACTCAACATCCTTCGTGGGCTGCTCGAATCCAGCTCCTGGTCATCGTTGACGCCTCCTGGTCCTCGTGGCTGCAGAGTCAAGCTTCACCTCTTCACACCTGACTTACCCGACATCGGTGGGCATTCGTCTATTGTGCCCCTGGTCACTGGCAAGTCACCCAGACCCTGTCCCCTCTGCTTTCAGGTTCTTCTCATCTTCGATCCAGGCTTGGATCACACTGGACACTTTCCTCTTCGACTGCAGCATCACTTTGCAGCAGATCGCCATTTAAATCAACGACGATTCCCGACACCAAAAGACGCCTATGCACCCGGCTTCCCTGGGTGAGGTAACTCGAGTACTCTGGTGCTCCCGTGGGTGTTGGCCCTAGAACCCCTTAAGTCTAAGGGGGATTGCTCTAAGTCCTCCCATTAGTGTCCCTTATCTTTAAGATTCCAACCGCGACTTTCCCCATAGAAGCGAACGGTGAATCGCGGCTGTGTTCTCACACTGCACACGTCCCCCGTGGGTCCTCTGTGTCACTACCTTGGGTGGTTTCTTGGGGTCCCAGCGACTCTACAGGCTCTAGGCCCTGTGTCTTGACTAGAGTTGTGGTTATTATAACACTTTCTTTATATATATCTTGGTGTCCCCCTGGGGCCCAGTGTATATTGTGCTATTTACTGAAGTTCTATTGCTTTTAAATTGTGTACTTTGCTCTGTAATCTCATGAAGAGATTACTAGAGAATGTTTAGTAATACATATATTTTATATATACCTGGTGTGGTTCTCCTTTCAGTTAGACATTCTTTAACCTAATCATCAATAAAGGTCGTTTGGACTGGTGCAAGGTGCCCACTAGAATGGTGGGCAGCATATGCCAGGCCAGCTTCTCACACCAGGTCACCTGTCTACCCTATGGACACCGCACAGGGCCTTTCCTTCCCCAGGTCACTAGTCTTCAAGGACACTCGCCTTTTTAAACAAGAACCAACCCTTCTCAGGGCTGTAGACCTTATGGACACTAACTATCTCAGGTAATGTTAAATTCCATGTGAAGATGTAGATTGCTGGATCACCACAGTGGCAGGGGTCTTGACATGGAATGCTGCTATTACAAGTCAGTTTTCTGGACAGTGTTCGGCGGGAAAGTCCCAGGTCTAAGTGGTTTAACACACACATTTACCAGCTTCTATAGGAAGGTGGCTAAAATGTCTGGGCTCCTGTTCAGGGGCACTGGGAGGGTTTGAGGGGGTTAGAGGATTGGGTATGGAAATGGACTACATACTCCCCGCCCCTTGGCGGAGGGTCAGGTGGGCACCCAGGGATGGGTCTGGACTTTAAAGAAGCCCATGGGCTAAAAGCAATGTTATTGGCTGTAATTTCTAAACAGTAAAACCAGGTCCATTCTTCCCACAACTGGGACATCTGTCTGTGGGAACACAGACCCAGTCATCATTGTAGGAAGGAAGTGAACTCCACACCACTTAGATAGGAAAACCCTTCCCCACGATCACTAGTGCTCATAGACCCTTGTGAGCACTAGCCCTCACGTATAGGACCCAAGCCATCTTAGGGCACTAGTCCTTGTGAACACTAGCCCTCACATACAGGAGCCAAGCCATCTTAGGGCACTAGTCCTTGTGAACACTAGCCCTCACATACAGGAGCCAAGCCTTCTCAGCGCTCTAGTCCTTGTGAACACTAGCCCTCACATACAGGATCCAAGCCATCTTAGGGCACTAGTCCTTGTGAACACTAGCCCTCACACACAGAAGCCAAGCCTTCTCAGGGCACTAGTTATTGTGAGCACTAGCCCTCACATACAGAAGCCAAGCCTTCTCAGGGCACTAGTTATTGTGAACACTAGCCCTCACATACAGAACCCAAGCCTTCTCAGGGCACTAGTACTTGTACACAATAGCACTCACGTACATGAGCCAAGCCTTCTCAGGGCGCTAGTTATTGTGAACACTAGCCCTCACATACAGAACCCAAGCCTTCTCAGGGCACTAGTCCTTGTGCACACTAGCCCTCACATACAGAACCCAAGCCTTCTCAGGGCACTAGTCCTTGTGCACACTAGCCCTCACATACTGGAGCCAAGCCTTCTCAGGGCATTAGTTAAGGTGAACACTAGCCCTCACATACAGGAGCCAAGCCATCTTAGGGCACTAGTCCTTGTGAACACTAGCCCTCACATACAAGAGCCAAGCCTTCTCAGGGCGCTAGTTATTGTGAACACTAGCCCTCACATACAGGAGCCAAGCCTTCTCAGGGCGCTAGTCCTTGTGAACACTAGCCCTCACATACAGGAGCCAAGCCTTCTCAGGGCGCTAGTCCTTGAGAACACTAGCCCTCACGTACAGGAGCCAAGCCTTCTCAGGGCACTAGCCCTTGTGAACACTAGCCCCCACACACAGAAGCCAAGCCTTCTCAGGGCACTAGTTATTGTGAACACTAGCCCTCACATACAGAACCCAAGCCTTCTCAGGGCACTAGTCCTTGTGAACACTAGCCCTCACATACAGGAGCCAAGCCTTCTCAGGGCACTAGTTATTGTGAACACTAGCCCTCACATACAGGAGCCAAGCCTTCTCAGGGCACTAGTCCTTGTGAACACTAGCCCTCACATACAGGAGCCAAGCCATCTTAGGGCACTAGTCCTTGAGAACACTAGCCCTCACGTACAGGAGCCAAGCCTTCTCAGGGCACTAGCCCTTGTGAACACTAGCCCTCACATACAGGAGCCAAGCCTTCTAAGAGCACTAGTTATTGTGAACACCAGCCCTCACATACAGGAGCCAAGCCATCTTAGGGCACTAGTCCTTGTGAACACTAGCCCTCACATACAGGAGCCAAGCCTTCCCAGGGTGCTAGTCCTTGTGAACACTAGCCCTCGCATACAGGAGCCACGCCTTCTCAGGGCACTAGTGCTTGTGAGCACTAGCCCTCACATACAGGAGCCAAGCCATCTTAGGGCACTAGTCCTTGAGAACACTAGCCCTCACGTACAGGAGCCAAGCCTTCTCAGGGCACTAGCCCTTGTGAACACTAGCCCTCACATACAGGAGCCAAGCCTTCTCAGGGCGCTAGTCCTTGAGAACACTAGCCCTCACGTACAGGAGCCAAGCCTTCTCAGGGCACTAGCCCTTGTGAACACTAGCCCTCACATACAGGAGCCAAGCCTTCTCAGAGCACTAGTTATTGTGAACACCAGCCCCCACAAACAGGAGCCAAGCCATCTTAGGGCACTAGTCCTTGTGAACACTAGCCCTCACATACAGGAGCCAAGCCATCTTAGGGCACTAGTCCTTGTGAACACTAGCCCTCACATACAGGAGCCAAGCCTCCTCAGGGCACTACTTATTGTGAACACTAGCCCTCACATACAGGAGCCAAGCCATCTTAGGGCACTAGTCCTTGTGAACACTAGCCCTCACATACAGGAGCCAAGCCTTCACAGGGCACTAGTTATTGTGAACACCAGCCCCCACAAACAGGAGCCAAGCCATCTTAGGGCACTAGTCCTTGTGAACACTAGCCCTCACATACAGGAGCCAAGCCATCTTAGGGCACTAGTCCTTGTGAACACTAGCCCTCACATACAGGAGCCAAGCCTCCTCAGGGCACTAGTTATTGTGAACACTAGCCCTCACATACAGGAGCCAAGCCATCTTAGGGCACTAGTCCTTGTGAACACTAGCCCTCACATACAGGAGCCAAGCCTTCTCAGGGCACTAGTCCTTGTGAACACTAGCCCTCCCATACAGGAGCCAAGCCTTCTCAGGGCACTAGTGCTTGTGAGCACTAGCCCTCACATACAGGAGCCAAGCCATCTTAGGGCACTAGTCCTTGTGAACACTAGCCCTCACATACAGAAGCCAAGCCTTCTCAGGGCACTAGTGCTTGTGAGCACTAGCCCTCACATACAGGAGCCAAGCCATCTTAGGGCACTAGTCCTTGTGAACACTAGCCCTCACATACAGGAGCCAAGCCTTCTCAGGGCACTAGTCATTGTGAACACTAGCCCTCACAAACAGGAGCCAAGCCATCTTAGGGCACTAGTCCTTGTGAACACTAGCCCTTACATACAGGAGCCAAGCCTTCTAAGGGCTCTAGTCCTTGTGAACACTAGCCCTCACATACAGGAGCCAAGCCTTCTCAGGGCACTAGTGCTTGTGAGCACTAGCCCTCACATACAGGAGCCAAGCCTTCTCAGGGCACTAGTTCTTGTGAGCACTAGCCCTCACATACAGGTGCCAAGCCATCTTAGGGCACTAGTCCTTGTGAACACTAGCCCTCACATACAGGAGCCAAGCCTTCTCAGGGCTCTAGTCCTTGTGAACACTAGCCCTCACATACAGGAGCCAAGCCTTCTCAGGGCACTAGTCCTTGTGAACACTAGCCCTCACATACAGGAGCCAAGCCATCTTAGGGCACTAGTGCTTGTGAACACTAGCCCTCACATACAGGAGCCAAGCCTTCTCAGGGCACTAGTGCTTGTGAGCACTAGCCCTCAGAGACAGGAGCCAAGCCATCTTAGGGCACTAGCCCTCACATACAGGAGCCAAGCCTTCTCAGGGCACGAGTCCTTGTGAACACTAGCCCTCACATACAGGAGCCAAGCCTGCTCGGGGAGCTAGTCCTCCTGAGCACTAGCACTCACATACAGGAGCCCAGCCTTCTCAGGGCACTAGTGCTTGTGAGCACTAGCCCTCAAATACAGGAGCCAAGCCTTCTCAGGGCACTAGCTAGTCCTTGTGAACACTAGCCCTCACATACAGGAGCCAAGCCTTCTCAGGGCTCTAGTCCTTGTGAACACTAGCCCTCACATACAGGAGCCAAGCCTTCTCAGGGCTCTAGACCTTGTGAACACTAGCCCTCACATACAGGAGCCAATCCTTCTCAGGGCACTAGTCCTTGTGAACACTAGACCTCACATACAGGAGCCACGCCTTCTCAGGGCACTAGTGCTTGTGAACAGTAGCCCTCACATACAGGAGCCAAGCCTTCTTAGGGCACTAGTCCTTGAGAACACTAGCCCTCACGTACAGGAGCCAAGCCTTCTCAGGGCACTAGCCCTTGTGAACACTAGCCCTCACATACAGGAGCCAAGCCTTCTCAGAGCACTAGTTATTGTGAACACCAGCCCTCACATACAGGAGCCAAGCCATCTTAGGGCACTAGTCCTTGTGAACACTAGCCCTCACATACAGGAGCCAAGCCTTCCCAGGGTGCTAGTCCTTGTGAACACTAGCCCTCGCATACAGGAGCCACGCCTTCTCAGGGCACTAGTGCTTGTGAGCACTAGCCCTCACATACAGGAGCCAAGCCATCTTAGGGCACTAGTCCTTGAGAACACTAGCCTTCACGTACAGGAGCCAAGCCTTCTCAGGGCACTAGCCCTTGTGAACACTAGCCCTCACATACTGGAGCCAAGCCTTCTCAGGGCACTAGTCCTTGAGAACACTAGCCCTCGCGTACAGGAGCCAAGCCTTCTCAGGGCACTAGTCCTTGTTAACACTAGCCCTCACATACAGGAGCCAAGCCTTCTCAGGGCACTAGTTATTGTGAACACCAGCCCCCACAAACAGGAGCCAAGCCATCTTAGGGCACTAGTCCTTGTGAACACTAGCCCTCACATACAGGAGCCAAGCCATCTTAGGGCACTAGTCCTTGTGAACACTAGCCCTCACATACAGGAGCCAAGCCTCCTCAGGGCACTAGTTATTGTGAACACTAGCCCTCACATACAGGAGCCAAGCCATCTTAGGGCACTAGTCCTTGTGAACACTAGCCCTCACATACAGGAGCCAAGCCTTCTCAGGGCACTAGTCCTTGTGACCACTAGCCCTCCCATACAGGAACCAAGCCTTCTCAGGGCACTAGTGCTTGTGAGCACTAGCCCTCACATACAGGAGCCAAGCCATCTTAGGGCACTAGTCCTTGTGAACACTAGCCCTCACATACAGAAGCCAAGCCTTCTCAGGGCACTAGTGCTTGTGAGCACTAGCCCTCACATACAGGAGCCAAGCCATCTTAGGGCACTAGTCCTTGTGAACACTAGCCCTCACATACAGGAGCAAAGCCTTCTCAGGGCACTAGTCATTGTGAACACTAGCCCTCACAAACAGGAGCCAAGCCATCTTAGGGCACTAGTCCTTGTGAACACTAGCCCTTACATACAGGAGCCAAGCCTTCTAAGGGCTCTAGTCCTTGTGAACACTAGCCCTCACATACAGGAGCCAAGCCTTCTCAGGGCACTAGTGCTTGTGAGCACTAGCCCTCACATACAGGAGCCAAGCCTTCTCAGGGCACTAGTTCTTGTGAGCACTAGCCCTCACATACAGGTGCCAAGCCATCTTAGGGCACTAGTCCTTGTGAACACTAGCCCTCACATACAGGAGCCAAGCCTTCTCAGGGCTCTAGTCCTTGTGAACACTAGCCCTCACATACAGGAGCCAAGCCTTCTCAGGGCACTAGTCCTTGTGAACACTAGCCCTCACATACAGGAGCCAAGCCATCTTAGGGCACTAGTGCTTGTGAACACTAGCCCTCACATACAGGAGCCAAGCCTTCTCAGGGCACTAGTGCTTGTGAGCACTAGCCCTCAGATACAGGAGCCAAGCCATCTTAGGGCACTAGCCCTCACATACAGGAGCCAAGCCTTCTCAGGGCACGAGTCCTTGTGAACACTAGCCCTCACATACAGGAGCCAAGCCTTCTCGGGGAGCTAGTCCTCCTGAGCACTAGCACTCACATACAGGAGCCCAGCCTTCTCAGGGCACTAGTGCTTGTGAGCACTAGCCCTCACATACAGGAGCCAAGCCATCTCAGGGCACTAGCTAGTCCTTGTGAACACTAGCCCTCACATACAGGAGCCAAGCCTTCTCAGGGCTCTAGTCCTTGTGAACACTAGCCCTCACATACAGGAGCCAAGCCTTCTCAGGGCTCTAGACCTTGTGAACACTAGCCCTCACATACAGGAGCCAATCCTTCTCAGGGCACTAGTCCTTGTGAACACTAGACCTCACATACAGGAGCCACGCCTTCTCAGGGCTCTAGACCTTGTGAACACTAGACCTCACATACAGGAGCCAAGCCTTCTCAGGGTACTAGTCCTTGTGAACACTAGACCTCACATACAGGAGCCAAGCCTTCTCAGGGCACTAGTCCTTGTGAACAGTAGCCCTCAGATACAGGAGCCAAGCCTACCCAGGGTGCTAGTTATTGTGAACACTAGCCCTCACATACAGGAGCCAAGCCATCTTAGGGCACTAGTCCTTGTGAACACTAGCCCTCACATACAGGAGCCAAGCCTTCTCAGGGCACTAGTCCTTGTGAACACTAGCCCTCACATACAGGAGCCAAGCCTTCTCAGGGCACTAGTTATTGTGAACACTAGCCCTCACATACAGGAGCCAAGCCTTCTCAGGGCACTAGTCCTTGTGAATACTAGCCCTCACATACAGGAGCCAAGCCTTCTCAGGGCACTAGTCCTTCTGAGCACTAGCACTCACATTCAGGAGCCAAGCCTTCTCAGGGCACTAGTGCTTGTGAGCACTAGCCCTCAGATACAGGAGCCAAGCCATCTTAGGGCACTAGTCCTTGTGAACACTAGCCCTCACATACAGGAGCCAAGCCTTCTCAGGGCACGAGTCCTTGTGAACACTAGCCCTCACATACAGGAGCCAAGCCTTCTCAGGGCACTAGTCATTGTGAACACTAGCCCCCACACACAGAAGCCAAGCCTTCTCAGGGCTCTAGTCCTTCTGAGCACTAGCACTCACATACAGGAGCCCAGCCTTCTCAGGGCACTAGTGCTTGTGAGCACTAGCCCTCACATACAGGAGCCAAGCCATCTCAGGGCACTAGCTAGTCCTTGTGAACACTAGCCCTCACATACAGGAGCCAAGCCTTCTCAGGGCTCTAGTCCTTGTGAACACTAGCCCTCACATACAGGAGCCAAGCCTTCTCAGGGCTCTAGACCTTGTGAACACTAGCCCTCACATACAGGAGCCAAGCCTTCTCAGGGCTCTAGACCTTGTGAACACTAGCCCTCACATACAGGAGCCAAGCCTTCTCAGGGCACTAGTTATTGTGAACACCAGCCCTCACATACAGGAGCCAAGCCATCTTAGGGCACTAGTCCTTGTGAACACTAGCCCTCACATACAGGAGCCACGCCTTCTCAGGGCACTAGTCCTTGTGAACACTAGCCCTCACATACAGGAGCCAAGCCTTCTCAGGGCACTAGTCATTGTGAACACTAGCCCTCACATACAGGAGCCAAGCCTTCTCAGGGCACTAGTCCTTGTGAACACTAGCCCTCACATACAGGAGCCAAGCCTTCTCAGGGCACTAGTCCTTGTGAACACTAGCCCTCACATACAGGAGCCAAGCCATCTCAGGGCACTAGTCCTTGTGAACACTAGCCCTCACATACAGGAGCCAAGCCTTCTCAGGGCACTAGTCCTTGTGAACACTAGCCCTCACATACAGGAGCCAAGCCTTCACAGGGCACTAGTTATTGTGAACACTAGCCCTCACATACCCCTCACATACAGGAGCCAAGCCTTCTCAGGGCGCTAGTCTTTGTGAACACTAGCCCTCACATACAGGAGCCAAGCCTTCTCAGGGCACTAGTCCTTGTGAACACTAGCCCTCACATACAGGAGCCAAGCCTTCTCAGGGCGCTAGTCCTTGGGAACACTAGTCCTCACGTACAGGAGCCAAGCCTTCTCAGGGCGCTAGTCCTTGTGAACACTAGCCCTCACATACAGGAGCCAAGCCTTCTCAGGGCGCTAGCCCTTGTGAACACTAGCCCTCACATACAGGATCCAAGCCTTCTCAGGGCGCTAGTCCTTGTGAGCACTAGCCCTCACATACAGGAGCCAAGCCTTCTCAGGGCACTAGTGCTTGTGAGCACTAGCCCTCACATACAGGAGCCACGCCTTCTCAGGGCACTAGTGCTTGTGAGCACTAGCCCTCACACACAGGAGCCAAGCCATCTTAGGGCACTAGTCCTTGTGAACACTAGCCCTCACACACAGAAGCCAAGCCTTCTCAGGGCACTAGTCATTGTGAACACTAGCCCTCACAAACAGGAGACAAGCCATCTTAGGGCACTAGTCCTTGTGAGCACTAGCCCTCACATAAAGGAGCGAAGCCTTCTCAGGGCTCTAGTCCTTGTGAACACTAGCCCTCACATACAGGAGCCAAGCCTTCTCGGGGCACTAGTGCTTGTGAGCACTAGCCCTCACATACAGGAGCCAAGCCTTCTCAGGGCACTAGTGCTTGTGAGCACTAGCCCTCACATACAGGAGCCAAGCCTTCTCAGGGCACTAGTCCTTGTGAACACTAGCCCTCACATACAGGAGCCAAGCCATCTTAGGGCACTAGTCCTTGTGAACACTAGCCCTCACATACAGGAGCCAAGCCTTTTCAGGGCTCTAGTCCTTGTGAACACTAGCCCTCACACACAGGAGCCAAGCCTTCTCAGGGCACTAGTGCTTGTGAGCACTAGCCCTCGCATACAGGAGCCATCTTAGGGCACCAGTCCTTGTGAACACCAGCCCTCACATACAGGAGCCAAGCCTTCTCAGGCCTCTAGTCCTTGTGAACACTAGCCCTCACATACAGAAGCCAAGCCTTCTCGGGGAGCTAGTCCTTCTGAGCACTAGCCCTCAAATACAGGAGCCAAGCCTTCTCAGGGCTCTAGTCCTTGTGAACAGTAGCCCTCACATACAGGAGCCAAGCCTTCTCAGGGCTCTAGTCCTTGTGAACAGTTGCCCTCAGATACAGGAGCCCAGCCTTCTCAGGGCACTAGTCCTTGTGAACACTAGACCTCACATACAGGAGCCAAGCCTTCTCAGGGCACTAGTCCTTGTGAACACTAGCCCTCACATACAGGAGCCAAGCCTTCTCTGGGCGCTAGTCCTTGTGAACACTATCCCTCACATACAGGAGCCAAGCCTTCTCAGGGCACTAGTTATTGTGAACATTAGCCCTCACATACAGGAGCCAAGCCTTCTCAGGGCTCTAGTCCTTGTGAACACTAGCCCTCACATACAGGAGCCAAGCCTTCTCAGGGCACTAGTCCTTGTGAACACTAGCCCTCACATACAGGAGCCAAGTCTTCTCAGGGCACTAGTTATTGTGAACACTAGCCCTCACATACAGGAGCCAAGCCTTCTCAGGGCGCTAGTCCTTGTGAACACTAGCCCTCACATACAGGAGCCAAACCTTCTCAGGGCACTAGTGCTTGTGAGCACTAGCCCTCAGATACAGGAGCCAAGCCTTCTCAGGGCACTAGTCCTTGTGAACAGTAGCCCTCAGATACAGGAGCCAAGCCTACCCAGGGTGCTAGTCCTTTTGAACACTAGCCCTCACATACAGGAGCCAAGCCTTCTCAGGGCTCTAGACCTTGTGAACACTAGCCCTCAGATACAGGAGCCAAGCCTTCTCAGGGCTCTAGACCTTGTGAACACTAGACCTCACATACAGGAGCCAAGCCTTCTCAGGGCACTAGTTATTGTGAACATTAGCCCTCACATACAGGAGCCAAGCCTTCTCAGGGCACTAGTCCTTGTGAACACTAGCCCTCACATACAGGAGCCAAGCCTTCTCAGGGCACTAGTTATTGTGAACACTAGCCCTCACATACAGGAGCCAAGCCTTCTCAGGGCGCTAGTCCTTGTGAACACTAGCCCTCACATACAGGAGCCAAACCTTCTCTGGGCGCTAGTCCTTGTGAACACTAGCCCTCACATACAAGAGCCAAGCCTTCTCAGGGCACTAGTTATTGTGAACACTAGCCCTCACTTACGGGAGCCAAGCCTTCTCAGGGTGCTAGTCCTTGTGAACACTAGTCCTCACGTACAGGAGCCAAGCCTTCTCAGGGCACTAGTCCTTGTGAACACTAGCCCTCACATACAGGAGCCAAGCCTTCTCTGGGCGCTAGTCCTTGTGAACACTAGCCCTCACATACAGGAGCCAAGCCTTCTCAGGGCACTAGTCCTTGGGAACACTAGTCCTCACGTACAGGAGCCAAGCCTTTTCAGGGCGCTAGTCCTTGTGAACACTAGCCCTCACATACAGGAGCCAAGCCTTCTCAGGGCGCTAGCCCTTGTGAACACTAGCCCTCACATACAGGATCCAAGCATTCTCAGGGCACGAGTCTTTGTGAACACTAGCCCTCACATACAGGAGCCAAGCCTTCTCGGGGAGCTAGTCCTTGTGAACACTAGCCCTCACATACAGTAGCCAAGCCTTCTCAGGGCACTAGTCCTTGTGAACACTAGCCCTCACATACAGGAGCCAAGCCTTCTCAGGGCGCTAGTCCTTGTGAACACTAGCCCTCACATACAGGAGCCAAGCCTTCCCAGGGTGCTAGTCCTTGTGAACACTAGCCCTCGCATACAGGAGCCAAGCCATCTTAGGGCACTAGTCCTTGAGAACACTAGCCTTCACGTACAGGAGCCAAGCCTTCTCAGGGCACTAGCCCTTGTGAACACTAGCCCTCACATACTGGAGCCAAGCCTTCTCAGGGCACTAGTCCTTGAGAACACTAGCCCTCACGTACAGGAGCCAAGCCTTCTCAGGGCACTAGTCCTTGTTAACACTAGCCCTCACATACAGGAGCCAAGCCTTCTCAGGGCACTAGTTATTGTGAACACCAGCCCCCACAAACAGGAGCCAAGCCATCTTAGGGCACTAGTCCTTGTGAACACTAGCCCTCACATACAGGAGCCAAGCCATCTTAGGGCACTAGTCCTTGTGAACACTAGCCCTCACATACAGGAGCCAAGCCTCCTCAGGGCACTAGTTATTGTGAACACTAGCCCTCACATACAGGAGCCAAGCCATCTTAGGGCACTAGTCCTTGTGAACACTAGCCCTCACATACAGGAGCCAAGCCTTCTCAGGGCACTAGTCCTTGTGAACACTAGCCCTCCCATACAGGAACCAAGCCTTCTCAGGGCACTAGTGCTTGTGAGCACTAGCCCTCACATACAGGAGCCAAGCCATCTTAGGGCACTAGTCCTTGTGAACACTAGCCCTCACATACAGAAGCCAAGCCTTCTCAGGGCACTAGTGCTTGTGAGCACTAGCCCTCACATACAGGAGCCAAGCCATCTTAGGGCACTAGTCCTTGTGAACACTAGCCCTCACATACAGGAGCAAAGCCTTCTCAGGGCACTAGTCATTGTGAACACTAGCCCTCACAAACAGGAGCCAAGCCATCTTAGGGCACTAGTCCTTGTGAACACTAGCCCTTACATACAGGAGCCAAGCCTTCTAAGGGCTCTAGTCCTTGTGAACACTAGCCCTCACATACAGGAGCCAAGCCTTCTCAGGGCACTAGTGCTTGTGAGCACTAGCCCTCACATACAGGAGCCAAGCCTTCTCAGGGCACTAGTTCTTGTGAGCACTAGCCCTCACATACAGGTGCCAAGCCATCTTAGGGCACTAGTCCTTGTGAACACTAGCCCTCACATACAGGAGCCAAGCCTTCTCAGGGCTCTAGTCCTTGTGAACACTAGCCCTCACATACAGGAGCCAAGCCTTCTCAGGGCACTAGTCCTTGTGAACACTAGCCCTCACATACAGGAGCCAAGCCATCTTAGGGCACTAGTGCTTGTGAACACTAGCCCTCACATACAGGAGCCAAGCCATCTTAGGGCACTAGCCCTCACATACAGGAGCCAAGCCTTCTCAGGGCACGAGTCCTTGTGAACACTAGCCCTCACATACAGGAGCCAAGCCTTCTCGGGGAGCTAGTCCTCCTGAGCACTAGCACTCACATACAGGAGCCCAGCCTTCTCAGGGCACTAGTGCTTGTGAGCACTAGCCCTCACATACAGGAGCCAAGCCATCTCAGGGTACTAGCTAGTCCTTGTGAACACTAGCCCTCACATACAGGAGCCAAGCCTTCTCAGGGCTCTAGTCCTTGTGAACACTAGCCCTCACATACAGGAGCCAAGCCTTCTCAGGGCTCTAGACCTTGTGAACACTAGCCCTCACATACAGGAGCCAATCCTTCTCAGGGCACTAGTCCTTGTGAACACTAGACCTCACATACAGGAGCCACGCCTTCTCAGGGCTCTAGACCTTGTGAACACTAGACCTCACATACAGGAGCCAAGCCTTCTCAGGGTACTAGTCCTTGTGAACACTAGACCTCACATACAGGAGCCAAGCCATCTTAGGGCACTAGTCCTTGTGAACACTAGCCCTCACATACAGGAGCCAAACCTTCTCAGGGCACTAGTTATTGTGAACACCAGCCCTCACATACAGGAGCCAAGCCATCTTAGGGCACTAGTCCTTGTGCACACTAGCCCTCACATACAGGAGCCAAGCCTTCTCAGGGCACTAGTCCTTGTGAACACTAGCCCTCACATACAGGAGCCAAGCCTTCTCAGGGCACTAGTTATTGTGAACACTAGCCCTCACATACAGGAGCCAAGCCTTCTCAGGGCACTAGTCCTTGTGAACACTAGCCCTCACATACAGGAGCCAAGCCTTCTCAGGGCACTAGTCCTTCTGAGCACTAGCACTCACATACAGGAGCCAAGCCTTCTCAGGGCACTAGTGATTGTGAGCACTAGCCCTCAGATACAGGAGCCAAGCCATCTTAGGGCACTAGTCCTTGTGAACACTAGCCCTCACATACAGGAGCCAAGCCTTCTCAGGGCACGAGTCCTTGTGAACACTAGCCCTCACATACAGGAGCCAAGCCTTCTCAGGGCACTAGTCATTGTGAACACTAGCCCCCACACACAGAAGCCAAGCCTTCTCAGGGCTCTAGTCCTTGTGAACACTAGCCCTCACATACAGGAGCCAAGCCTTCTCGGGGAGCTAGTCCTTCTGAGCACTAGCACTCACATACAGGAGCCCAGCCTTCTCAGGGCACTAGTGCTTGTGAGCACTAGCCCTCACATACAGGAGCCAAGCCATCTCAGGGCACTAGCTAGTCCTTGTGAACACTAGCCCTCACATACAGGAGCCAAGCCTTCTCAGGGCTCTAGTCCTTGTGAACACTAGCCCTCACATACAGGAGCCAAGCCTTCTCAGGGCTCTAGACCTTGTGAACACTAGACCTCACATACAGGAGCCAAGCCTTCTCAGGGTACTAGTCCTTGTGAACACTAGCCCTCACATACAGGAGCCAAGCCTTCTCAGGGCACTAGTTATTGTGAACACTAGCCCTCACATACAGGAGCCAAGCCTTCTCAGGGCACTAGGTATTGTGAACACCAGCCCTCACATACAGGAGCCAAGCCATCTTAGGGCACTAGTCCTTGTGAACACTAGCCCTCACATACAGGAGCCACGCCTTCTCAGGGCACTAGTCCTTGTGAACACTAGCCCTCACATACAGGAGCCAAGCCTTCTCAGGGCACTAGTCATTGTGAACACTAGCCCTCACATACAGGAGCCAAGCCTTCTCAGGGCACTAGTCCTTGTGAACACTAGCCCTCACATACAGGAGCCAAGCCTTCTCAGGGCACTAGTCCTTGTGAACACTAGCCCTCACATACAGGAGCCAAGCCATCTCAGGGCACTAGTCCTTGTGAACACTAGCCCTCACATACAGGAGCCAAGCCTTCTCAGGGCACTAGTCCTTGTGAACACTAGCCCTCACATACAGGAGCCAAGCCTTCACAGGGCACTAGTTATTGTGAACACTAGCCCTCACATACAGGAGCCAAGCCTCCTCAGGGCACTAGCCCTTGTGAACACTAGCCGTCACAGACAGGAACCAAGCCTTCTCAGGGCACTAGTGCTTGTGAGCACTAGCCCTCACATACAGGAGCCAAGCCTTCTCAGGGCGCTAGTCCTTGTGAACACTAGCCCTCACATACAGGAGCCAAGCCTTCTCAGGGCGCTAGTCCTTGTGAGCACTAGCCCTCACATACAGGAGCCAAGCCTTCTCAGGGCACTAGTTCTTGTGAGCACTAGCCCTCACATACAGGTGCCAAGCCATCTTAGGGCACTAGTCCTTGTGAACACTAGCCCTCACATACAGGAGCCAAGCCTTCTCAGGGCTCTAGTCCTTGTGAACACTAGCCCTCACATACAGGAGCCAAGCCTTCTCAGGGCACTAGTCCTTGTGAACACTAGCCCTCACATACAGGAGCCAAGCCATCTTAGGGCACTAGTGCTTGTGAACACTAGCCCTCACATACAGGAGCCAAGCCTTCTCAGGGCACTAGTGCTTGTGAGCACTAGCCCTCAGATACAGGAGCCAAGCCATCTTAGGGCACTAGCCCTCACATACAGGAGCCAAGCCTTCTCAGGGCACGAGTCCTTGTGAACACTAGCCCTCACATACAGGAGCCAAGCCTTCTCGGGGAGCTAGTCCTCCTGAGCACTAGCACTCACATACAGGAGCCCAGCCTTCTCAGGGCACTAGTGCTTGTGAGCACTAGCCCTCACATACAGGAGCCAAGCCATCTCAGGGTACTAGCTAGTCCTTGTGAACACTAGCCCTCACATACAGGAGCCAAGCCTTCTCAGGGCTCTAGTCCTTGTGAACACTAGCCCTCACATACAGGAGCCAAGCCTTCTCAGGGCTCTAGACCTTGTGAACACTAGCCCTCACATACAGGAGCCAATCCTTCTCAGGGCACTAGTCCTTGTGAACAGTAGACCTCACATACAGGAGCCACGCCTTCTCAGGGCTCTAGACCTTGTGAACACTAGCCCTCACATACAGGAGCCAAGCCTTCTCAGGGCTCTAGACCTTGTGAACACTAGACCTCACATACAGGAGCCAAGCCTACCCAGGGTGCTAGTTATTGTGAACACTAGCCCTCACATACAGGAGCCAAGCCATCTTAGGGCACTAGTCCTTGTGCACACTAGCCCTCACATACAGGAGCCAAGCCTTCTCAGGGCACTAGTCCTTGTGAACACTATCCCTCACATACAGGAGCCAAGCCTTCTCAGGGCACTAGTTATTGTGAACACTAGCCCTCACATACAGGAGCCAAGCCTTCTCAGGGCACTAGTCCTTGTGAACACTAGCCCTCACATACAGGAGCCAAGCCTTCTCAGGGCACTAGTCCTTCTGAGCACTAGCACTCACATACAGGAGCCAAGCCTTCTCAGGGCACTAGTGCTTGTGAGCACTAGCCCTCAGATACAGGAGCCAAGCCATCTTAGGGCACTAGTCCTTGTGAACACTAGCCCTCACATACAGGAGCCAAGCCTTCTCAGGGCACGAGTCCTTGTGAACACTAGCCCTCACATACAGGAGCCAAGCCTTCTCAGGGCACTAGTCATTGTGAACACTAGCCCCCACACACAGAAGCCAAGCCTTCTCAGGGCTCTAGTCCTTGTGAACACTAGCCCTCACATACAGGAGCCAAGCCTTCTCGGGGAGCTAGTCCTTCTGAGCACTAGCACTCACATACAGGAGCCCAGCCTTCTCAGGGCACTAGTGCTTGTGAGCACTAGCCCTCACATACAGGAGCCAAGCCATCTCAGGGCACTAGCTAGTCCTTGTGAACACTAGCCCTCACATACAGGAGCCAAGCCTTCTCAGGGCTCTAGTCCTTGTGAACACTAGCCCTCACATACAGGAGCCAAGCCTTCTCAGGGCTCTAGACCTTGTGAACACTAGACCTCACATACAGGAGCCAAGCCTTCTCAGGGTACTAGTCCTTGTGAACACTAGCCCTCACATACAGGAGCCAAGCCTTCTCAGGGCACTAGTTATTGTGAACACTAGCCCTCACATACAGGAGCCAAGCCTTCTCAGGGCACTAGTTATTGTGAACACCAGCCCTCACATACAGGAGCCAAGCCATCTTAGGGCACTAGTCCTTGTGAACACTAGCCCTCACATACAGGAGCCACGCCTTCTCAGGGCACTAGTCCTTGTGAACACTAGCCCTCACATACAGGAGCCAAGCCTTCTCAGGGCACTAGTCATTGTGAACACTAGCCCTCACATACAGGAGCCAAGCCTTCTCAGGGCACTAGTCCTTGTGAACACTAGCCCTCACATACAGGAGCCAAGCCTTCTCAGGGCACTAGTCCTTGTGAACACTAGCCCTCACATACAGGAGCCAAGCCATCTCAGGGCACTAGTCCTTGTGAACACTAGCCCTCACATACAGGAGCCAAGCCTTCTCAGGGCACTAGTCCTTGTGAACACTAGCCCTCACATACAGGAGCCAAGCCTTCACAGGGCACTAGTTATTGTGAACACTAGCCCTCACATACAGGAGCCAAGCCTCCTCAGGGCACTAGCCCTTGTGAACACTAGCCGTCACAGACAGGAACCAAGCCTTCTCAGGGCACTAGTGCTTGTGAGCACTAGCCCTCACATACAGGAGCCAAGCCTTCTCAGGGCGCTAGTCCTTGTGAACACTAGCCCTCACATACAGGAGCCAAGCCTTCTCAGGGCGCTAGTCCTTGTGAACACTAGCCCTCACATACAAGAGCCAAGCCTTCTCAGGGCGCTAGTTATTGTGAACACTAGCCCTCACATACAGGAGCCAAGCCTTCTCAGGGCGCTAGTCCTTGTGAACACTAGCCCACACATACAGGAGCCAAGCCTTCTCAGGGCGCTAGTCTTTGTGAACACTAGCCCTCACATACAGGAGCCAAGCCTTCTCAGGGCGCTAGTCCTTGTGAACACTAGCCCTCACATACAGGAGCCAAGCCTTCTCAGGGCGCTAGTCTTTGTGAACACTAGCCCTCACATACAGGAGCCAAGCCTTCTCAGGGCACTAGTCCTTGTGAACACTAGCCCTCACATACAGGAGCCAAGCCTTCTCAGGGCACTAGTCCTTGGGAACACTAGTCCTCACGTACAGGAGCCAAGCCTTCTCAGGGCGCTAGTCCTTGTGAACACTAGCCCTCACATACAGGAGCCAAGCCTTCTCAGGGCGCTAGCCCTTGTGAACACTAGCCCTCACATACAGGATCCAAGCCTTCTCAGGGCGCTAGTCCTTGTGAACACTAGCCCTCACATACAGGAGCCAAGCCTTCTCAGGGCACTAGTGCTTGTGAGCACTAGCCCTCACATACAGGAGCCACGCCTTCTCAGGGCACTAGTGCTTGTGAGCACTAGCCCTCACATACAGGAGCCAAGCCATCTTAGGGCACTAGTCCTTGTGAACACTAGCCCTCACATACAGAAGCCAAGCCTTCTCAGGGCACTAGTCATTGTGAACACTAGCCCTCACAAACAGGAGACAAGCCATCTTAGGGCACTAGTCCTTGTGAGCACTAGCCCTCACATAAAGGAGCGAAGCCTTCTCAGGGCTCTAGTCCTTGTGAACACTAGCCCTCACATACAGGAGCCAAGCCTTCTCGGGGCACTAGTGCTTGTGAGCACTAGCCCTCACATACAGGAGCCAAGCCTTCTCAGGGCACTAGTGCTTGTGAGCACTAGCCCTCACATACAGGAGCCAAGCCTTCTCAGGGCACTAGTCCTTGTGAATACTAGCCCTCACATACAGGAGCCAAGCCATCTTAGGGCACTAGTCCTTGTGAACACTAGCCCTCACATACAGGAGCCAAGCCTTCTCAGGGCTCTAGTCCTTGTGAACACTAGCCCTCACACACAGGAGCCAAGCCTTCTCAGGGCACTAGTGCTTGTGAGCACTAGCCCTCGCATACAGGAGCCATCTTAGGGCACCAGTCCTTGTGAACACCAGCCCTCACATACAGGAGCCAAGCCTTCTCAGGCCTCTAGTCCTTGTGAACACTAGCCCTCACATACAGAAGCCAAGCCTTCTCGGGGAGCTAGTCCTTCTGAGCACTAGCCCTCAAATACAGGAGCCAAGCCTTCTCAGGGCTCTAGTCCTTGTGAACAGTAGCCCTCACATACAGGAGCCAAGCCTTCTCAGGGCTCTAGTCCTTGTGAACAGTTGCCCTCAGATACAGGAGCCCAGCCTTCTCAGGGCACTAGTCCTTGTGAACACTAGACCTCACATACAGGAGCCAAGCCTTCTCAGGGCACTAGTCCTTGTGAACACTAGCCCTCACATACAGGAGCCAAGCCTTCTCAGGGCACTAGTCTTTGTGAACACTAGCCCTCACATACAGGAGACAAACCTTCTCTGGGCGCTAGTCCTTGTGAACACTATCCCTCACATACAGGAGCCAAGCCTTCTCAGGGCACTAGTTATTGTGAACATTAGCCCTCACATACAGGAGCCAAGCCTTCTCAGGGCTCTAGTCCTTGTGAACACTAGCCCTCACATACAGGAGCCAAGCCTTCTCAGGGCACTAGTCCTTGTGAACACTAGCCCTCACATACAGGAGCCAAGTCTTCTCAGGGCACTAGTTATTGTGAACACTAGCCCTCACATACAGGAGCCAAGCCTTCTCAGGGCGCTAGTCCTTGTGAACACTAGCCCTCACATACAGGAGCCAAACCTTCTCAGGGCACTAGTGCTTGTGAGCACTAGCCCTCAGATACAGGAGCCAAGCCTTCTCAGGGCACTAGTCCTTGTGAACAGTAGCCCTCAGATACAGGAGCCAAGCCTACCCAGGGTGCTAGTCCTTTTAACACTAGCCCTCACATACAGGAGCCAAGCCTTCTCAGGGCACTAGTCCTTGTGAACAGTAGCCCTCAGATACAGGAGCCAAGCCTACCCAGGGTGCTAGTCCTTTTAACACTAGCCCTCACATACAGGAGCCAAGCCTTCTCAGGGCACTAGTCCTTGTGAACAGTAGCCCTCACATACAGGAGCCAAGCCTTCTCAGGGCACTAGTCCTTGTGAACACTAGCCCTCACATACAGGAGCCAAGCCTTCTCAGGGCACTAGTCCTTGTGAACACTAGACCTCACATACAGGAGCCAAGCCTTCTCAGGGCACTAGTTATTGTGAACATTAGCCCTCACATACAGGAGCCAAGCCTTCTCAGGGCACTAGTTATTGTGAACATTAGCCCTCACATACAGGAGCCAAGCCTTCTCAGGGCAATAGTCCTTGTGAACACTAGCCCTCACATACAGGAGCCAAGCCTTCTCAGGGCACTAGTCCTTGTGAACACTAGCCCTCACATACAGGAGCCAAGCCTTCTCAGGGCACTAGTCCTTGTGAACACTAGACCTCACATACAGGAGCCAAGCCTTCTCAGGGCACTAGTTATTGTGAACATTAGCCCTCACATACAGGAGCCAAGCCTTCTCAGGGCACTAGTCCTTGTGAACACTAGCCCTCACATACAGGAGCCAAGCCTTCTCAGGGCACTAGTTATTGTGAACACTAGCCCTCACATACAGGAGCCAAGCCTTCTCAGGGCGCTAGTCCTTGTGAACACTAGCCCTCACATACAGGAGCCAAACCTTCTCTGGGCGCTAGTCCTTGTGAACACTAGCCCTCACATACAAGAGCCAAGCCTTCTCAGGGCACTAGTTATTGTGAACACTAGCCCTCACTTACGGGAGCCAAGCCTTCTCAGGGTGCTAGTCCTTGTGAACACTAGTCCTCAGATACAGGAGCCAAGCCTTCTCAGGGCACTAGTCCTTGTGAACACTAGCCCTCACATACAGGAGCCAAGCCTTCTCTGGGCGCTAGTCCTTGTGAACACTAGCCCTCACATACAGGAGCCAAGCCTTCTCAGGGCACTAGTCCTTGGGAACACTAGTCCTCACGTACAGGAGCCAAGCCTTCTCAGGGTACTAGTCCTTGTGAACACTAGCCCTCACATACAGGAGCCAAGCCTTTTCAGGGCGCTAGTCCTTGTGAACACTAGCCCTCACATACAGGAGCCAAGCCTTCTCAGGGCGCTAGCCCTTGTGAACACTAGCCCTCACATACAGGATCCAAGCATTCTCAGGGCACGAGTCTTTGTGAACACTAGCCCTCACATACAGGAGCCAAGCCTTCTCGGGGAGCTAGTCCTTGTGAACACTAGCCCTCACATACAGTAGCCAAGCCTTCTCAGGGCACTAGTCCTTGTGAACACTAGCCCTCACATACAGGAGCCAAGCCTTCTCAGGGCGCTAGTCCTTGTGAACACTAGCCCTCACATACAGGAGCCAAGCCTTCCCAGGGTGCTAGTCCTTGTGAACACTAGCCCTCGCATACAGGAGCCACGCCTTCTCAGGGCACGAGTCTTTGTGAACACTAGCCCTCACATACAGGAGCCAAGCCTTCTCAGGGCGCTAGTCCTTGTGAACACTAGCCCTCACATACAGGAGCCAAGCCTTCTCAGGGCACGAGTCTTTGTGAACACTAGCCCTCACATACAGGAGCCAAGCCTTCTCGGGGAGCTAGTCCTTGTGAACACTAGCCCTCACATACAGGAGCCAAGCCTTCTCAGGACACTAGTCCTTGTGAACACTAGCCCTCACATACAGGAGCCAAGCCTTCTCAGGGCACTAGTCCTTGTGAACACTAGCCCTCACATACAGGAGCCAAGCCTTCTCAGGGTGCTAGTCCTTGTGAACACTAGCCCTCGCATACAGGAGCCAAGCCTTCTCAGGGCACTAGTTATTGTGAACACTAGCCCTCACATACAGGAGCCAAGCCTTCTCAGGGCGCTAGTCCTTGTGAACACTAGCCCTCACATACAGGAGCCAAGCCTTCTCAGGGTGCTAGTCCTTGTGAACACTAGCCCTCACATACAAGCGCCAAGCCTTCTCAGGGCACTAGTTATTGTGAACACTAGCCCTCACATACAGGAGCCAAGCCTTCTCAGGGCGCTAGTCCTTGTGAACACTAGCCCTCACATACAGGAGCCAAGCCTTCTCAGGGCGCTAGTCTTTGTGAACACTAGCCCTCACATACAGGAGCCAAGCCTTCTCAGGGCACTAGTCATTGTGAACACTAGCCCTCACATACAGGAGCCAAGCCTTCTCAGGGCACTAGTCCTTGGTGACACTAGTCCTCACGTACAGGAGCCAAGCCTTCTCGGGGAGCTAGTCCTTGTGAACACTAGCCCTCACATACAGGAGCCAAGCCTTCTCAGGGCTCTAGTGCTTGTGAACACTAGCCCTCACATACAGGAGCCAAGCCATCTTAGGGCACTGGTCCTTGTGAACACTAGCCCTCACATACAGGAGCCAAGCCTTCTCAGGGCACTAGTTATTGTGAACATTAGCCCTCACAGACAGGCACCAAGCCTTCTCAGGGCTCTAGTCCTTGTGAACACTAGCCCTCACATACAGGAGCCAAGCCTTCTCAGGGCACTAGTCCTTGTGAACACTAGCCCTCACATACAGGAGCCTTCTCAGGGCACTAGTTATTGTGAACACTAGCCCTCACAAACAGGAGCCAAGCCTTCTCAGGGCACTAGTCCTTGTGAACACTAGCCCTCACATACAGGAGCTAAACCTTCTCAGGGCGCTCCTTGGGAACACTAGCCCTCACATACAGGAGCCAAGCCTTCTCAGGGCACTAGTACTTGTGAACACTAGCCCTCACATACAGGAGCCAAGCCTTCTCAGGGCGCTAGTCCTTGTGAACACTAGCCCTCACATACAGGAGCCAAGCCTTCTCAGGGCGCTAGTCCTTGTGAACACTAGCCCTCACATACAGGAGCTAAACCTTCTCAGGGCGCTCCTTGTGAACACTAGCCCTCACATACAGGAGCCAAGCCTTCTCAGGGCACTAGTACTTGTGAACACTAGCCCTCACATACAGGAGCCAAGCCTTCTCAGGGCGCTAGTCCTTGTGAACACTAGCCCTCACATACAGGAGCCAAGCCTTCTCAGGGCGCTAGTCCTTGTGAACACTAGCCCTCACATACAGGAGCCAAGCCTTCTCAGGGCGCTAGTCCTTGTGAACACTAGCCCTCACATACAGGAGCCAAGCCTTCTCAGGGCACTAGTCATTGTGAACACCAGCCCCCACACACAGAAGCCAAGCCTTCTCAGGGCTCTAGTCCTTGTGAACACTAGCCCTCACATACAGGAGCCAAGCCTTCTCAGGGCACTAGTCCTTGTGAACACTAGTCCTCAAGTACAGGAGCCAAGCCTTCTCGGGGAGCTAGTCCTTGTGAACACTAGCCCTCACATACAGGAGCCAAGCCTTCTCAGGGCACTAGTCCTTGTGAACACTAGCCCTCACATACAGGAGCCAAGCCTTCTCAGGGCTCTAGTGCTTGTGAACACTAGCCCTCACATACATGAGCCAAGCCTTCTCAGGGCACCAGTCCTTGTGAACACTAGCCCTCACATACAGGAGCCAAGACTTCTCAGGGCTCTAGTCCTTGTGAACACTAGCCCTCACATACAGGAGCCAAGCCTTCTCAGGGCACTTGTCCTTGTGAACACTAGCCCTCACATACAGGAGCCAAGACTTCTCAGGGCTCTAGTCCTTGTGAACACTAGCCCTCACATACAGGAGCCAAGCCTTCTCAGGGCTCTAGTCCTTGTGAACACTAGCCCTCACATACAGGAGCCAAGCCATCTCAGGGCACTCGTCTTTGTGAACACTAGTCCTCACGTACAGGAGCCAAGCATTCTCGGGGAGCTAGTCCTTGTGAACACTAGCACTCACATACATTAGCCAAGCCTTCTCAGGGCACTAGTCCTTGTGAACACTAGCCCTCACAAGCAGGAGCCAAGCCTACTCAGGGCACTAGTCCTTGTGAACACTAGCACTCACAGACAGGAGCCAAGCCTTCTCAGGGCGCTAGTCCTTGTGAACACTAGCCCTCACATACAGGAGCCAAGCCTTCTCAGGGCACTAGTCCTTGTGAACACCAGCCCTCACATACAGGAGCCGAGCCTTCTCGGGGCTCTAGTCCTTGTGAGCACTAGCCCTCACATACAGGAGCCAAGCCTTCTCAGGGCACTAGTTATTGTGAACACTAGCCCTCACATACAGGAGCCAAGCCATCTTAGGGCACTAGTCCTTGTGAACACTAGCCCTCACATACAGGAGCCAAGCCTTCTCAGGGCACTAGTCCTTGTGAGCACTAGCCCTCACATACAGGAGCCAAGCCTTCTCAGGGCACTAGTTATTGTGAACACTAGCCCTCACATACAGGAGCCAAGCCTTCTCAGGGCACTAGTCCTTGTGAACAGTAGCCCTCACATACTGGAGCCAAGCCTTCTCAGGGCACTAGTCCTTGTGAACACTAGCCCTCACATACTGGAGCCAGGCCTTCTCAGGGCTCTAGCCCTTGTGAACACTAGCCCTCACATACAGGAGCCAAGCCTTCTCAGGGCTCTAGTCCTTGTGAACACTAGCCCTCACATACAGGAGCCAAGCCTTCTCAGGGCACTAGTCCTTGTGAACACTAGCCCTCACATACAGGAGCCAAGCCTTCTCAGGGCACGAGTCCTTGTGAACACCAGCCCTCACATACAGGATCCAAGCCTTCTCAGGGCGCTAGTCCTTGTGAACACTAGCCCTCACATACAGGAGCCAAGCCTTCCCAGGGCACTAGTCCTTGGGAACACTAGCCCTCACATACAGGAGCCAAGCCTTCTCAGGGCGCTAGTCCTTGTGAACACTAGCCCTCACATACAGGAGCCAAGCCTTCTCAGGGCACTAGTGCTTGTGAACACTAGCCCTCACATACAGGAGCCAAGCCTTCTCAGGGCTCTAGTCCTTGTGAACACTAGCCCTCACATACAGGAGCCAAGCCTTCTCAGGGCACTAGTCCTTGTGAACACCAGCCCTCACATACAGGAGCCGAGCCTTTTTGGGGCTCTAGTCCTTGTGAACACTAGCCCTCACATACAGGATCCAAGCCTTCTCAGGGCACTAGTTATTGTGAACACTAGCCCTCACAGACAGGAGCCAAGCCTTCTCAGGGCGCTAGTCCTTGTGAACACTAGCCCTCACATACAGGAGCCAAGAGTTCTCAGGGCTCTAGTCCTTGTGAACACTAGCCCTCACATACAGGATCCAAGCCTTCTCAGGGCACTAGTTATTGTGAACACCAGCCCTCACATACAGGAGCCAAGCCTTCTCAGGACACTAGTCCTTGTGAACACTAGCCCTCACATATAGGAGCCAAGCCTTCTCAGGGCACTAGTGCTTGTGAGCACTAGCCCTCAGATACAGGAGCCAAGCCTTCTCGGGGCACTAGTTATTGTGAACACTAGCCCTCACAGACAGGAGCCAAGCCTTCTGAGTGCACTAGTCCTTGTGAACACTAGCCCTCAGAGTCCACACCCTCACCAGTACAGTCCACACCCACACAGTACAGTCAATACCCTCACAGTACAGTCCACACCCTCACCAGTACAGTCCACACCCTCACTAGTACAGTCCACACCCACACAGTACAGTCCATACCCTCACAGTGCAGTCCACACCCTCACCTGTACAGTCCACACCCTCACAGTACAGTCCACACCCTCACCAGTACAGTCCACACCCCTCACAGTACAGTCCACACCCCTACAGTACAGTCCACACCCTCACAGTACAGTCCATACCCTCACAGTACAGTCCACACCCTCACCAGTACAGTCCACACCCTCACAGTACAGTCCACACCCTCACAGTACAGTCCACACCCTCACAGTACAGTCCACACCCTCACAGTACAGTCCATACCCTCACAGTACAGTCCACACCCTCACAGTACAGTCCACACCCTCACAGTACAGTCCACACCCTCACAGTACAGTCCACACCCTCACAGTACAGTCCACACCCTCAGCTGTACAGTCCACACCCTCCCCAGTACAGTCCATACCCTCACCAGTACAGTCCACACCCTCACAGTACAGTCCACACCCTCACCAGTACATTCCACACCCTCACAGTACACTCCACACCCTCACAGTACAGTCCACACCCTCACAGTACAGTCCACACCCTCACAGTACAGTCCACACCCTCACAGTACAGTCCATACCCTCACAGTACAGTCCACACCCTCACAGTACAGTCCATACCCTCGCAGTACAGTCCACACCCTCACCAGTACAGTCCACACCCTCACAGTACAGTCCACAACCTCACAGTACAGTCCACACCCTCACAGTACAGTCCACACCCTCACCTGTACAGTCCACACCCTCACAGTACAGTCCACACCCTCACAGTACAGTCCACACCCTCACAGTACAGTCCACACCCTCGCCAGTACAGTCCACACCCTCACAGTACAGTCCACAACCTCACAGTACAGTCCACAACCTCACAGTACAGTCCACACCCTCACAGTATAGTCCATACCCTCACAGTACAGTCCACACCCTCACAGTACAGTCCATACCCTCACAGTACAGTCCACACACTCACCAGTACAGTCCACACCCTCACAGTACAGTCCACACCCTCACAGTACAGTCCACACCCTCACAGTACAGTCCACACCGTCACAGTACAGTCCACACCCTCACAGTACAGTCCACACCCTCACCTGTACAGTCCATACCCTCACAAGTACAGTCCACACCCTCACAGTACAGGCCACTCCCTCACCAGTACAGTCCACACCCTCACCAGTACAGTCCATACCCTCACAGTGCAGTCCACACCCTCACCAGTACAGTCCACACCCTCACCTGTACAGTCCAAACCCTCACAGTACAGTCCACACCCTCACCAGTACAGTCCACACCTTCACAGTACAGTCCACACCCTCACAGTACAGTCTACACCCTCACAGTACAGTCCACACCCTCACAGTACAGTCCACACCCTCACCAGTACAGTCTACACCCTCACAGTACAGTCCACACCCTCACAGTACAGTCTACACCCTCACAGTACAGTCCACACCCTCACCAGTACAGTCCATACCCTCACCAGTACAGTCCACACCCTCACAGTACAGTCCACACCCTCACAGTACAGTCCACACCCTCACATTACAGTCCACGCCCTCACCTGTACAGTCCACACCCTCACAGTACAGTCCACACCCTTACCTGTACAGTCCACACCCTCACCAGTACAGTCCACACCCTCACAGTACAGTCCACACCCTTACCTGTACAGTCCACATCCTCACCAGTACAGTCTACACCCTCACAGTACAGTCCACACCCTCACAGTACAGTCCACACCCTCACCTGTACAGTCCACACCCTCACAGTACAGTCCACACCCTCACCAGTACAGTCCACGCCTTCACAGTACAGTCCACACCCTCACAGTACAGTCTACACCCTCACAGTACAGTCCATACCCACACAGTACAGTCCACACCCTCACCAGTACAGTCCACACCCTCACAGTACAGTCCACACCCTCACAGTACAGTCCACACCCTCACAGTACAGTCCACACCCTCACAGTACAGTCCATACCCTCACAGTACAGTCCACACCCTCACCAGTATAGTCCACACCCTCACAGTACAGTCCACACCCTCAAAGTACAGTCCACACCCTCACAGTACAGTCCACACCCTCACAGTACAGTCCACACCCTCAGCTGTACAGTCCACACCCTCCCCAGTACAGTCCATACCCTCACCAGTACAGTCCACACCCTCACAGTACAGTCCACACCCTCACAGTACAGTCCACACCCTCACCAGTACAGTCCACACCCTCACAGTACACTCCACACCCTCACAGTACAGTCCACACCCTCACAGTACAGTCCACACCCTCACAGTACAGTCCACACCCTCACAGTACAGTCCATACCCTCACAGTACAGTCCACACCCTCACAGTACAGTCCATACCCTCGCAGTACAGTCCACACCCTCACCAGTACAGTCCACACCCTCACAGTACAGTCCACACCCTCACAGTACAGTCCACACCCTCACAGTACAGTCCACACCCTCACAGTACAGTCCACACCCTCACCTGTACAGTCCACACCCTCACAGTACAGTCCACACCCTCACAGTACAGTCCACACCCTCACAGTACAGTCCACACCCTCGCCAGTACAGTCCACACCCTCACAGTACAGTCCACAACCTCACAGTACAGTCCACACCCTCACAGTACAGTCCACACCCTCACAGTATAGTCCATACCCTCACAGTACAGTCCACACCCTCACAGTACAGTCCATACCCTCACAGTACAGTCCACACCCTCACCAGTACAGTCCACACCCTCACAGTACAGTCCACACCCTCACAGTACAGTCCACACCCTCACAGTACAGTCCACACCGTCACAGTACAGTCCACACCCTCACAGTACAGTCCACACCCTCACCTGTACAGTCCATACCCTCACCAGTACAGTCCACACCCTCACATTACAGGCCACTCCCTCACCAGTACAGTCCACACCCTCACCAGTACAGTCCATACCCTCACAGTGCAGTCCACACCCTCACCAGTACAGTCCACACCCTCACCTGTACAGTCCACACCCTCACAGTACAGCCCACACCCTCACCAGTACAGTCCACAACTTCACAGTACAGTCCACACCCTCACAGTACAGTCTACACCCTCACAGTACAGTCCACACCCTCACAGTACAGTCCACACCCTCACCAGTACAGTCTACACCCTCACAGTACAGTCCACACCCTCACAGTACAGTCTACACCCTCACAGTACAGTCCATACCCTCACAGTACAGTCCACACCCTTACCTGTACAGTCCACACCCTCACCAGTACAGTCCACACCCTCACAGTACAGTCCACACCCTCACAGTACAGTCCACACCCTCACCAGTACAGTCCACACCCTCACAGTACAGTCCACACCCTCACAGTACAGTCCACACCCTTACCTGTACAGTCCACACCCTCACAGTACAGTCCACACCCTCACAGTACAGCCCACACCCTCACAGTACAGCCCACACCCTCACAGTACAGTCCACACCTTCACTGTACAGTCTGGATAGCTTTCGATGCAGCCCTTACATTCCCAGGAACAGCGCATGAGCCCCCAGTACAGAACACATTGTCCAGTAGTCAGTGCTTGAAATGGAAAAATAGAAGTGCAGGTACTCAGTAACAAAGTACCTGCTCGTTTCTAAGAAGTGCAGGTACTCTGTAACAAAGTACCTGCTTGGTTCTAAGAAGTGCAGGTACTCTATAACAAAGTACCCGCTTGGTTCTAAGAAGGGCAGATACTCAGTAACAAAGTACCCGCTTGGTTCTAAGAAGTGCACGTACTCTATAACAAAGTACTCGCTTGGTTCTAAGAGTGCAGGTACTCTAGAACAACGTACCCGCTTGGTTCTAAGAAGTGCAGGTACTCAGTAACAAAGTACCTGCTTGTTTCTAAGAAGTGCAGGTACTCTGTAACAAAGTACCCGCTTGGTTCTAAGAAGTGCAGGTACTCTATAACAAAGTACCCGCTTGGTTCTAAGAAGTGCAGGTACTCTGTAACAAAATACCTGCTTGGTTCTGAGAAGTGCCAGTACTCTGTAACAAAGTACCCGCTTGGTTCTGAGAAGAGCCAGTACTCTGTAACAAAGTACCCGCTTGGTTCTAAGAAGTGCAGGTACTCTGTAACAAAGTACCCGCTTGGTTCTGAGAAGAGCCAGTACTCTGTAACAAAGTACCCGCTTGGTTCTAAGAAGTGCAGGTACTCTGTAACAAAGTACCCGCTTGGTTCTGAGAAGAGCCAGTACTCTGTAACAAAGTACCCGCTTGGTTCTGAGAAGAGCCAGTACTCTGTAACAAAGTACCCGCTTGGTTCTAAGAAGTGCAGGTACTCTGTAACAAAGTACCCGCTTGGTTCTGAGAAGAGCCAGTACTCTGTAACAAAGTACCCGCTTGGTTGTAAGAAGTGCAGGTACTCTGTAACAAAGTACCCGCTTGGTTCTGAGAAGAGCCAGTACTCTGTAACAAAGTACCCGCTTGGTTCTAAGAAGTGCAGGTACTCTGTAACAAAGTACCCGCTTGGTTCTAAGAAGTGCAGGTACTCTGTAACAAAGTACCCGCTTGGTTCTGAGAAGAGCCAGTACTCTGTAACAAAGTACCCGCTTGGTTCTGAGAAGAGCCGGTACTCGCCAATTAAAAGTATTACGTTTTTTCTTGAAACGTGCCGGCACTCTCCCTCTCAAAATAAAAAAGTGCCGGTACTCCGTACCGGACGGTACCGGCCCATTTAAAGCACTGCCGGTAGTATCCTGGTGAGTCAGTCTACCCCCATAGAGCCCATGAGCTACTTCACAGTACAGTCCGATTACCCCAGTACTGCACCTGTACCCCAGAACACCCACGCACACCCCAGGCACCCAGGCAGCCCCTCCCCTTCACCCCACACACACAGATGTGCTCTCACCAGTGCAGGACTCTGTGTCCTTCCAGGCAGGTGGGGGGGGGGGGGGGCTCTGCGTCCCCTCAGTACTGACAGATGTCTCCAGGGAGGAAGAGAGGTGTCTCTCAGACCCTGTCTCCTGCTGACAGTCTCGTCAGACCCTGGTGACAGACTCTTGTCTCCTTAGATGTCAGTCACTCCTCTGTCTGCTGCTGAAACTCTCGAGCAAATACTGGTACCTGTCTCTCGCCAGCAGTCTGCTGCCGGGTCCACTGACAGTCTCTTGTATCTCGGCTCCTGCTGACTGTCTCATTCAGATGCTGCTAGCAGTCCCTTGTCTCCGGCGGGCGTGGCGCAGTGTCCTGTACTCTGCTGACTGTCTCAGCAGACGCTGCTGTGATCCTCAGCAGACGCTGCTGTGATCCTCAGCAGACGCTGCTGTGATCCTCAGCAGACGCTGCTGTGATCCTCAGCAGACGTTGCTGTGATCCTCAGCAGACGCTGCTGCGATCCTCTGCAGCGCTGTAAGTCTCGTGTCTCCTGCTGAGAGTCCCAGCAGATGCTGTGACAGTCTCTCGTGTCCGGCGGGTGTGGCGCAGTGTCCTGTACTCTGCTGACAGTCTTAGCAGGCGCTGTTGTGATCCTCAGCAGACGCCACTGGCAGTCTCGTGTCTGCTGCTGACAGTCTCTCGTGTCCGGCGAGTGTGGCTGAGTGTCCTGTACTCTGCTGACTGTCTCATTCAGATGCTGCTAGCAGTCCCTTGTCTCCGGCGGGCGTGGCGCAGTGTCCTGTACTCTGCTGACTGTCTTAGCAGGCGCTGTTGTGATCCTCAGCAGACGCCACTGGCAGTCTCGTGTCTGCTGCTGACAGTCTCTCGTGTCCGACGGATGTGGCACAGCCCCTGTCTCCTGCTGACGGTCTCAGTGGCGCTGCTGTGAGTCTGGAGAGACCCTACAGACAGACAGACAGCCTCTCGCCTCCTGCTGCCCCCGTGAGACCCCTGCAGTGCTGCTGAGGCCGCCTCGCCCGGTCAGTGCCCTCACACGGGGCTGTGAATGAAGCCTGCCCTCTGCGCACACTCACACCCGGGTGCCAACCCCTCCCCTGCCAGGGCCGGGCACACCCCCCTGGCACAGCTGTGCACGACTCGACGGACACTTCCCCAGCCGGAGATGAGTGACACTGCCCCAGCCCTGCTGACCTTTGAAGGCCCCGGCCTGAGATGAGTGACACTGCCCCATCCCTGCTGACCTTTCAAAGGCACCGGCCTGAGATGAGTGACACTGCCCCATCCCTGCTGACCTTTCAAAGGCACCGGCCTGAGATGAGTGACACTGCCCCAGCCCTGTTGACCTTTGAAAGGCACCGGCCTGAGATGAGTGACACTGCCCCATCCCTGCTGACCTTTCAAAGGCACCGGCCTGAGATGAGTGACACTGCCCCATCCCTGCTGACCTTTCAAAGGCACCGGCCTGAGATGAGTGACACTGCCCCAGCCCTGTTGACCTTTCAAAGGCACCGGCCTGAGATGTGACGGACACTGCCCCAGCCCTACTGACCTTTCAAAGGCACCGGCCTGAGATGAGTGACGGACACTGCCCCAGCCCTGTTGACCTTTCAAAGGCACCGGCCTGAGATGAGTGACACTGCCCCAGCCCTGCTGACCTTTCAAAGGCACCGGCCTGAGATGTGACGGACACTGCCCCAGCCCTACTGACCTTTCAAAGGCACCGGCCTGAGATGAGTGACGGACACTGCCCCAGCCCTGTTGACCTTTCAAAGGCACCGGCCTGAGATGAGTGACACTGCCCCAGCCCTGCTGACCTTTCAAAGGCACCGCACTGAGATGAGTGACACTGCCCCAGCCCTGCTGACCTTTCAAAGGCTCGGGCCTGAGATGAGAGACGGACACTGCCCCTGCCCTGCCTACCTTTCAAAGGCACCGGCCTAAGATGAGTGACACTGCCCCAGCCCTGCTGACCTTTGAAGGGACCGGCCTGAGATGTGCCTGACACTGCCCCAGCCCTGCTGACCTTTCAAAGGCACCGGCCTGAAATGAGTGACACTGCCCCTGCCCTGCTGACCTTTCAACGGCACCGGCCTGAGATGAGTGACACTGCCCCAGCCCTGCTGACCTTTGAAGGGACCGGCCTGAGATGTGCCTGACACTGCCCCAGCCCTGCTGACCTTTCAAAGGCACCAGCCTGAGATGAGTGACACCGCCCCAGCCCTGCTGACCTTTCAAAGGCACCGGTCTGAGATGAGAGACGGACACTGCCCCTGCCCTGCTGACCTTTGAAAGGCATCGGCCTGAGATGCGACGGACACTGCCCCAGCCCTACTGACCTTTGAAAGGCACCGGCCTGAGATGAGTGACACTGCCCCAGCCCTGCTGACCTTTCAAAGGCACCGCCCTGAGATGAGTGACACTGCCCCAGCCCTGCTGACCTTTAAAGGCACCGGCCTGAGATGAGTGACACTGCCTCAGCCCTGCTGACCTTTCAAAGGCACCGCACTGAGATGAGTGACACTGCCCCATCCCTGCTGACCTTTCAAAGGCTCGGGCCTGAGATGAGTGATGGACACTGCCCCAGCCCTGTTGACCTTTCAAAGGCACCGGCCTGAGATGTGAGGGACACTGCCCCAGCCCTGTTGACCTTTCGAAGGCACCGGCCTGAGATGTGACGGACACTGCCCCAGCCCTGCTGACCTTTGAAGGCCCCGGCCTGAGATGAGTGACACTGCCCCAGCCCTGCTGACCTTTCAAAGGCACCGCCCTGAGATGAGTGACACTGCCCCAGCCCTGCTGACCTTTAAAGGCACCGGCCTGAGATGAGTGACACTGCCTCAGCCCTGCTGACCTTTCAAAGGCACCGCCCTGAGATGAGTGACACTGCCCCAGCCCTGCTGACCTTTAAAGGCACCGGCCTGAGATGAGTGACACTGCCTCAGCCCTGCTGACCTTTCAAAGGCACCGCACTGAGATGAGTGACACTGCCCCAGCCCTGCTGACCTTTCAAAGGCACCGGCCTGAGATGTGACGGACACTGCCCCAGCCCTGCTGACCTTTCAAAGGCACCGGCCTGAGATGAGTGACACTGCCCCAGCCCTGTTGACCTTTCAAAGGCACCGGCCTGAGATGAGTGACACTGCCCCAGCCCTGTTGACCTTTCAAAGGCACCGGCCTGAGATGAGTGACACTGCCCCAGCCCTGTTGACCTTTCAAAGGCACCGGCCTGAGATGAGTGACACTGCCCCAGCCCTGCTGACCTTTCAAAGGCACCGCCCTGAGATGAGTGACACTGCCCCAGCCCTGCTGACCTTTAAAGGCACCGGCCTGAGATGAGTGAGACTGCCTCAGCCCTGCTGACCTTTCAAATGCACCGCACTGAGATGAGTGACACTGCCCCAGCCCTGCTGACCTTTCAAAGGCACCGGCCTGAGATGTGACGGACACTGCCCCAGCCCTGCTGACCTTTCAAAGGCACCGGCCTGAGATGAGTGACACTGCCCCAGCCCTGTTGACCTTTCAAAGGCACCGGCCTGAGATGAGTGACACTGCCCCAGCCCTGTTGACCTTTCAAAGGCACCGGCCTGAGATGAGTGACACTGCCCCAGCCCTGCTGACCTTTCAAAGGCACCGCCCTGAGATGAGTGACACTGCCCCAGCCCTGCTGACCTTTAAAGGCACCGGCCTGAGATGAGTGACACTGCCTCAGCCCTGCTGACCTTTCAAAGGCACCGCACTGAGATGAGTGACACTGCCCCAGCCCTGCTAACCTTTCAAAGGCACCGGCCTGAGATGTGACGGACACTGCCCCAGCCCTGCTGACCTTTCAAAGGCACCGGCCTGAAATGAGTGACACTGCCCCAGCCCTACTGACCTTTCAAAGGCACCGGCCTGAGATGAGTGACACTGCCCCAGCCCTGTTGACCTTTCAAAGGCACCGGCCTGAGATGAGTGACACTGCCCCAGCCCTGCTGACCTTTCAAAGGCACCGCCCTGAGATGAGTGACACTGCCCCAGCCCTGCTGACCTTTAAAGGCACCGGCCTGAGATGAGTGACACTGCCTCAGCCCTGCTGACCTTTCAAAGGCACCGCACTGAGATGAGTGACACTGCCCCAGCCCTGCTGACCTTTCAAAGGCACCGGCCTGAGATGTGACGGACACTGCCCCAGCCCTGCTGACCTTTCAAAGGCACCGGCCTGAAATGAGTGACACTGCCCCAGCCCTGCTGACCTTTCAAAGGCGCCGGCCTGAGATGAGTGACACTGCCCCAGTCCTGTTGACCTTTCAAAGGCACCGGCCTGAGATAATTGACACTGCCCCAGCCCTGCTGACCTTTGAAAGGCACCGGCCTGAGATGAGTGACACTGCCCCAGCCCTACTGACCTTTCAAAGGCACCGGCCTGAGATGCAATGGACACTGCCCCAGCCGTGCTGACCTTTCAAAGGCACCGGCCTGACATGCAATGGACACTGCCCCAGTCCTGCTGACCTTTCAAAGGCACCTGCCTGAGATGCGACGGACACTGCCCCAGCCTTGCTGACCTTTCAAAGGCACCGGCCTGAGATGCAATGCACACTGCCCCAGTCCTGCTGACCTTTCAAAGGCACCGGCCTGAGATGCAATGGACACTGCCCCAGTCCTGCTGACCTTTCAAAGGCACCGGCCTGAGATGAGTGACACTGCCCCAGCCCTGCTGACCTTTCAAAGGCACCGGCCTGAGATGAGTGAGTGACACTGCCCCAGCCCTCCTGACCTTTCAAAGGCACCGGCCTAAGATGAGTGAGTGACATTGCCCCAGCCCTGCTGACCTTTTAAAGGCACCGGCCTGAGATGTGACGGACACTGCCCCAACCCTGCTGATCTTTCAAAGGCACCGGCCTGAGATGAGTGACACTGCCCCTTCCCTGCTAACCATTCAAAGGTTCAAAGGCTCTGGTCTGAGATGTGACGGACACTGCCCCAGCCCTGCTGACCTTTCAAAGGCACCGGCCTGAGATGAGTGACACTGCCCTAGCCCTGCTGACCTTTGAAGGCACTGGCCTGAGATGAGTGACACTGCCCCAGCCCTGCTGACCTTTGATGGCACCTCCCTGAGATGAGTGACACTGCCCCAGTGAAGAACCGGGGTTTAACCCAGCGGAGTCAGGGACACGCCTAAGATCTTCGAGTTCACCTGTCTTGGTATTCAAAGACACGGAATACTTCTGGATGGCGTCAGAGACCACGTTTATTAGCTGCAGCTAGTAACCGTGATCCTAGAAATACATCACGGTGTAAATTCTCAAGAGACTGCTCATTTTACTAAGGCGAGACGTCTCCTTTTATACCCAATATTTCACATTATAAATGTACACCCACTGCACAAAATTCTAGCCAATAAGATACATTTTCAAACAAAGTATCACATAGCAAAAACTCAATTTACAATCTCCAAACCCAAAAGTTAATTATTAGGAATGTCCCAAATTCAATCTCCACAAGCCGGACAAACCTATAATTGAAAGCATAACCCATGTAATGAAGAAACATAAAAAAGAAACAGTAACAGATGCTGAACAAGATAAGGCATGTGCAAGGAAACTAAAAAGTTAACGATGTCCTGAACATTGATCGGCAATCTCAGACAAAGATCGATCAGGGAAATTGGCTTTGCGAGGTGAGTTTCAGGTGAAGAGGTCAGTTTCTTACAGTTCATTTCAGAGTCAAAAAGAAACCTAGTTAATGTATACATGAACTTAGAAGGCCAGACCACTTTGTTCGCCAGGCTACCTTTACAGGCCTACGTGAAGGCAACACAAAATGGTGGCACAGAACAAAATGGAGTCCGACTCGAGAATTACCGAACCTCAGACCCTCCTTTTGCCATTACATAGGCAATAACCTAAGACTCATGTTAATCTGAATCTAGGTCTATATCGATATTCATTAGGTCATCAAAGTGTTGCTGTAGCATCATTTTATTATTCTCTACTTCTCTCGGGACAGATCTCCGAACACACATAGTAGCACAAGGACTACAAATGGCGGGACCTCACTGGATGCAAAGACAACAAGAGAAAAGGATGGCTAAAACCATACCAAGGAATGTCAGAATCTTCCATCCCCATTTGGACAGCAGTCCCCAAAACCATCCCATCAATGACCAGTCTAATTCGTCTACATGGATAGACTCAGAGATCTTATGCAACCTAGAGATGGCTTGGTATATTGTAGGGGCATTATCTGGTATGTAAACACAGCAACTGGATCCAATCAATTTACATATTCCTCCTCAATCTGCAAGTATGATGTCTAATACCATACGATTCTGCAAAGTCATAAGGCGGTCCGCTTGAAGCTCAGCTGTAACATTACTAAGAGCACCTGCTGTCTCATTAATAGTAGCTTCAACAACGCGGACAAGCTGTCGAATATGCCTACTATTGATCATAGGACCCCAAAAGGGCAAGAAGCCCTTGAAAAAATCTCCTACTTCGTGTGCTGCAGTATCTTCCTTATTGAAGACACCTCTACCATATCTCGTTCTATGATAGTCTGAAGCAGTAGTATATGTAGGGGGAAGCAAAAACGCCACATAACATGTTCCTGAAAAATCAGGTGGCAACCATGTGTAGGCTCTGTCATGACAAACAAAATATGTGCCTTTAGCTGGCACAAACGGTGGAGAAGTCCGGGATGAATAGACATAGGTTTGAGCACACACACTCTTACCTAGCTGAGCTTTTGGATTCCGACCAGTACCTTGCAAACAAAAATGGCCTCGGTGGGGTAAAATCCAAATAGGGGGAGACCTCTTTCGTCTCTCCTTCTCTGTCAAGCTACTACTATAGCCAGTCACGTTCCAACCAACATAAGCCTGCACCTCATCCTTAGGGATAGCATTATATGCATCAATATCTCAGATCATAGCTACTATTCCCCTTATCAAAGCACTATTGCTGGAGTTATCTTTAAGGGAACGTAAGGGGCGTACCTCATTTGTATAGATAAACATGGTCTGTAAAGCCCACACAGACCCATTAAAAGAAAAAGGCAAACCCAAATATGGCATACCTTTATCTGTCGTATGAGGCATAAGACCACAAACCCAACAATTAGGGGTATTTACTACTAACTGATGCTGATGCAACAACTGTATGAACGAGTTGTTGACAAATTCTGATCTCCTTGTTTGTTCATGTTCAGGCAACATATAACACTGATGCAAAGAAACAGTAGTGAAAGAAAGCATAGGTTGGGAGGTGTGTGTAGAGGTCTGTTGTGTAACATAGACAATCCAACCTACACAAGCTAATGTGATACTTAAAAACATCAAAAAACACAATATTATAAAACATTTGCTATATATATCAATGTACAAAATCTTGTCTTAAGATCTATCCTCTCAACATCTCTTTCAGTTACAACAGACTTCATCCTCTAACGTGCTGCTCGCGGCAATTTTCCTTCTTCACTCAAGTGTGCGTCCAGGCGTCCTAGACGTCCCTAGAACCGCAGACCTTTCAACAATAGGCGGGCCACCCCTTAAATCTTATACCGCGACCCTGCAGCTGAACCCGAATGGTGGCTCAAAAAAGAAAAAGAAAAATAGTCTCTTGTCTGAAAGAGTGTAATTCACAAAAAAATTCAGATTTTATTTGTCCTTTTTAGACCTTAAGTTGTAGCGTTCTTTACCAGGCACAGTTTGATCCTGAAAGAGTGTCTACGGATGAGTAGTATCAAATCTCAAACACGGCGGCACAGCTTCTTGCAAGACTTCATTATCCGCACGTTCTGACTGAGTCCATTCCAGATGTGCATCGCTAAAAGGTACAAATCTTGGAACCCTTTCACTCTCGGAATCGGCAACACCTTCCCGGACCCACTTATCCTACCGTTAAGTGTAAAGGTATCTTCTTGCAATGGGTACCATGTACCCAGTTTTTCTTGCCGAACACCTTAATAGCAGTCCGAGTTGATAACAGGACTTGGTATGGACCGGTCCATCTTGGTTCCAAGTTCTTTGACCTCTAGAAATTCCTGGTTAGAATCCAGTCGCCAGGTTGAATCGTGTGGCCTGCGTCTGCAGAAACTGAAGGCAAAGTGTCATGGACCTGTTGGTGAAAAACACGCAATTTAGCAGTCAAATCATGTATGTAGTTAACCAACATAGGGTACTCGATATCACTGTACTTCTTAGGCCTCGGCACACCCCAGACATTCGCCAGGAGTCCAAAAACAATTTCGTATGGGCTAAGTCCCACGTGAGAATGTACTGTCGTTCTCGTGGAAAAAAGTGCCAATGGTAAGGCATCGGGCCATGTAAGACCAGAGCTCGCTTGCACCTTGGCCACCTTCAGCTTCAGAGTGCCATTATAGCACTCGACCAGGCCTGCTGACTCGGGGTGATTCGCAGCATGAAATTTCTGTTTAATACCCAGACCCGCACATACATTCTTCATAATCTGACCCACAAATTCACTTCCATTATCACTCCATACCATCCTCGGCAAGCAATTTCTGGGAAAAAATTCTTTGAGCAAAATCTTGGCTGTAGACAAGGCAGTATTATCCTTTAGGGGGTAGGCCTCTATCCTTCTGGAAAAGGCACAAACAACCACAAGGACATACTTCAAGTTATTGCATCTTTCCATATGAATGTAGTCTATCTGCAGCACCTCAAACGGATACGTTGGAGGGGCCAAATGACCCGCTGGAGTTGGGGTTCCCTTTCCAGGATTATGCATCAAGCAAATCATGCAGTGTTTAACCAAATTCTCAGCACACTTAGTAATTCCACCATTCTGCCATACCGGAGCCAACAACTTACATATCCCTTTTGAACTAATGTGGGCCAGCCCATGAGCCATAGTAACCACCGGGAGCACATATGCATCCAGCAACAACCATCGCCGGTGCTCTGACAACTCAACCCAACAGCCTGTCGAATCCAACATTCCCGTACTCTCTCTCCACATACTCAATTCTTTCTCAGTAGCTTCTGCCTGAATCATCTTCACACTTTCTGTTGTATCTTCACACATTCCTACTTCCACAACCCATCTGGCAGGACCTGCAACATACATCCGACTCATCACATCTTACGCTGTTTCTCTCGCTACTTCATCTGCAAACGCATTCCCTCGACCCACATCATCCGTAACCTTCTTATGCTGCGTACTACACTTTACTATCGCAATTTGGGTCGGTAAAGTAAGTGATTCAAGAAGTTCACTCACTAATTGTCCATGCTGAATTTTCGTACCATGGGAAGTAAGAAATCCTCTCTCTTTCCAAAAACGACCAAAACTATGAGCCAAGCCAAATGCATATTGGCTATCAGTAAAAACATTCACTCTCTTTCCTTTTGACAACACACACGCTCTAGTCAATGCTATCAACTCCGCTGCTTGTGCTGAATTCTGTGCAATACGTGCTGTTTCAACAATCGTGTGCAAAGTTGTGACAGCATATGCTGCAGTCGTCTCTCCATTCGGAAGCTTAAAGCACGAACCATCTACCCATAGGGTACCATCAGGATTCGAAAGAGGAGTATCTTTCAGATCAACTCTACCCTTCGTTTCCTCCTCTGTCCGGAGAAAACAGTCATGCTGTTCCTGAACATCTGTCTCGACAAAAATTGGCAACAATGTAGCTAGATTCAATGTGTTGCACCGCTTGATGTGCACATGGCTAGCCAAAAGCGTCAACTCATAACCTGACAGACGTGCACTAGTAAGGTGCTGAGTCTTCGTCCTGTTTAATAAAGTATCCACTGCATGTGGAACCATCACAATCAATGTATTATCCAATACCAAACCAGCAGACTGTCGGATAGAAACAGCCGCTGCTGCTGTAGCTGTTAGACAACTAGGCAACGCCCTAGCTACCGGATCTAAAGTGGCTGAAAAATACGCACATGGACGCTGCTTGTCTCCAAATTGTTGCGTCAACACTGACAACGCACAACCTTCTCTCTCGTGTACATAAAGTGTAAAAGGTTTACTATAGTCTGGGGTACCCAACACCGGAGCAGAACACAATGCATCACACAATTCAGAAAAACTCTTCTGACATTCGTCAGACCAAGGAAGAGGATGTGGCGTGTCCTTAAGAGTAAGTGCCAACAAAGGTTTTGCTAGCAAAGAAAAATTCGGAATCCATTGTCTACAATACGAGGTGATACCTAAAAAGGCACGCACCTCTCTCTGTGTGCATGGCACAGTCATTTGGGCAATCGCTTGAATACGCTCTGGGGTCAATCGTCTTCCCTCCTTAGACAATAGATGACTTAAGTAGGTCACTTCTTGTCGGCAATACTTCAACTTCGAAGGTGACACTTTATGATGAAGGTCAGACAGGTGTCGCAACAAAGAAAGAGTAACCTCTTTACAAATCTCTTCATCATCAGCAGCAACCAACAGATCATCAACATACTGGATAAGAGTAGCACCAGAAGGCAATGCAAAAGTATCAAGCTGAGTTTTCAAAGCCTGACTATAAATGGAGGGACTCTCACAATAACCCTGAGGAGCGAGTTTAAACCAAAAACTGAGGCCTCCTAAAGAGAAGCCAAAAATATCCCTCCTTTCCTCAGCAATCGGAATACTGAAGAAAGCATTCTTCAGGACAAAAACAGAAAACCAAGCAGCTGAGGCAGGGATCATAGTCAAAAAAGCAGTAATGTCTGGGACAACAGGAAACTGTGGCACAACAATCTTATTGACGTCTCGAAGGTCGATCACAAACCGATACACAGGTGGCTGAGAAGAGTCAGTACGCTTAAGGACAGGCAGAACAGGACTATTACACACATTACCTCTCGTTTCTTCAACCACACCTTTCTCAACCAAATCATAGATAATCGCTAAAAGAGCTCTTTCACCATCACTGGAAATTTAGTACTGAGGAATGCGAGGTAATTTAGCATTCGACTTAAGGGTAACAACGTGGGGTGGAATCTGCAAGAGACCAACATTATTAGGACCTGTAGCCCAAAGTGTATCAGGGAGAGAACGTAGTTCCAGTGGAAGGCGATCCTTAGAAAGATACATCGGGGAAATCACTTTCTTACCCACTGTAAGATGTACTCCCAAAGGAGAACAATGTAATGTCGCATGCAATCTTTTCAACAAGTCCAAACCCAACAAATTCTCATCACAACCAGTCGTTAGAATAAGGGGAGCCTCCGATTCACAAGGACCAATAGAAAGGGGCAAAGGACAAGAAACCGAATTACGAACTGGGGCACCAGAAAATCCTACCGAAACATTAGTCAAGCCAGACAAAGGTGCGCCAGGGAGTTTAGAGTGCATGATAGAACTCTTTGCTGCACCAGTATCCAAAAGAAAATGTTCTGCCACACCTGACGTAATCACTTCAACATAAGGTCCACTCTGGTCTACTGGAACTGACACTACTCCCTCTCTTTGTCCATGGCTGTCCTAACTATCATTAAAACCAACACTCTCACTTCCAACATAATAATCATCAGTGTAGTACTGAGAGGACTGGACGGTCGGAACATTCTGTTGGTCAAAATAATTTATAGAATTCTGAGGGGAAAAGGAACGTTCATTCTGGGGAAACGTACCACGTCCCCTACCCCTAGGTACTTGTTGGTAACCACCACGACCTCTCAGACCAGACATACCATTCGCACGCTGTAGCAAGATCGGGCAACTATTCTTGAAGTGACCTTCCTCTTTACAATAAGCACACTGATTAGGGCCCAGCGGGAGTCGCGAAGCAAAAGACTCAGGCTTCTGCAACAGTTTCTGAAACTGTGGGGGTTGCTGAAACTGACGCTGATTAGGTCGAGGTCGAAAAGCCTGCTGCAGAAGAACTTTAGTTTTTAATTCTCTAGTCTTCTTCTCTACTTTATCCTTCTCATCTTTATTTCTATTCTCATAGTATTGTGCAGTAGCCAATATCTGGGCCGAAGAAGAAACTGCCCATGAACTCTCAGAGTCCTTTAACTTATTAGAAAGTTCAGGAAGTAAATTAAAAACAAACTTATCTACAAACAACCTCTGACCACCTTCTGTACTCATGTCTTGACCACTATGATCAATGAATGTTTCCTCGAACCTAGTGAAAAAATCAGAAACACTCTCATCTTTCTTTTGTTTGCATGCTGCTAACTTGTCCCAATTCACCCGCAAAGGAGGCATCATAGTTTTCATTAAATTAATAATCCTACCAGGTAGTTCTGCAACTAAGGGTTCAGGTTTGGCACCTCCTACCTCCTGACCATCTGCAGCAGTGATATTAACCCATGTTTCTCCTAACTCTTGCACCTGATCCTCGTGACGGATCTTCGCCCACAAGGGTTGAGGAACTACATTACCCATCAACATATCTATGTCAGCTAAATTCATAACACACGCATCAACTGTCTGAGACAACTCCTTGTAATAACCAGCAGGATTCTTACGAGGGTCAGGTAAGGTCTGCTTAAGAGCTAGGACCTCAGCTCTCTTCCAAGGGACATGCACCCACACTCGCTGAAAATGAGCCGGAGCAGCCACAATACCATGAGCGGCATCAGCCACAACTGCCTCTCTCCATACAGGGGGAACCTCTCTCATAGGATACTGCTTCACTTTTCTCCTAACAGAAGGGTCAGGTTCGAACAATAGCTGAGGTGGAAGTTTAGACCTAAAAGTGAGTAATGTGTCTACCGCTTCCTCAACATCGGAACCCACTATCGTTCCTTTAGCAAATTCAGACTGAACATTAATCAATTCCAACGGAATTGGACCCAACTCATTATCTTCCCACTCCTGATGAAGGAAGGTACACATGACATCAAAAACATACCTTTGTTTTGGTGCCTCCCACAGTAGGAAAATATCCATAACCACTTGTGGACCGTACTTGGAGACATTCAAAACCCATCTACGAGCAAGGAGATCTAACACTGCCCGCTCTTCGGGACCAGGAATCTGACTACGTCTCTGCTTACGTTCAGAAACAGGGGTCATATTCATTGACCCAAAGAAAGGAGACAAAAGACTAGTGACAGTCTCAGTCATTCGTTGCCGAGCAGAAGGGGAAGAAGTTGACATGAGGACAGGAGACAAAGTGTTTTGAGGCAAGAGAGACGTAGGGACAGAAATAAGAGAAGTCGAAGATAAAGGAGTGTAAGGCAAAGGAGTTTGAGGCAAGGCTGGTGACAAAGCTGGCGGCCCTGGAGGGGGCTGCGCCGCGGGAGGAAGAACCACCTGTGAAGCAACAGGTGGCTGAACAACAACAGGGGGTTGAACGACAACAAGGGGTGTAACAACTGGAGGTAACGGAGGTGCAGTAGCACCCTGCACATAAGGGGGTGGTAATCTCAGTAAATGTGACATCAAAGGATCCTTTTCAGGGTCTTCAGTCACATTTGTAAGGGGAGGTGGCAAAGCCGGGTAACATTTGTCAATGGCCATGCAATGTTGTCTATCTGACACTTCAATCGCACGATCTTCTTCATCTTCCTTAAACTGCCTAGCAGCTTGCATTACCGACATATTCCTTTCCTTCCTATCTCTCTTAGCTTGCTTAATTTCTCGCTGTTTGGCTTCCTTACGCCAAAGGCGGAAAGAGTCAAACATCGCCGGTCGGGCTTTCTTCTTAAATAGCGCAACCTCTAGGTTATCTAAAACATCTGATTCAAAACTACCATGTTGGGGCCATCGTAAAACATCATCTTTCTTTGTATAACGGACCCATAATTCATTAAAGGTAATGGGACCCACACCATGCTTTGAATAGAGCTCATAAGTTGGAGTTCCAACTGGAGGTATCGGACACGAGTCCTCCAATCGGGAATCCTTATTACAACTACAACAAAACCATTTCCTAATTTTGCCAAAACCAGACATCTTTAGCTCACTAGTCTTGCTTCAAACTTCAAGGGGTTATCAAAAAAATGATACACTCGTAAATATACGAACCCCTCGGCTTCGACTATTGCAATGGGCGAATCAAAACCAAGAAACAAAACAAAGTCGTGGGAGCGACCCACTTATACTTAACCAAAATGTCTGTCACGCCACCAGAAGACCGTCTAACGTCTCGCCTTACAAATCATCACAAGAGGGTCCAAGACAGGGCAACAGTGAGGGCAGAAGTCCTTCGCAGCCGTCGGAAAGGGGAAGCGTCACAGAAAAAACCTTCGGTCCACGTCGACATGCAGGGGTCAATGAAGTGGCGGCCGTCCTCCAGAATTTCCTCACGGGGCTCCTCACAATCTTCGGGCTTAGACCAGTACCGCTGAAGTCGCCCCACATTGGGCGCCAGTTGAAGAACCGGGGTTTAACCCAGCGGCGTCAGGGACACGCCTAAGATCTTCGAGTTCACCTGTCTTGGTATTCAAAGACACGGAATACTTCTGGATTGACTGGACCTGTTCTCAGGACACCCCCGCGCCGCACAGCCACTAGCTGTGTGTGTGCCCCTCGCCTCGCTGCTGCTCGTAGCCTCGTTGTGCCTGCCTCTCCGCCCTAGCTGCCTGCCTAGATGTTCCCCACCCCTCCGCCGTGTTTGCGTGTTGTTGTTGCATTGCCTTTTTGTATTTCACTACTGTGCGTGTTTTAGATATAGCCCTGTTGTAATTTCTACTGTTGTCCCCCTGTGCGTGTTGTAGATATAGCCTTGTTGTTAATTCTTCTGCAGTCCCCCTGTGCCCTGCCCGCCCCACTCCCCGCTTCCCGCCGCCGTTCACGCGGCCACGCCCCCTTTTAGTTTTGTATCCTCCCCGCTCCCGCCTCCCAGCTGCTCCTCCCTCCCACTTGTCCATAAATGGCGACCGCGCGGCGCAGGTGAGTGTGACCTGTTCTCAGGACACCCCCGCGCCGCACGGCCACCAGCTGTGTGTGTGCCCCTCGCCTCGCTGCTGCTCGTAGCCTCGTTGTGCCTGCCTCTCCGCCCTAGCTGCCTGCCTCGCTGTTCCCCGCGCTTCCGCCGTGTTTGCGTGTTGTTGTTGCATTGCCTTTTTGTATTTCACTACTGTGCGTGTTTTAGATATAGCCCTGTTGTAATTTCTACTATTGTCCCCCTGTGCGCGTTGTAGATATAGCCTTGTTGTTAATTCTTCTTCAGTCCCCCTGTGCCCTGCCCGCCCCGCTCCCCGCTTCCCGCTGCCGTTCACGCGGCCACGCCCCCGTTTTGTTTTGTATCCTCCCCGCTCCCGCCTCCCAGCTGCTCCTCCCTCCCACTTAGCCATAAATGGCGACCGCGCAGACGCGCAGCGGTCACGCGCAGCAGATGCGCCGATTGTGCGCCAAAGGCAAGCCCGTCTGCGCCCGTCTGTGCCTGGACCGCGCCCAGCGCCAGGACCCCTGGCCCCTGCCGACACCAGACAACACGATGGACCTATGGCGCCGCCACCCTCAACGCACTCAACGCCGGTCCAACCCCTGCCTGCTGCCGAGCCACTCCGAAACGTAACCACGGACCCTTCACCTGCCATGCCTGCAAATTCACCTGCCTCCGGACCTGCACCGCTCCCGCCAAGCCGAGCGCCAGCAACAACCACCTCAAGTGCATCCTGCTCAACACCCGCTCCGTCCACAGACACGCCGTCGAACTCTGGAACCTGCTCGACACCACATCACCAGACGTCGCCTTCCTCACGGAAACCTGGATGAACGCCTCCTCAGCGCCCAACCTCGCCATTGCCATCCCGGACGGATACAAGATCATCCGGAGGGACCGCGTGAACCAGAGTGGAGGAGGCATAGCCATCGTCCACAAGAACACCATCCGCATCACGACGGACGCCGACGACACCTACGCCGCCGCCGAACACCTACACTTCCAGATTCACACCGACCCAAAGACGACCCTCAGAGGCACCCTCATCTACAGACCCCCAGGACCACGCACCCAATTCAGCGAAGACATCGCTGACTTCATCAGCCCACACGCCCTCCCCTCCGCCGACTACATCCTCCTAGGGGACCTCAACTTCCACCTGGAGAACAACAAGGACTGCAACACCGTCACCCTGCTGGACAACCTCGCCAACCTCGGACTCAAGCAACTGGTCAACACCCCCACCCACTACGCCGGCCACACGCTTGATCCTGTCTTCTCATCCAGCAAGCACATCGCCTTCAGCCACTCAACCGGACTTCACTGGACCGACCACAGCTGCGTCCACTTCAGCTTCAGAAAAACCACCACCCACAACAGGTTCCTCACAGAAACTGGAGCAAGATCACCGCCGACCAGCTCACCACTTCCCTCTGCCAGAACCCACCCGCCAGCACACCGGACCCCAACGAAGCAGCCCGCAACTTCACGCACTGGCTGACCGCCTGCGCTGACGACCTCGCACCACTGAAGAACCCTCCCAGCAACCCCAGAAGCAAGAAGGCCCCCTGGTTCACCGACGAACTCAAGGACTCCAACAAGACCTGCCGCACCCTCGAGAAAGCCTGGCTCCTCGACCGGACCACTGACAACATGACCGCCCTCAAACACGCCACCCGCAAGCACCACCAGCGCATCCGCACCACCAAGAAGAAATCACTGAAGGATCGACTGGACAACAACGCGCACAACAGCAAGGAACTCTTCAGCATCGTCAAGGAGTTCTCCAACCCCAGCACCGGCAACAACGACATCACCCCTTCACAAGATCTCTGCAACTCCCTCGCCTCGTTCTTCCACCGCAAGATTGCCGACATCCACAACAGCTTCGGCACACCATCCACGCACCCAACCGCAGAACCAACGCACCCCACCGCCACCCTCCGCACCTGGACCACGGTGACCACCGAAGACACAGCCCGCACGATGAACACCATCCACTCCGGATCTCCGACAGACCCCTGCCCCCACCACGTCTTCAACAAGGCCGACTCCACCATCGCACCACAACTCCGAGACATCATCAACACCTCCTTCGACACCGCCACCTTCCTGGAGAGCTGGAAGCACGCCGAGCTCAGCCCCCTACTGAAGAAACCAACAGCGGACCCCACCGACCTCAAGAACTTCTGCCCCATCTCGCTCCTCCCTTTTCCTGCCAAAGTCATCGAGAAGATCGCCAACAGACAACTGGCCGCCTTCCTCGAGACGAATGGATGCCTCGACCCCTCGCAGTCCGGTTTAGAGCCAACCACAGCACCGAGACCGCCCTCATCGCAGCCACCGACGACATCCGAGCCCTTCTCGACAACGGGGAAACAGCGGCACTCATCCTCCTGGACCTCTCAGCAGCGTTCGACACGGTCTGCCACCGCACCCTAGTCCAACGCCTCAGCAATACCGGCATCCAAGAGAAGGCACTGGAGTGGATCATCTCGTTCCTCGCCGGAAGAACACAGAGAGTCCGCCTCCCCCCGTTTCGATCCTAGGCCACTGAAGTCATCTGCGGCGTCCCGCAAGGATCATCACTCAGCCCCACCCTCTTCAATGTCTACATGAGACCTCTTGCTGCCATCGCACGCCAACACAACCTCAACATCATCTCCTACGCCGACGACACCCAGCTGATCCTCTCCCTCACCAGAGACCCCGACACCGCCAGAACCAGCCTCCACAAAGGGATGAAAGACGTCGCCGAGTGGATGAAGAACAGCCGCTTGAAACTGAACTCAGACAAGACGGAAGTCCTCATCCTGGGACCATCACCCTCCGCCTGGGATGACTCCTGGTGGCCCCCAGCCCTGGGCACCACTCCCAAGCCGACGGACCACGCACGCAACCTGGGCTTCATCCTGGACTCCTCCCTCTCGATGACCAGACAAGTCAACGCCGTCTCCTCTTCATGCTTTCACACCCTCCGCATGCTCCGCAAGATCTTCCGTTGGATCCCGACCGAAACCAGGAAGACGGTCACCCAGGCACTCGTCACCAGCCGACTGGACTACGGAAACACCCTCTACGCCGGAACCACATCCAAGCTACAGAAAAGACTCCAACGCATCCAGAACGCCTCCGCCCGACTCATCCAGGACATCCCCCGATGCAGCCACATCTCCGGCCACCTGAGGGACCTACACTGGCTCCCCGTCAACAAGAGGATCACGTTCAGGCTCCTCACCCACACACACGAGTCTCTCCACGACCTGGGCCCTAAGTACCTCAACGACCGCCTGACCTTCCACACGCCCACCCGCCAGCTACGGTCTGCTAGCCTCGCCCTCGCCGCCGTAACACGCATCCGAAGAGCCACCGCCGGAGGCAGATCCTTCTCCTACCTGGCGGCCAAGACATGGAACTCCCTCCCCATCCACCTTCGGCTGACCCAGGACCACCTCGCCTTTAGGAGGCAACTCAAGACCTGGCTGTTCGAGCAGTAGCGAACCCCTTCCCCCAAGCGCCTTGAGACCCTCCTGGGTGAGTAGCGCGCTATACAAGTGCTGTGATTGATTGATTAATTGATTGGATGGCGTCAGAGACCAAGTTTATTAGCTGCCGCTAGTAACAGTGATCCTAGAAATACATCACGGTGTAAATTCTCAGGAGACTGCTCATTTTACTAAGGCGAGACGTCTCCTTTTATACCCAATATTTCACATTATAAATGTACACCCACTGCAAAAAATTCTAACCAATAAGATACATTTTCAAACAAAGTATCACATAGCAAAACTCAATTTACAATATCCCAACCCAAAAGATAATTATTAGGAATGTCCCAAATTCAATCTCCACAAGCCGGACAAACCTATAATTGAAAGCATAACCCATGTAATGAAGAAACATAAAAAAGAAACAGTAACAGATGCTGAACAAGATAAGGCATGTGCAAAGAACTAAAAAGTTAACGATGTCCTGAACATTGATTGGCAATCTCAGACAAAGATCGATCAGGGAAATTGGCTTTGCGAGGTCAGTTACAGGTGAAGAGGTCAGTTTCTTACAGTTCATTTCAGAGTCAAAAAGAAACCAAGTTAATGTATACATGAACTAAGAAGGCCAGACCACTTTGTTCGCCAGGCTACCTTTACAGGCCTACGTGAAGGCAACACACAATGGTGGCACAGAACAAAATGGAGTCAGACTCGAGAATTACCGAACCTCACCAGCTCTGCTGACCTTTCAAAGGCACCGACCTGAGATGAGTGACACGGTCCCAGCCCTGCTGACCCTTGAAAGGCTCCGGCCTGAGATGAGTGACACTGCCACAGCTCTGCTGACCTTTCAAAGGCTCCGGCCTAAGATGAGTGACACTGCCCAGCACCGCTGACCTTTCAAAGGCTCCGGCCTGAGATGTGACGGACACCGCCCCTGCCCTGCTGACCTTTCAAAGGCACCAGCCTGAGATGAGTGACACTGCCCCAGCCCTACTGACCTTTCAAAGGCACCAGCCTGAGATGAGTGACACTGCCCCAGCCCTGCTGACCTTTCAAAGGCACCGGCCTGAGATGTGCCTGACACTGCCTCATCCCTGCTGACCTTTCAAGGGCTCCGGCCTGAGATGAGTGACGGACACTGCCCCAGCCCTGCTGACCTTTGAAGGGACCGGCCTCAGATGTGACGGACACTGCCCCAGCCCTGCTGACCTTTCAAAGGCACCGTCCTGAGATGAGTGACACTGCCCCAGCCCTGCTGGCCTTTCAAAGGCACCGGCCTGAGATGTGCCTGACACTGCCTCATCCCTGCTGACCTTTCAAGGGCTCCGGCCTGAGATGAGTGACACTGCCCCAGCCCTGCTGACCTTTCAAAGGCACCGGCCTCAGATGTGACGGACACTGCCCCAGCCCTGCTGACCTTTCAAAGGCACCGGCCTCAGATGTGACGGACACTGCCCCAGCCCTGCTGACCTTTCAAAGGCACCGGCCTCAGATGTGACGGACACTGCCCCAGCCCTGCTGACCTTTCAAAGGCACCGTCCTGAGATGAGTGACACTGCCCCAGCCCTGCTGACCTTTCAAAGGCACCGGCCTCAGATGTGACGGACACTGCCCCAGCCCTGCTGACCTTTGAAGGCACCGGCCTGAAATGAGTGACACTGCCCCATCCCTGCTGACCTTTCAAAGGCACCGGCCTGAGATGAGTGACACTGCCCCAGCCCTGCTGGCCTTTCAAAGGCACCGTCCTGAGATGAGTGACACTGCCCCAGCCCTGCTGGCCTTTCAAAGGCACCGGCCTGAGATGTGCCTGACACTGCCCCATCCCTGCTGACTTTCAAAGGCTCGGGCCTGAGATGAGTGACGGACACTGCCCCAGCCCTGCTGACCTTTCAAAGGCACCGGCCTGAGATGCAACGGACACTGCCCCAGCCCTGCTGACCTTTCAAAGGCTCCGGCCTGAGATGAGTGACACTGCCCCAGCCCTGCTGACCTTTCAAAGGCACCGACCTGAGATGAGTGACACTGCCCCAGCCCTTCTGACCTTTCAAAGGCACCGGCCTGAGATGCAACGGACTCTTCCCCAGCCCTTCTGACCTTTCAAAGGCACCGGCCTGAGATGAGTGACGGACACTGCCCCAGCCCTGCTGACTTTTCAAAGGCACCAGCCTGAGATGCGTGACACTGCCCCAGCCCTACTGAACTTTGAAGGCACCGGCCTGAGATGAGTGACACTGCCCCAGCCCTGCTGACCTTTCAAAGGCAACGGCCTGAGATGCGACGGACACTGCCCCAGCCCTGCTGATCTTTTAAAGGCACCGGCCTGAGATGCGTGACACTGCCCCAGCCCTGCTGACCTTTTCAAAGGCTCTGGCCTGAGATGAGTGACACTGCCCTAGCCCTGCTGACCTTTCAAAGGCATTGGCCTGAGATGAGAGACACTGCCCAGCCCTGCTGACTTTTCAAAGGCACCGGCCTGAGATGAGTGACACTGCCCCAGCCCTGCTGACCTTTCAAAGGCTCGGGCATGAGATGAGAGACGGACACTGCCCCAGCCCTGCTGACCTTTCAAAGGCACCGTCCTGAGATGCGACGGACACTGCCCCAGCCCTGCTGATCTTTGAAAGGCACCGGCCTGAGATGAGTGACACTGCCCCAGCCCTGCTGACCTTTCAAAGGCACCGGCCTGAGATGAGTGACACTGCCCCAGCCCTGCTGACCTTTCAAAGGCACCGGCCTGAGATGAGTGACACTGCCCCAGCCCTGCTGACCTTTCAAAGGCACCGGCCTGAGATGAGTGACACTGCCCCAGCCCTGCTGACCTTTCAAAGGCACTGGCCTGAGATGTGCCTGACACTGCCCCATCCCTGCTGATCTTTCAAAGGCTCGGGCCTGAGATGAGTGACGGACACTGCCCCAGCCCTGCTGACCTTTCAAAGGCACCGGCCTGAGATGTGACGGACACTGCCCCAGCCCTGCTGACATTTGAAGGCACCGGCCTGAGATGTGACGGACACTGCCCCAGCCCTGCTGACCTTTGAAGGGACCGGCCTCAGATGTGACGGGCACTGCCCCATCCCTGCTGACCTTTCAAAGGCTCGGGCGTGAGATGAGTGACACTGCCCCAGCCCTGCTGAACCTTTCAAAGGCACCGGTCTGAGATGAGTGACACTGCCCCAGCCCTGCTGACCTTTGAAGGCACCAACCTGAGATGAGTGACACTGCCCCAGCCCTGCTGACCTTTCAAAGGCAGCGGCCTGAGATGTGAGGGACACTGCCCCAGCCCTGCTGACCTTTCAAAGGCACCAGCCTGGGATGAGTGACACTGCCCCAGCCCTGCTGACCTTTCAAAGGCACCTCCCTGAGATGAGTGACACTGCCCCAGCCCTGCTGACCTTTCAAAGGCACCGACCTGAGATGAGTGACACGGCCCCAGCCCTGCTGACCCTTGAAAGGCTCCGGCTTGAGATGAGTGACACTGCCCCAGCCCTGCTTTCCTTTCAAAGGCTCCGGCCTGAGATGAGTGACACTGCCACAGCACCGCTGACCTTTCAAATGCTCCGGCCTGAGATGTGACGGACACCGCCCCAGCCCTGCTGACCTTTCAAAGGCACCGGCCTTAGATGAGTGACACTGCCCCAGCCCTGCTGACCTTTGAAGGTACCGGCCTGAAATGAGTGACACTGCCCCAGCCCTGCTGACCTTTCAAAGGCACCGGCCTGAGATGCGACGGACACTGCCCCAGCCCTGCTGACCTTTCAAAGGCACCGGCCTGAGATGAGTGACACTGCCCCAGCCCTGCTGACCTTTCAAAGGCACCAGCCTGAGATGAGTGACACTGCCCCCGCCCTGCTGACCTTTCAAAGGCTCCGGCCTGAGATGAGTGACACTTCCCAACCCTGCTGACCTTTCAAAGGCACCGGCCTGAGATGAGTGACACTGCCCCAGCCCTGCTGACCTGTGAAGGGACCGGCCTGAGATGTGCCTGACAATGCCCCATCCCTGCTGACCTTTCAAAGGCTCGGGCCTGAAATGAGTGACACACACTGCCCAGCCCTGCTGACCTTTCAAAGGCACCGACCTGAGATGCGACGGACACTGCCCCAGCCCTGCTGACCTTTGAAAGGCACTGGCCTAAGATGAGTGACACTGCCCCAGCCCTGCTGACCTTTCAAAGGCACCGGCCTGAGATGAGTGACACTGCCCCAGCCCTGCTGACCATTTAAAGGCACCGGCCTGAGACAAGTGACACTGCCCCAGCCCTGCTGACCTTTCAAAGGCACCGGCCTGAGATGAGTGACACTGTCCCAGCCCTGCTGACCTTTCAAAAGCACCGGCCTGAGATGAGTGACACTGCCCCAGCCCTGCTGACCTTTGAAGGGACCGACCTGAGATGTGCCTGACACTGCCCCATCCCTGCTGACCTTTCAAAGGCTCCGGCCTGAGATGAGTGACATTGCCCCAGGCCTGCTAACCTTTAAAAGGCACCGGCCTGAGATGAGTGACACTGCCCCAGCCCTGTTGACCTTTCAAAGGCTCCGGCCTGAGATGAGTGACACTGCCCCAGCCCTGCTGACCTTTCAAAGGCACCGGCCTGAGATGCGACGGACACTGCCCCAGCCCTGCTGACCTTTCAAAGGCACCGGCCTGAGATGAGTGACACTGCCCCAGCCCTGCTGACCTTTTATAGGCACCGGCCTGAGTTGTGCCTGACACTGCCCCATCCCTGCTGACCTTTCAAAGGCTCAGGCCTGAGATGAGTGACGGACACTGCCCTAGCCCTGCTGACCTTTCAAATGCACCGGCCTGAGATGAGTGACACTGCCCCAGCCCTGCTGACCTTTCAAATGCACCGGCCTGAGATGAGTGACACTGCCCCAGCCCTGCTGACCTTTCAAAGGCTCCGGCCTGAGATGAGTGACACTGCCCAGCCCTGTTGACCTTTCAAAGGCTCCGGCCTGAGATGAGTGACACTGCCCCAGCCCTGCTGACCTTTCAAAGGCACCGGCCTGAGATGAGTGACACTGCCCCAGCCCTGTTGACCTTTCAAAGGCTCCGGCCTGAGATGAGTGACATTGTCCCAGCCCTGCTAACCTTTGAAAGGCACCGGTCTGAGATGTGACGGACACTGCCCCAGCCCTGCTGACCTTTCAAAGGCACCGGCCTGAGATGCGACGGACACTGCCCCAACCCTGCTGACCTTTCAAAAGCACCGGCCTGAGATGTGCCTGACACTGCCCCAGCCCTGCTGACCTTTCAAAGGCACCGGTCTGAGATGAGTGACACTGCCCCAGCCCTGCTGACCTTTGAAGGCACCGGCCTGAGAGGAGTAACACTGCCCCAGCCCTGCTGACCTTTCAAAAGCAACGGCCTGAGATGAGTGACACTGCCCCAGCCCTGCTGACCTTTCAAAGGCATCGGCCTGAGATGTGAGGGACACTGCCCCAGCCCTGCTGACCTTTCAAAGGCACCGGCCTGAGATGAGTGACACTGCCCCAGCCCTGCTGACCTTTCAAAGGCACCGGCCTGAGATGCGTGACCCTGCCCCAGCCCTGTTGACCTTTCAAAGGCTCCGGCCTGAGATGAGTGACACTGCCCCAGCCCTGCTGACCTTTCAAAGGCACCGGCCTGAGATGCGACGGACACTGCCCCAGCCCTGCTGACCTTTCAAAGGCACCGGCCTGAGATGAGTGACACTGCCCCAGCCCTGCTGACCTTTTATAGGCACCGGCCTGAGTTGTGCCTGACACTGCCCCATCCCTGCTGACCTTTCAAAGGCTCAGGCCTGAGATGAGTGACGGACACTGCCCCAGCCCTGCTGACCTTTCAAATGCACCGGCCTGAGATGAGTGACACTGCCCCAGCCCTGCTGACCTTTCAAAGGCTCCGGCCTGAGATGAGTGACACTGCCCAGCCCTGTTGACCTTTCAAAGGCTCCGGCCTGAGATGAGTGACACTGCCCCAGCCCTGCTGACCTTTCAAAGGCACCGGCCTGAGATGAGTGACACTGCCCCAGCCCTGTTGACCTTTCAAAGGCTCCGGCCTGAGATGAGTGACATTGTCCCAGCCCTGCTAACCTTTGAAAGGCACCGGTCTGAGATGTGACGGACACTGCCCCAGCCCTGCTGACCTTTCAAAGGCACCGGCCTGAGATGCGACGGACACTGCCCCAACCCTGCTGACCTTTCAAAAGCACCGGCCTGAGATGTGCCTGACACTGCCCCAGCCCTGCTGACCTTTCAAAGGCACCGGTCTGAGATGAGTGACACTGCCCCAGCCCTGCTGACCTTTGAAGGCACCGGCCTGAGAGGAGTAACACTGCCCCAGCCCTGCTGACCTTTCAAAAGCAACGGCCTGAGATGAGTGACACTGCCCCAGCCCTGCTGACCTTTCAAAGGCATCGGCCTGAGATGTGAGGGACACTGCCCCAGCCCTGCTGACCTTTCAAAGGCACCGGCCTGGGATGAGTGACACTGCCCCAGCCCTGCTGACCTTTCAAAGGCACCGGCCTGAGATGCGTGACCCTGCCCCAGCCCTGCTGACCTTTCGAAGGCACCGGCCTGAGATGAGTGACACTGCCCCAGCCCTGCTGACCTTTCAAAGTCACCAGCCTGAGATGAGTGACACTGCCCCCGCCCTGCTGACCTTTCAAAGGCTCCGGCCTGAGATGAGTGACACTGCCCAACCCTGCTGACCTTTCAAAGGCACCGGCCTGAGATGAGTGACACTGCCCCAGCCCTGCTGACCTTTCAAAGTCACCAGCCTGAGATGAGTGACACTGCCCCCGCCCTGCTGACCTTTCAAAGGCTCCGGCCTGAGATGAGTGACACTGCCCAACCCTGCTGACCTTTCAAAGGCACCGGCCTGAGATGAGTGACACTGCCCCAGCCCTGCTGACCTTTCAAAGTCACCAGCCTGAGATGAGTGACACTGCCCCCGCCCTGCTGACCTTTCAAAGGCTCCGGCCTGAGATGAGTGACACTGCCTAACCCTGCTGACCTTTCAAAGTCACCAGCCTGAGATGAGTGACACTGCCCCATCCCTGCTGACCTTTCGAAGGCTCGGGCCTGAAATGAGTGACAGACACTGCCCAGCCCTGCTGACCTTTCAAAGGCACCGGCCTGAGATGTGAGGGACACTTCCCCAGCCCTGCTGACCTTTCAAAGGCACCGGTCTGAGATGAGTGACACTGCCCCAGCCCTGCTGACCTTTCAAAGGCACCGGCCTGAGATGAGTGACACTGCCCCAGCCCTGCTGACCTTTCAAAGGCACCGGTCTGAGATGAGTGACACTGCCCCAGCCCTGCTGACCTTTCAAAGGCACCGGTCTGAGATGAGTGACACTGCCCCAGCCCTGCTGACCTTTCAAAGGCACCGGCCTGAGATGAGTGACACTGCCCCAGCCCTGCTGACCTTTCAAAGGCACCGGTCTGAGATGAGTGACACTGCCCCAGCCCTGCTGACCTTTCAAAGGCACCGGTCTGAGATGAGTGACACTGCCCCAGCCCTGCTGACCTTTGAAGGCACCGGCCTGAGAGGAGTAACACTGCCCCCGCCCTGTTGACCTTTCAAAGGCACCGGCCTGAGATGAGTGACACTGCCCCAGCCCTGCTGACCTTTCAAAGGCACCGGCCTGAGATGTGACGGACACTGTCCCAGCCTTGCTGACCTTTCAAAGGCACTGGCCTGAGATGTGAGGGACACTGCCCCAGCCCTGCTGACCTTTCAAAGGCACTGGCCTGAGATGTGAGGGACACTGCCCCAGCCCTGCTGACCTTTCAAAGGCACTGGCCTGAGATGTGCCGGACACTGTCCCAGCCCTGCTGACCTTTCAAAGGCACTGGCCTGAGATGTGCCGGACACTGTCCCAGCCCTGCTGACCTTTCAAAGGCACTGGCCTGAGATGTGAGGGACACTGCCCCAGCCCTGCTGACCTTTCAAAGGCACCAGCCTGGGATGAGTGACACTGCCCCAGCCCTGCTGACCTTTCAAAGGCACTGGCCTGAGATGTGCCGGACACTGTCGCGTGTTGATGGATCCTGCTCAGCCCCTAGTCTTGTCATCAGGAGCCTGGAGAGGAGGCGAGAGGGCTGAGTTGTGCACTGAAATAGGAAAGCTGTGTTTCATGAACCTTGCTGAGTCAAACCCTGAGCAGTAGAGGCAAGGGGTGGTAAGTGGCACCTCACAGGAGGCAGCCCTGAGGCCCCGGATAAGGAGCTACCCTTAGACCCACATTTAATTACTATGTGGCACAGTCACTCTGGAGGGCTTCTTGGCGCTCACCTCCTTCAGATGCTGCTGAGTCCTGCAGCACACTGCAAGTCATTCAGAATTGTGCAGCACAGATGCTTTTTATGACTCCCAACAGTCACTCCACAAGGCCTGCTCTGCAAACCCTGCTCTGGCTCCCGGTTGCGGACAGAATAAATTTCAAGTCTCTATGTATCGCCCACACATCTTTCTGGAAGAAAGGCCCCCCCATGCTCCAAGGCATCGTCTCCCCTTGTCTGCAGTAACTCCGAGACGTGGCAAGACGACCGTATGCCCCGAAACCATCTGCGGCAAAAGGTTGAAGTATCAAAAGAGTGAAACGTTTAAAAGAAATACAAATTGGGCTCCATGCCGTAAACATAAAAGAAGATTAAAGAATTTGGAAATCCCACCTTAAATAAAAGGGATTATTACGACGAGGACCCTACCAAGAGACGTCTTGCCAGACAAAATAGACTGAGCTAAATAATACTTCGTATTGAGTCTTTATAATAAACCTAAGGATGTGACCATATACTTATTTACAACAGTGGAAAAGTTTCCCTATACGTACAAAGATATGCAGATACCTTCACCATACAACAAAGACTAGGTACCCTGTATACACACGCAGAAGAAAGAATAAAACTCTTTCTACCTTGGTCCTGAGGAAGGTGGTCCTATCCCACCGAAACGCGCGTAGACCTGGCGTATAACTACACACAAACAACAACTGTGTTACCTCATTTGTAGGATCTGATTTTGATTGGGAGAAGACTTATAATAGTATAAGTGTGAACCTGTATGATTGTGTAAGTGTGACTGGTGATTTATGTGTATATATCAGGGTGATGTTTTGTATTATGTAATTTTCTGAGCTAGGTAGATGTTACAAATGTTCTTGATATGATGCATTGTACTTTTTATAAATTAATGAAATCTATACTATCAATCATGTTACTGATGTATATGGAAGAAATGAACTAAAATAGGAAAAAGAAAAAATATATATTTTGTATACACTACAGAAAAAGTAAAAACAAATAAAATTATAAAATGAAATCGTGGATTATGTTGTACCTATATTGATTAGAAGGTTAATGGTAATTTGATGAGATTGACCACATGATGAAGTAAATAGTGACCAAGGGGGAATCTCTTATATGTTATATCGTCTCCCCTTACCACCCTAATAGACTCCTTCATTCATCCAGTCTACCTAGCTGCAGTCCCAAAAATCCACAGGATGAGAAGTGGTGGTCGTTCCTTCCGCTTTACTTCCGCCAAGCTCTGGAACATGCCCCCTCCCCACCTATGATTGGACCAAATCTCCTTCCCTTCCGTAAACTTCTGAAATCTTGTTTTTTTCAAACTCTTTCCTACTAAGCTGCTGTGACCTGCCTCTCTCTCAGCTAGCGCTGTGACGCTTTCGGGTAGCCATGCGCTCTACAAAAATCCATAACATAACCCACACTTCATCAAAGGTGGCGTCCCCCAGACCCACTAGCACAGAGAGCTGCACTGCAAGGTATTCAGGATCCTGGACCTTTCTCTAGTCCCACACACCCTGTTGGGTTTGGGATTGGAAAATGTCCCTGTGTTTGCTCATGTGAAGGTTGCACTAACTTGGCAAGCTGGACCCAAAAGGGGTAATGCTAATATGCTGACTTCCCTCACCTAACCAGTGGCCGTGCGAAGGAAGTGTATGTTGGTCAGCAAAATAATGGGGAGAAAGGGGAGTGGGACAAGAGAGAGAGAGAAACAAAGACACCGGATGTCTACACCTTGCCTGGTCCTCCCGCTCTTTAGAGTTGTGGATATCTACAAGAAAACAATACTCATTTAGATGTTGGTCAGCGGTACTATGTCACATGATATAGCTCTTAATAATCTCTCCATAACCCACTTCTTAAGTTTACTTACAACTCTATGGGCCTGATTTAGAGCTTGGTGGCTGGGGTTACTCCGTCACAACGTTGACGGATATCCTGTCTGCCGAAGACCTGGCTTGGCAGTTCGGGCTGGGCTGTTCCCATGAGGCACAGGGCCAAGACTGATTTGCATATGGCCATATCTGAACTGAGGTGGTGAAGTGATCGTAAGAATGATGATGGATTCAACTCAGATCTGTGACTGGGGGTGAGTCTCTGAAAAGTTTCAGCGCTCCATCTATCATCTCCTTGTGTTTGCTGAAATATAAACCCCATTATATCCTGTGGTATTTATATTTCAGCGGACAGGATATCCTTCACCATTCTGATGGAGTAACCCATCCGCTGAGATCTAATCCAGGCCCTATGACTTTCCTAGAACCGAAAGCAAGAAACAAACTTTAGAATAATAATAATAATAATAATCCTCATTTGTAAAGTGACCCCGTAAGGGTCTCTAGGCGCTGGGGGCCGTCGGGAAGATTAAGCAAGCTATTGCCCAGAGTCACATGGTGCTGGGCTCACCTGCCGCTGGCACCGGGGATCGAACTGTGATCCCCAGATTACGGAGTCAGTCGCCCTGGCCGCGGCGCCACACCTCTTCCTATTATATGGAACAACGTCAACTGTAGTGTGTATTCTAAAATCTCTATCTATCCTCAGCAGCACAGTAGTTAAATCAGTGATTTCAATAATAATCCTTAATACACATAGCTCATCAACCTTCGACATTATGAACACACTTTAGTATAGTGCTTTTAACTTTTGACAATATGCATTAAATTCCCTTCCCATGTGAATAACTCAACACTGTGGGCGACTCAAGTCGGAGGCATAAAGACTTTACATTAGAGTTTGTTACCCTAAAAGTAAGACTCCTGTATTGAGTTTGTAATTATGGAAGGGCGACTTCAGTCTGTGCTTCATGTGGTCAATGAGAGGACTCCAATGTAGAGTTCCTAATTACAGTGGGCGACTCTCGTCTGTGCTACATGTGGTCAATGAGAAGACTCTAGCGTGGGGGCCGTAATTATAGCAGGCCGACTCTCATCTGTGCTTTGCGTGGTCAACGAGAGGACTCCGATGTAGAGTTCCTAATTATAGCGGGCCACTCCAGTCTGTGCTGCGCGTGTTTAACAGGAGGACTCCAGCGCAGAGTGTATAATTCTAGCGAGGAGACTCAAGAATGTGCTTCGTGTTTTCAATGACAGGACTCGGCGTGGAGTTCCTGATTACAGCGGGGTACCTCCAGTAAATGTAAATGTAAATGTGGGTGTTCTTGTAAAGTGCACTGTAACTCCATGGAGTATCCTGGCGCTGAGGACCGCTGGGGAACCCGTCCTGGTTTTCCCTGTGAGATGGTCCCTTTCTGGGTATCTCCAAGGTGAAACCAGGCATCCCTGTCGTCTGTGGGGGGCCGTTGCAGAGATGAGGCAAGCTTAATGCCCAGAGTTGCCGAGTGTGTTCCCTGGTTAGAGTAGGCACCGAGGCGAGAATTATCGAGTCCGTTTTGACCCTGGTCCACGACCCTGCTGCGTCGGGAATTGAACCCTGGTCCCGGGCCGTTCTCTGCTTACGGGTCTGCCGCCTCTAACCAGTGAGCCACACCACTCCACAGTCTGTGCTTCGTGTGGTCAACAAGAGGACTCTGGTGCAGAGTTCCTAATTACCACGGGTGACTCTTGTCCGTGCGTCGTGTGGTCAATGATAGGAATCCGGCGAAGAGGTCTTAATTACAGCGGGCCGACTCACGTCTGTGCTTCGTGTGGTCAACGAGAGGACTCTGGCATAGAGTTTCTAATTACAGCGGGTGACTCTTGTCTGTGCTTCGTGTGGTCAATGGTAGGAATCCAGCATAGATTTTCTAATTACAGCGGGGAGACTCTCGTCTGTGCTTTGTGTGGTCAATGAGAGGACTCCGACGTAGAGTTCCTAATTACAGCGGGCGACTTTTGTCTGTGCTTCGTGTGGTCAACAAGAGGACTCTGGCATAGCGTTCCTAATTACCGTGGGGCAACTCTCGTCTGTGCTTCGTGTGGTCAATGAGAGGACTTCGGTGTAGAGTTCCAAATTACCACAGGCGACTCTTGTCTGTGCTTCGTGTGGTCAATGATAGGAATCCGGCGTAGAGTTCCTAATTACATTGAGGCGACTCACGTCTGTGCTTCGTGTGGTCAATGAGAGGACTCCGGCATAGAATTCCTAATTACAGCGGGCGACTCTCGTCTGTGCTTTATGTGGTCAATGATAGGAATCTGGCGTAGAGTTACTAATTACAGCGGGGCGACTGACATCTGTGCTTTGTGTGGTCAACTAGAGGACTCCGGCATAGAGTACCTAATTAGAGCGGGCGACTCACGTCTGTGCTTTGTGTGGTCAACGAGAGAACTCCGGCGTATAGTTCCTAATTACAGAGGGCGACTCTCGTCTGTGCTTCGTGTCGTGAACGGGAGAACTCTGGTGCAGAGTTCGTAATTACAGGGGGCGACTCACGTCTGTGCTTCGTGTGGTCAACGAGAGGACTCGGGTGTAAAGTTCCTAATTTCAGCGGGCGACTCTCGTCTGTGTTTCATTTGGTCAATGATAGGAATCTGGCGTAGAGTTCCTAATTACAGTGGGCGACTCACGTCTACGCTTTGTGTGGTCAATGACAGGAATCCGGCATGAGAGTTCCTAATTACAGCGGGGCGACTGACGTCTGTGCTTCGTGGGGGTCAATGATAGGAATCCGGCATAGAGTTCCTAATTACAGCGGGCGACTGACATCTGTGCTTTGTGTGGTTAATGATAGGAATCAGGTGTAGAGTTCCAAATTACAGCGGGCGACTTACGTCTGTGCTTCGTGTGGTCAATGATAGGAATCCGGGGTAGAGTTCCTAATTACAGCGGGTGACTCACGTCTGTGCTTCGTGTGGTCAACAAGAGGACTCTGGTGCAGAGTTCCTTGTTACAGCAGGGCGACTCTCGTCTGTGCTTCGTGTGGTCAATGAGAGGACTCTGTTGTAGAGTTCCAAATTACCATGGGCGACTCTCGTCTGTGCTTCGTGTAGTCAATGAGAGGACTCCGGCATAGAGTTCGTAATGACAGCGGGGTGACTCACGTCTGTGGTTCCTGTGATCAACAAGAGGACGCTGGTGCAGAGTTCCGAATTACCGCGGGGCGACTCATGCCTGTGCTTCGTGTGGTCAACGAGAGGACTCCGGCGTAGAGTTCCTAATTACCCCGGGGCGACTCACGTCTGTGCTTCATGTAGTCTACGAGAGGACTCTGGCGAAGAGTTCCTAATTACCGCGGGGCGACTCACGTCTGTGCTTCGTGTGGTCAATAAGAGGACTCTGGTGCAGAATTCCTAATTACCACGGGCGACTGTTGTCTGTGCTTCTTGTGGTCAACGAGAGGACTCCAGTGTAGAGTTCCTAATTACCGCGGGGCGACTCACGTCTGTGCTTCGTGTGGTCCACAAGAGGACTCTAGGGCAGAGAGTTCCTAATTACAGTGGGTGACTCACGTCTGTGCTTCGTGTGGTCAACAAGAGGACTCTGGTGCAGAGTCCTAGTTACACCGGGCGACTAACATCTGTGCTTCATGTGGACAACGAGAGGACTCCGGCATAGAGTTCCTAATTACAGCGGGCGACTCTCATCTGTGCTTCGTGTGATCAATGATAGGAATCCGGCGTAGAGTTCCTAATTACAGTGGGCGACTCTCGTCTGTGCTACATGTGGTCAATGAGAAGACTCTAGCGTGGGGGCCGTAATTATAGCAGGGCGACTCTCATCTGTGCTTTGCGTGGTCAATGAGAGGACTTTGGCGCAGAGTTCCTAATTACAGCGGGCGACTCCAGTCTGTGCTTAGTGTGGTCAACGAGAGGACTCTGTTGCAGAATTCCTAATTACCACGGACGACTCTTGTCTGTTCTTCATGTGGTCAACAAGAGGACTCTGGTGCAGATTTCCTAATGACAGCGGGCGACTCACATCTGTGCTTCATGTGGTCAACAAGAGGACTCTGGTGCTGGGTTCCTAATTACAGCGGGCGACTCTCGTCTGTGCTTCGTGTGGTCAATGATAGGAATCCGGCGTAGAGTTCCCAATTACAGTGGGCTACTCTCGCTGTTCTACGTGTGGTCAACGAGAGGACTCCGGCATAGAATTCCTAATTACAGCGGGTGTGGGAAGTTGGCCTGATGTGCAGTGTTCACTATTCTAGTGATCACTATATATCAGTCCAAACAACCCTTATTGATGATTGGTTGTAAGTCAACCTTATAGACCAGCTATCCTAGTAGCATGGATACGAGCAGTCCAAGGCTAAGACTCTAGAGGGCGTGTTAAGCCAGCTGTTTTACCATCACATTACCCCTTGAACACCCAGTGAAAGGACACCACACAAGTGTTATGAAAATAAACAATGTATTTATTAGAATCACAACAACCCTGTACTCTTTATGAGGACAGGGTGCTAAGCACACAACAAAACTCTTATGAAAATACTTAAGTTAGCACGTTATACACAAATGCCCGAGGGGCACGAAAAACCATATACTTTAAAAGTGGAATGCGAAATTACTAGCAGGTAAGTACAGTACTAATAGGCTTTGGACTCGCTAGGACTTGACTATAGAATCGTTAGATTACTTCTAGGAGACCTAGGGGACTCGGGTGCAGAGTGTGCACTCTCACGCGGGATGCGGGACAAAGTCTATGGAAGCTAGTAAAGGCAAAGTTAGTGTTCACGGGCGAACCCGACCTGGTAGGAAGAAAACGACAGTGGATCCTGACCCTAGGATAGTGAGGCTATGCTGGGACACCGAAGTGCCGAAGTTACCTAGCCCAGGGGCTGCAGCTGCATAGGTCTGAAAAGACGTCGGGAATCTCGTTGCCGGACCAGGAGCCTGGAAGAAGGAAATTGCTGGCAGGCGACCAGTGAAGAAAAGTTCGATGGATCCAAGCCTGGATCAAGGAAGAAGAAAACCTGAAAGCAAAGGGGACCAAGTTCTTGAATCACTAGCCAGTGATTAAGTGGGCACCAGGATGGCACCGGGCGAAGTCACCTCGACTAGGTGAGTGGGCGACGCTGGCTCTGCAGATCTCACGGACCAGGAGGCGTTGTCGGCGACCAGGATGGAGAGGCGAGCTGTCCCACGATGGATGAAGCTGTCGGCGTCGAAGTTACCCAGGATTGGGCAACAAGCCTTGGCTAATTCAAGCCCACGCGGTGGACTCAAAATGGCGTCTTGAGTGGACCAGGAGGGTCCGGAGTGCTCCTCTTCTGGAAGGGAGCAAGGGCCAGTCTGGAGCAACCAGACCAGCAGCAGTGTTGTCGTCGGGCGTCGTTCAGAAGGCCACAAGCCAGCGGGCTAGTAGCCAAACAACGCGGTGAGCAGCAAAAAGCAGAAGGGCCCCACGCAGATCGTGGAGATGCTGGGAGGCTGCACTTCGGTGCTGGAGCTGCTCAGGGTCGGGGCTTCTCGGACCCCAAAGCACTCACCAGGAAATTACTCGGCGGGCTTGCTGTGCAGAAGTCGTGCAGTCTTGAAGATGGCCGGTCCCTCGAGGTCTCGTCACACCCACGAATCTCAGCGTGACTGATGATGTAGGTAGAGGTCAGAGGTGCCAGGGAAGCCGGTTCTCGTCGAGCTGGGCAGTCTTGATCCGGAGGAGAGACGTGCAGCAGACCGCAGTGTTCTTAAGATGGTGCCTGCGGATGCAGGGTGACTACTCCTTAGTCACAAGGGAGAAATCTTAGGAAGAAGTCTTGAGTTCCTTTCGTGGAAAGTAGTTTCAGGATTCAAAGATGATCTCATTTGGAAGGGGGCCAGTTCCTACCTTTATCCTGTAAAAAGGGGCTGGCACGCGACTAAGTCCTGCCCTAGGGGTGGGACTAGGAGGGGGGTGGTTACACCCACTTCCTTGGCGGGCTTTTCCCCAGCACAGGGTCTGGAGTGACCCTGGAACTGGTTCCAGCCAGCCTATGCACAGTGAGCACCGGGGTGCCACGTGCAGTCACCTTCCTCTAAAGCCCTGCCTACCTACAATACACAAAACCCTGTCTGGGACGGTGCTGGCACCGCCCCTGGCAGGAAACCCTTTGTCCTTATCTCCTGCTCTGGGAGGACTCCCAGCAGCAGGAGGGCAGACGTGTGTCTCGGTGGCAGCATCCATTTTGTGGAGCTGAGGCTCTGTTTGACTTTAACCGGGGTTAGGGGTTACATACATGTCGTGTCCCTCTAGAAGGGTGGAATGCTAACCCCGTCGCCAGAATTGGCGAGGGGTTAGTATTCCAATTCGTATGACACCTTACTCGACATGTTTTGATAAAGCGATACCAGAGTTGGCATATAACCGCGAGGATTATAATGCACTTAAGAGTATATGGTATGCGATATCATGGAAACGGCTAAGGGATGGGTCCCGAAAGCCGCAGACAGGCTCAGCTCATGCCAGAGCACCATCTCACACGATTCCAAGCACTCTGCCTTCAGGATTGTTAAGGCCTGCCATAGGAGTGACTGATAGGAGATCTGTGTGTCCATTTTAGGGTTAGATATAGGTATACTATATCTAAAGCAAAGGGTGAGTACACCACCTTGCCCCAGCTGTCAAGCAGCCAGTTGTGTCAGATTTGGATGGCCAGCCAGGGGTGGCATAATACATGCTGCAGCCCCTGGTAGGCCCTGGGTACACCTATGCCCTGGGTAAAGTAAAGTAAAGTAAAGTCCACATTTGTAAAGCGCACAATCACCCGTAAGGGTCTCTAGGTGCTGGGGGGCCGTCGGGAAGATTAAGCGAGCTATTGCCCAGAGTCGCATGGTGCTGGGCTGACCTGCCGCCGGAGCCGGGGATCGAACCGTGGTCCCCAGATTCCAGCGTCAGTCGCCCTGGCCGCGGCGCCACACCTCTCCCTGTACAGGGACTGATAAGGTGACTCAGTATCCAATTAGATATGTACCTAAGGTACATGGAATCCATTTTACAGCGAGAGCATTAGGCCTGGGGCCCTGAATAGCAGGGTCCCAGGTCAACTAAGTCAGAAAACCAGCAAAACACCAGGCAAAAAGTTGGGGGCAACCATAGTCAGGGATCTACCTTCCTACATAACCCCCCCCCCCCAAACGAAAGGAGATAAGGCTAGCCTTGCCAGGTAAGCCTAGATTGCCTGAGTGGCCATATAAGGAAGTACCAGCACTGGCATGGTTACCCCCTATCTCATGGTCCACTAAGCAATCCCTCACCCTAAGGGTGTCTGAGGGTCTCCACCATAGGGAATCTCTACCTGTGGTGTGTTTTGGCAAAGTAAAAGGCTGGTGCTGAAATGGAGTACTGAAGTGAGGCTCCACTAATTTTGGGCTCAGCTTCCTCCAATCATTTTCCACCATAGAGGCCTTTCTTTCCAAGACTGAGTTGTTTTGGGCTCTCAGGGTCAACCTCTGTCTACCTACAGCTGGAGGTTGGGTCCCTCTGTTTGGCTTACTGGAGGGACAGGTCAGGTTTGGGGCCCTCAGGTCCCAGGTTTGGCTGTGCCCAACAGTAACCATCTGTGGGAGGTCCCTAACTAAATTTAAGGGGGATCCCTCAGGAGTTGGTTTTATTTTCACTTGGCTAGGACTACTAGCTTCAGTGCCCTTAATCTGCTGACTGGGGAATTGTTTTGGACAGGGGGCCCTTTGGGGTCCACCACTGGCCTCCCTGACCTCTACAGCCCTGGGCTGACTGAGGCAGGGTAGAGAGGGGCAGGTTACCTGCTCCAGACTGGGTCCCATCTTGGAAGGGTCCACTGACATCAGGGGTTCTGCCAGGCTAGGCCTGACTACCTCTGTGGCAGTTTCTTCACAAGGGATCAGATCAGTTCCCTGAGGAGGCTGATCTTTTCCTAAAGTCTGGTGGGAGGGAGATTTCTCTTCCTCCTCAATGCTCTCTGTCTGAGTGGAGTGATCCATAGTTTCAGGCTTCACAACACTATCATCTGTCTGAGTTTGAGCTGTGGCCATCACAACTCTCCCAACCTTTTCAGGAGGGGGCTCAGTTTGGGTGTGGGCTGTTACCATGACAGCCTTGACAACCTGTTCTGGGAAGGAAGTTGTCTGAGATTGGGTTGTGACTGGCACAACCCTCCTGACCTGTTCAGGGAGGACATCTTGGACTGGGGCTGTGGCTATCACTGCCCCACTAACCTTACCATGGGTATTTACCATTTTAGAATGGGTTTCTTGCTCAACTTCAGCCCAGGCTGAGAGCTCTAAATCATTCCCCAGTAGGCAATCTACAGGCAAGTTTGGTGACACTGCCACTCTCTTGTGGCCAGTGACACCTCCCCAGCTGAGATTGACCACTGCCATGGGATGATCTCTCTGTACTCCATCAATATTGGTCACCTGGTATGTGGCACCAGGTAAAAGTTGCCTTGAGGGGACTAGACTCTCAGTCACCATAGTGATGCTAGCCCCTGTATCTCTATAGGCCTCAACTTTTATACCATTGATGAGGGGCTCCTGTCTGTACTTGCCCAAAGTGTTGGGACAAGTTGTGAAGTTGGCAAACCCCATGCCAGTCTCACAGACAAGAGTATCTAAGTTTGGGGACCTGGTTAGGCCAGAGTCCCCAGGAACTCCCAAAGTAAATGCACCCAAATTCTTGGGGGCACTCCCACCACCTGGGGGATTACTACTAGTAGTAACAGGAGGTTTGGGAATGTTACTTGGGGGTATGTTCCCTTTATTGTTATTCTTTGGGCAACTGCTGTCAGTTTTTAAATGACCCACCTGTTTACAGGGATAACAGTAAGGCTTTTTCTGGTTGTTGGAAGGATTCTGGGACCCACCCCCCTCAGAGGATTTTTGGGGCCCTGATGTGGTTTGATCTGGAGATTTATTCCCACCCTTCTCTTGAGGCTTGGTTGATTCCTTTTTCTGGTCACCACCTTGGTTCTTGGGCCTAATCCTGGTTCTGACCCATTTGTCTGCCCTCTTACCCAATTCTTGTGGAGAGGTCAGATCAAAGTCTACCAGGTGCTGGTGTAATAACTGGTTCTGACAATTATTTAAGACTTGCTCTCTCATAATAAGATTATACAATCCTGTGAAGTCAGTAACCTTGCTACCCAGTAGCAAGCTTTCCAAAGCCTTAGTGGCACAATCAACAAAGTCAGACCAGTCCTGAGACTGAGTTTTCTGGGTGTCTCTGAACAGCAACCTGTACTGCTCAGTGGTTAAGCCAAACCCATCAACCAGTGCATTTTTCAGGACCTGGTAATTGTTAGCATCCTCAACTCTAGTAGTGAGGAGCTTATCTCTACCTTTGCCATCAAAGGAGAGCCACAGTATAGCTGCCCACTGACTTTGGGGAATGCACTGCACAGTGCAGGCCCTCTCCAGAGCAGCCATCCATTTCTGGATGTCATCCCCTTGCTTAAAGGGGGGCACTATCTTAGTCAGGTGTTTAGTATCTAAACCCTTCTCTCTATCTCTTGGGAGATTGCTGCCACCAGTGGGAACTATCCCACTCATCTGCTGCTCTCTAGCAAAGGCAAGCTTCTCTTTGGCCAAGGCAAGTTCTTCCCTTTCAATCCTCAGTTCAGCTTGTCTCATCCTAGCTTCATGCTCCCTTCTCTGAGGGGAAGTAAATCTCCTCTGTGGAGGATTCCTTCTCCCCTGAGAAGAGGCATTAGAGTGCAGAGATCTATTGGAGTCCCTAGAAAGAGATCTATCTCTCCTAACTCCAAGGTTAGGCCCACTTCGGGTCAGTACTGGGGGTCCCCCAGATCCTAGCCCAAGTAAGTCTAAGTTGGCCCTGGTTAGCCTTCTGACTACCTCAAGACCTTTGTCTACCTCATCCCCAGAGAGTTCCTCCTGATCCTCCTCCTCCTCAACTGCAGTAGCAGTGTTGGGGAGGTCTGGATCCCCAGAGGTTCCCTCTAAGGCGGGCATGTTCTCATGTAACTGAGAAAGCTTTCTGGCATCATATGTCTCTAAGAGACCTATCAGAAAGGGAATGGTGGGGTTAGACCCCTGCTTCAGTTTCCTGGAGACACAGATCTGTCTCATCTCCTGGAAGCTGAGAGCTGCATATCTTGAAGTGACCTGTGGAGGGTCAACACTGACCAGGGGAGTCTCAGTAGAGTCTCCTTGGGTCGACATGCTTTTCTAGTGAGGTGTAAGTGGTGCACTTACCTACACTATATGTTTGCCTACTGATCCCTTGCTAGAGTTGTAGTTTAGGGTGTGCTAGGCCCTAGGAGCTACAACAGCTGGTTCAGTAGAACTCAGAGTATTCTAAGCTAAGTTATATGTACATTTAGTACTTATGTGATCTTTCACAAGATATTCTTAGGGCATGTGTGGTAAAACAACAGCAAGCTCAAATCCCAACCGCTGCTCACCAATGTGAGAAGTTGGCCTGATGTGCAGTGTTCACTATTCTAGTGATCACTATATATCAGTCCAAACAACCCTTATTGATGATTGGTTGTAAGTCAACCTTATAGACCAGCTATCCTAGTAGCATGGATACGAGCAGTCTAAGGCTAAGACTCTAGAGGGCGTGTTAAGCCAGCTGTTTTACCATCACATTACCCCTTGAACACCCAGTGAAAGGACACCACACAAGTGTTATGAAAATAAACAATGTATTTATTAGAATCACAACAACCCTGTACTCTTTATGAGGACAGGGTGCTAAGCACACAACAAAACTCTTATGAAAATACTTAAGTTAGCACGTTATACACAAATGCCCGAGGGGCACGAAAAACCATATACTTTAAAAGTGGAATGCGAAATTACTAGCAGGTAAGTACAGTACTAATAGGCTTTGGACTCGCTAGGACTTGACTATAGAATCGTTAGATTACTTCTAGGAGACCTAGGGGACTCGGGTGCAGAGTGTGCACTCTCACGCGGGATGCGGGACAAAGTCTATGGAAGCTAGTAAAGGCAAAGTTAGTGTTCACGGGCGAACCCGACCTGGTAGGAAGAAAACGACAGTGGATCCTGACCCTAGGATAGTGAGGCTATGCTGGGACACCGAAGTGCCGAAGTTACCTAGCCCAGGGGCTGCAGCTGCATAGGTCTGAAAAGACGTCGGGAATCTCGTTGCCGGACCAGGAGCCTGGAAGAAGGAAGTTGCTGGCAGGCGACCAGTGAAGAAAAGTTCGATGGATCCAAGCCTGGATCAAGGAAGAAGAAAACCTGAAAGCAGAGGGGACCAAGTTCTTGAATCACTAGCCAGTGATTAAGTGGGCACCAGGATGGCACCGGGCGAAGTCACCTCGACTAGGTGAGTGGGCGACGCTGGCTCTGCAGATCTCACGGACCAGGAGGCGTTGTCGGCGACCAGGATGGAGAGGCGAGCTGTCCCACGATGGATGAAGCTGTCGGCGTCGAAGTTACCCAGGATTGGGCAACAAGCCTTGGCTAATTCAAGCCCACGCGGTGGACTCAAAATGGCGTCTTGAGTGGACCAGGAGGGTCCGGAGTGCTCCTCTTCTGGAAGGGAGCAAGGGCCAGTCTGGAGCAACCAGACCAGCAGCAGTGTTGTCGTCGGGCGTCGTTCAGAAGGCCACAAGCCAGCGGGCTAGTAGCCAAACAACGCGGTGAGCAGCAAAAAGCAGAAGGGCCCCACGCAGATCGTGGAGATGCTGGGAGGCTGCACTTCGGTGCTGGAGCTGCTAAGCGTCGGGGCTTCTCGGACCCCAAAGCACTCACCAGGAAATTACTCGGTGGGCTTGCTGTGCAGAAGTCGTGCAGTCTTGAAGATGGCCGGTCCCTCGAGGTCTCGTCACACCCACGAATCTCAGCGTGACTGATGATGTAGGTAGAGGTCAGAGGTGCCAGGGAAGCCGGTTTTCGTCGAGCTGGGCAGTCTTGATCCGGAGGAGAGACGTGCAGCAGACCGCAGTGTTCTTAAGATGGTGCCTGCGGATGCAGGGTGACTACTCCTTAGTCACAAGGGAGAAATCTTAGGAAGAAGTCTTGAGTTCCTTTCGTGGAAAGTAGTTTCAGGATTCAAAGATGATCTCATTTGGAAGGGGGCCAGTTCCTACCTTTATCCTGTAAAAAGGGGCTGGCACGCGACTACGTCCTGCCCTAGGGGTGGGACTAGGAGGGGGGTGGTTACACCCACTTCCTTGGCGGGCTTTTCCCCAGCACAGGGTCTGGAGTGACCCTGGAACTGGTTCCAGCCAGCCTATGCACAGTGAGCACCGGGGTGCCACGTGCAGTCACCTTCCTCTAAAGCCCTGCCTACCTACAATACACAAAACCCTGTCTGGGACGGTGCTGGCACCGCCCCTGGCAGGAAACCCTTTGTCCTTATCTCCTGCTCTGGGAGGACTCCCAGCAGCAGGAGGGCAGACTTGTGTCTCGGTGGCAGCATCCATTTTGTGGAGCTGAGGCTCTGTTTGACTTTAACCGGGGTTAGGGGTTACATACATGTCGTGTCCCTCTAGAAGGGTGGAATGCTAACCCCGTCGCCAGAATTGGCGAGGGGTTAGTATTCCAATTCGTATGACACCTTACTCGACATGTTTTGATAAAGCGATACCAGAGTTGGCATATAACCGCGAGGATTATAATGCACTTAAGAGTATATGGTATGCGATATCATGGAAACGGCTAAGGGATGGGTCCCGAAAGCCGCAGACAGGCTCAGCTCATGCCAGAGCACCATCTCACACGATTCCAAGCACTCTGCCTTCAGGATTGTTAAGGCCTGCCATAGGAGTGACTGATAGGAGATCTGTGTGTCCATTTTAGGGTTAGATATAGGTATACTATATCTAAAGCAAAGGGTGATTACACCACCTTGCCCCAGCTGTCAAGCAGCCAGTTGTGTCAGATTTGGATGGCCAGCCAGGGGTGGCATAATACATGCTGCAGCCCCTGGTAGGCCCTGGGTACACCTATGCCCTGGGTACCTAAGGTACACTGTACAGGGACTGATAAGGTGACTCAGTATCCAATTTAGATATGTACCTAAGGTACATGGAATCCATTTTACAGCGAGAGCAGTAGGCCTGGGGCCCTGAATAGCAGGGTCCCAGGTCAACTAAGTCAGAAAACCAGCAAAACCCCAGGCAAAAAGTTGGGGGCAACCATAGTCAGGGATCTACCTTCCTACAGCCGGCGACTCTCGTCTGTGCTTTATGTGGTCAATGATAGGAATCTGGCGTAGAGTTACTAATTACAGCGGGGCGACTGACATCTGTGCTTTGTGTGGTCAACTAGAGGACTCCGGCATAGAGTACCTAATTAGAGCGGGCGACTCACGTCTGTGCTTTGTGTGGTCAACGAGAGGACTCCGGCGTATAGTTCCTAATTACAGAGGGCGACTCTCGTCTGTGCTTCGTGTAGTGAACGGGAGAACTCTGGTGCAGAGTTCGTAATTACAGAGGGCGACTCACGTCTGTGCTTCGTGTGGTCAACGAGAGGACTCGGGCGTAGAGTTCCTAATTGCAGTGGGCGACTCTCGTCTGTGTTTCATGTGGTCAATGATAGGAATCTGGCGTAGAGTTCCTAATTACAGTGGGCGACTCACATCTACGCTTTGTGTGGTCAATGACAGGAATCCGGCATGAGAGTTCCTAATTACAGTGGGGCGACTCACGTCTGTGCTTCGTGGGGGTCAATGATAGGAATCCGGCGTAGAGTTCCTAATTACAGCGGGCGACTGACGTCTGTGCTTCGTGTGGTTAATGATAGGAATCAGGTGTAGAGTTCCAAATTACAGCGGGGTGACTTACGTCTGTGCTTCGTGTGGTCAATGATAGGAATCCAGGGTAGAGTTCCTAATTACAGCGGGTGACTCACGTCTGTGCTTCGTGTGGTCAACAAGAGGACTCTGGTGCAGAGTTCCTCGTTACAGCAGGGCGACTCTCGCCTGTGCTTCGTGTGGTCAATGAGAGGACTCTGTTGTAGAGTTCCAAATTACCACGGGCGACTCTCGTCTGTGCTTCGTGTAGTCAATGAGAGGACTCCGGCGTAGAGTTTGTAATGACAGCAGGGTGACTCACGTCTGTGGTTCCTGTGATCAACAAGAGGACTCTGGTGCAGAGTTCTGAATTACCACGGGGTGACTCATGCCTGTGTTTCGTGTGGTCAACGAGAGGACTCCGGCGTTGAGTTCCTAATTACCCCGGGGCGACTCACGTCTGTGCTTCATGTAGTCTACGAGAGGATTCTGGCGTAGAGTTCCTAATTACCACGGGGCGACTCACGTCTGTGCTTCGTGTGGTCAATAAGAGGACTCTGGTGCAGAATTCCTAATTACCACGGGCGACTGTTGTCTGTGCTTCTTGTGGTCAACGAGAGGACTCCGGTGTAGAGTTCCTAATTACCGCTGAGCTTCGTGTGGTCCACAAGAGGACTCTAGTGCAGAGAGTTCCTAATTACAGTGGGTGACTCACGTCTGTGCTTCGTGTGGTCAACAAGAGGACTCTGGTGCAGAGTCCTAGTTACACCGGGCGACTAACGTCTGTGCTTCATGTGGACAACGAGAGGACTCCGGGGTAGAGTTCCTAATTACAGCGGGCGACTCTCATCTGTGCTTCGTGTGGTCAATGATAGGAATCCGGCGTAGAGTTCCTAATTACAGTGGGCGACTCTCGTCTGTGCTACATGTGGTCAATGAGAAGAATCTAGCGTGGAGGCCGTAATCATAGCAGGGCAACTCTCATCTGTGCTTTGTGTGGTCAACGAGAGGACTCTGGGGCAGAGTTCCTAATTACAGCGGGCGACTCTTGTCTGTGCTTCATGTGGTCAATGAGAGGACTCCGATGTAGAGTTCCTAATTATAGCGGGGGACTCCAGTCGGTGCTTCATGTGGTTAACAAGAGGACTCTGGCACAGAGTTCATACTTATAGCGGCGCGACTCCAGTCTGTGCTTCGTTTGGTCAACAAGAGGACTCCAGCGTAGAGGTCGTAATTATAGCAGGGCAACTCCAGTCTTTGTTTCATGTGGTTAACAAGAGGACTCTGGGGCAGAGTTCGTAATTATAGCGGGCTGACTCCCGTCTGTGCTTCTTGTGGTCAATGACTGGACTCTGGTGCAGAGTTTGTAATTTAAGCTGGGTGACTCTAGTCTGTGCTTCATGTGGTCAACAAGAGGACTCGAGCGTATAGATGGTATTTATAGCGGGCCACTCCAGTCTGTGCTTGGTGTGGTCAACAAGACAACAACAGGACTCCGGTGTAGAGTTCGAAATTATAGTGCAGCAATTCCAGTCTGTGCTGCGCGTGTTTAACAGGAGGACTCCAGTGCAGAGTGTATAATTCTAGCGAGGAGACTCAAGAATGTGCTTCGTGTTTTTAATGACAGAACTCGGCGTGGAGTTCCTGATTACAGCGGGGCAGGTCCAGGCTGTGCTTTGTGTTTTCAAGGAGAGTACTCCGGCGTGGAGTTCCTGATTACAGCGGGTTACCTCCAGTCTGTGCTTCGTGTGGTCAACAAGAAGACTCTGGTGCAGAGTTCCTAATTACCACGGGTGACTCTTGTCCGTGCTTCGAGTGGTCAATGATAGGAATCCAGCGAAGGGTTCTTAATTACAGCGGGCCGACTCACGTCTGTGCTTCGTGTGGTCAACAAGAGGACTCTGGCATAGAGTTCCTAATTACAGCGGGTGACTCTTGTCTGTGCTTCGTGTGGTCAATGTTAGGAATCCAGCATAGATTTTCTAATTACAGCGGGGAGACTCTCGTCTGTGCTTTGTGTGGTCAATGAGAGGACTACGACGTAGAGTTTCTAATTACAGCGGGCGACTTTTGTCTGTGCTTCGTGTGGTCAACGAGAGGACTCTGGCATAGCGTTCCTAATTACCGTGGGGCGACTCTCGTCTGTGCTTCGTGTGGTCAATGAGAGGACTCCGGTGTAGAGTTCCAAATTACCACAGGCGACTCTTGTCTGTGCTTTATGTGGTCAATGATAGGAATCCGGCGTAGAGTTCCTAATTATATTGAGGCAACTCATGTCTGTGCTTCGTGTGGTCAACGAGAGGACTCCGGCATAGAATTCCTAATTACAGCGGGCGACTCTCGTCTGTGCTTTATGTGGTCAATGATAGGAATCTGGCGTAGAGTTACTAATTACAGCGGGGCGACTCACATCTGTGCTTTGTGTGGTCAACTAGAGGACTCCGGCATAGAGTACCAAATTAGAGCGGGCGACGCACGTCTGTGCTTTGTGTGGTCAACGTGAGGACTCCGGCGTATAGTTCCTAATTACAGAGGGCGACTCTCGTCTGTGCTTCGTGTAGTGAACGGGAGAACTCTGGTGCAGAGTTCATAATTACAGAGGGCGACTCACGTCTGTGCTTCGTGTGGTCAACGAGAGGACTCGGGCGTAGAGGTCCTAATTGCAGCGGGCGACTCTCGTCTGTGTTTCATGTGGTCAATGATAGGAATCTGGCGTAGAGTTCCTAATTACAGTGGGAGACTCACGTCTACGCTTCGTGTGGTCAATGACAGGAATCCGGCATGAGAGTTCCTAATTACAGCGGGGCGACTCACGTCTGTGCTTCGTGGCGGTCAATGATAGGAATCCGGCGTAGAGTTCCTAATTACAGCGGGCGACTGACGTCTGTGCTTCGTGTGGTTAATGATAGGAATCAGGTGTAGAGTTCCAAATTACAGCGGGGCGGCTTACGTCTGTGCTTCATGTGGTCAATGATAGGAATCCGGGGTAGAGTTCCTAATTACAGCGGGCGACTCACGTCTGTGCTTCGTGTGGTCAACAAGAGGACTCTGGTGCAGAGTTCCTTGTTACAGCAGGGCGACTCTCGTCTGTGCTTCGTGTGGTCAATGAGAGGACTCTGTTGTAGAGTTCCAAATTACCACAAGCGACTCTCATCTGTGCTTCGTGTAGTCAATGAGAGGACTCCGGCGTGGAGTTCCTAATGACAGCGGGGTGACTCACGTCTGTGGTTCCTGTGGTCAACAAGAGGACTCTGGTGCAGAGTTCCGAATTACCGCGGGCGACTCATGCCTGTGCTTCATGTGGTCAACGAGAGGACTCCGGCGTAGAGTTCCTAATTACCCCGGGGCGACTCGCGTATGTGCTTCATGTAGTCTACGAGAGGACTCTGGCGTAGAGTTCCTAATTACCGCGGAGCGACTCACGTCTGTGCTTCGTGTGGTCAACAAGAGGACTCTAGTGCAGAGAGTTCCTAATTACAGTGTGTGACTCACGTCTGTGCTTCGTGTGGTGAACAAGAGGACTCTGGTGCAGAGTCCTAGTTACACCGGGCGACTAACGTCTGTGCTTCATGTGGACAACAAGAGGACTCCGGGGTAGAGTTCCTAATTACAGCGGGTGACTCTCATCTATGCTTCGTGTGGTCAATGATAGGAATCCGGTGTAGAGTTCCTAATTACAGTGGGCAACTCTCGTCTGTGCTACATGTGGTCAATGAGAAGAATCTAGCATGGAGGCCGTAATCAGAGCAGGGCAACTCTCATCTGTCCTTTGTGTGGTCAATGAGAGGACTCTGGTGCAGAGTTCCTAATTACAGCGGGCGACTCACGCCTGTGCTTCGTGTGGTCAATGAGAGGACTCTGGTGCAGAATTCCTAATTACCACGGACGACTCTTGTCTGTTCTTCGTGTGGTCAACAAGAGGACTCTGGTGCAGAGTTCATAATGACAGCGGGCGACTCATGTCTGTGCTTCATGTGGTCAACAAGAGGACTCTGGTGCAGAGTTCCTAGTTACAGCGGGCGACTCACGTCTGTGCTTTGTGTGGACAAAGAGTGGACTCCGGCGTAGAGTTCCTAATTAAAGCGGGCGACTCTCGTCTGTGCTTCGTGTGGTCAATGATAGGAATCCGGCGTAGAGTTCCTAATTACAGGGGTGACTCTCGTCTGTGCTACATGTGGTCAACGAGAAGACTGTAGCGTGGAGGCCATAATTATAGCAAGGCGACTTTCATCTGTGCTTCGTGTGGTCAATGATAGGAATCCGGGGTAGAGTTCCTGATTACAGCGGGCGACTCACGTCTGTGCTTCATGTGGTCAACAAGAGGACTCTGGTGCACAGTTCCTCGTTACAGCAGGGCGACTCTCGTCTGTGCCACATGTGGTCAATGAGAGGACTCTGTTGTAGAGTTCCAAATTACCACTGGCGACTCTAGTCTGTGCTTCGTGTCGTCAATGAGAGGACTCCGGTGAAGAGTTCATAATGACAGCGGGTTGACTCACGTCTGTGGTTCCTGTGGTCAACGAGAGGACTCTGGTGCAGAGTTCCGAATTACTGCCGGGCGACTCATGCCTGTGCTTCATGTGGTCAACAAGAGGACTCCGCTGTAGAGTTCCTAATTACCCCGGGGCGACTCATGTCTGTGCTTCATGAGGTCTACGAGAGGACTCTGGCGTAGAGTTCCTAATTACCAAGGGGCGACTCACGTCTGTGCTTCGTGTGGTCAACAAGAGGACTCTAGTGCAGAGAGTTCCTAATTACAGTGGGCGACTCACGTCTGTACTTCATGTGGACAACGAGAGGACTCCGGCGTAGAGTTCCTAATTACAGCGGGCGACTCTCATCTGTGCTTCGTGTGATCAATGATAGGAATCCGGCGTAGAGTTCCTAATTACAGTGGGCGACTCTCGTCTGTGCTACATGTGGTCAATGAGAAGACCCTAGCGTGGTGGCCGTAATTATAGTAGGGCGACTCTCATCTGTGCTTTGCGTGGTCAATGAGAGGACTTTGGCGCACAGTTCCTAATTACAGCGGGCGACTCCAGTCTGTTCTTAGTGTGGTCAACGAGAGGACTCTGGTGCAGAATTCCTAATTACAGCGGGCGACTCTCGTCTGTGCTTCGTGTGGTCAATGATAGGAATCCGGCGTAGAGTTCCTGATTACAGTGGGCCACTCTCGCTGTTCTACGTGTGGTCAACGAGAGGACTCTAGCCTGGAGGCCGTAAGTATAGCAGGGCGACTCTCATCTGTGCTTTGTGTGATCAATGAGAGTTCTTTGGCGCAGTGTTCCTAATTACAGCGGGTGACTCCAGTCTGTGCTTCGTGTGGTCAACGAGAGGACTCTGGTGCAGAGTTCCTAATGACAGCGGGCGACTGCAGTCTGTGCTTCGTGTGGTCAACGAGAGGACTCTGGCATAGAGTTCCTAATTACAGCAGGTGACTCTTGTCTGTGCTTCGTGTGGTCAATGGTAGGAATCCAGCATAGATTTTCTAATTACAGCGGGGAGACTCTCGTCTGTGCTTTGTGTGGTCAATGAGAGGACTCCGACGTAGAGTTCCTAATTACAGCGGGCGACTTTTGTCTGTGCTTCGTGTGGTCAACGAGAGGACTCTGGCATAGCGTTCCTAATTACCGTGGGGCGACTCTCGTCTGTGCTTCGTGTGGTCAATGAGAGGACTCCGGTGTAGAGTTAAAAATTACCACAGGCGACTCTTGTCTGTGCTTCGTGTGGTCAATGATAGGAATCCGGCGTAGAGTTCCTAATTACATTGAGGCGACTCACGTCTGTGCTTCGTGTGGTCAATGAGAGGACTCCGGCATAGAATTCCTAATTACAGCGGGCGACTCTCGTCTGTGCTTTATGTGGTCAATGATAGGAATCTGGCGTAGAGTTACTAATTACAGCGGGGCGACTGACATCTGTGCTTTGTGTGGTCAACTAGAGGACTCCAGCATAGAGTACCTAATTAGAGCGGGCGACTCACGTCTGTGCTTTGTGTGGTCAACGAGAGGACTCTGGTGCAGAGTTCCTAGTTACAGCGGGCAACTCACGTCTGTGCTTTGTGTGGACAACGAGTGGACTCTGGCGTAGAGTTCCTAATTAAAGTGGGCGACTCTCGTGTGTGCTTCGTGTGGTCAATGATAGGAATCCGGCGTAGAGTTCCTAATTACAGTGGGCGACTCTCGTCTGTGCTACATGTGGTCAACGAGAAGACTCTAGCGTGGAGGCTATAATTATAGCAAGGCGACTTTCATCTGTGCTTCGTGTGGTCAATGATAGGAATCCGGGGTAGAGTTCCTAATTACAGCGGGCGACTCACGTCTGTGCTTCGTGTGGTCAACAAGAGGACTCTGGTGCACAGTTCCTCGTTACAGCAGGGCGACTCTCGTCTGTGCTTCATGTGGTCAATGAAAGGACTCTGGTGTAGAGTTCCTAATTACCGCGGGGCGACTCACGTCTGTGCTTCGTATGGTCAACAAGAGGACTCTAGTGCAGAGAGTTCCTAATTACAGAGGGCGACTCACGTCTGTACTTCGTGTGGTCAACAAGGGGACTCTGGTGCAGAGTCCTAGTTACACCGGGCGACTAACGTCTGTACTTCATGTGGACAACGAGAGGACTCCGGCGTAGAGTTCCTAATTACAGCGGGCGACTCTCATCTGTGCTTCGTGTGATCAATGATAGGAATCCGGCGTAGAGTTCCTAATTACAGTGGGCGACTCTCGTCTGTGCTACATGTGGTCAATGAGAAGACTCTAGCGTGGGGGCCGTAATTATAGCAGGGCGACTCTCATCTGTGCTTTGCGTGGTCAATGAGAGGACTTTGGCGCAGAGTTCCTAATTACAGCGGGCGACTCCAGTCTGTTCTTAGTGTGGTCAACGAGAGGACTCTGGTGCAGAATTCCTAATTACCATGGATGAGTCTTGTCTGTTCTTCGTGGGGTCAACAAGAGGACTCTGGCGCAGAGTTCCTAATGACAGCGGGCGACTCACGCCTGTGCTTCATGTGGTCAACAAGAGGACTCTGGTGCAGAGTTCCTAATTACAGCGGGCGACTCTTGTCTGTGCTTCGTGTGGTCAATGATAGGAATCCGGCGTAGAGTTCCTAATTACAGTGGGCCACTCTCGCTGTTCTACGTGTGGTCAACGAGAGGACTCTAGCGTGGAGGCCGTAAGTATAGCAGGGCGACTCTCATCTGTGCTTTGTGTGATCAATGAGAGGTCTTTGGCGCAGTGTTCCTAATTACAGCGGGTGACTCCAGTCTGTGCTTCGTGTGGTCAACGAGAGGACTCTGGTGCAGAGTTCCTAATGACAGCAGGCGACTGCAGTCTGTGCTTCGTGTGGTCAACGAGAGGACTCTGGCATAGAGTTCCTAATTACAGCGGGTGACTCTTGTCTGTGCTTCGTGTGGTCAATGGTAGGAATCCAGCATAGATTTTCTAATTACAGCGGGGAGACTCTCGTCTGTGCTTTGTGTGGTCAATGAGAGGACTCCGACGTAGAGTTCCTAATTACAGCGGGCGGCTTTTGTCTGTGCTTTGTGTGGTCAACGAGAGGACTCTGGCATAGCGTTCCTAATTACCGTGGGGCGACTCTCGTCTGTGCTTCGTGTGGTCAATGAGAGGACTCCGGTGTAGAGTTCCAAATTACCACAGGCGACTCTTGTCTGTGCTTCGTGTGGTCAATGATAGGAATCCGGCGTAGAGTTCCTAATTACATTGAGGCGACTCACGTCTATGCTTCGTGTGGTCAACGAGAGGACTCCGGCATAGAATTCCTAATTACAGCGGGCGACTCTCGTCTGTGCTTTATGTGGTCAATGATAGGAATCTGGCGTACAGTTACTATTTACAGCGGGGCGACTCACATCTGTGCTTTGTGTGGTCAACTAGAGGACTCCGGCATAGAGTACCTAATTAGAGCGGGCGACTCACGTCTGTGCTTTGTGTGGTCAACGAGAGGACTCCGGCGTATAGTTCCTAATTACAGAGTGCGACTCTCGTCTGTGCTTCGTGTAGTGAACGGGAGAACTCTGGTGCAGAGTTCGTAATTACAGAGGGCGACTCACGTCTGTGTTCGTGTGGTCAACGAGAGGACTTGGGCGTAGAGTTCCTAATTGCAGCGGGCGACTCTCGTCTGTGTTTCATGTGGTCAATGATAGGAATCTGGCGTAGAGTTCCTAATTACAGTGGGAGACTCACGTCTACGCTTCGTGTGGTCAATGACAGGAATCCGGCATGAGAGTTCCTAATTACAGCGGGGCGACTCACGTCTGTGCTTCGCGTGGGTCAATGATAGGAATCCGGCGTAGAGTTCCTAATTACAGCGGGCGACTGACGTCTGTGCTTCGTGTGGTTAATGATAGGAATCAGGTGTAGAGTTCCAAATTACAGCGGGGCGACTTACGTCTGTGTTTCGTGTGGTCAATGATAGGAATCCGGGGTAGAGTTCCTAATTAAAGCGGGCGACTCACGTCTGTGCTTCTTGTGGTCAACAAGAGGACTCTGGTGCAGAGTTCCTCGTTACAGCAGGGCGACTCTCGTCTTTGCTTCGTGTGGTCAATGAGAGGACTCTAGTGCAGAGAGTTCCTAATTACAGTGGATGACTCACGTCTGTGGTTCCTGTGGTCAACGAGAGGACTCTGGTGCAGAGTTCCGAATTACCGCGGGGCGACTCATGCCTGTGCTTCGTGTGGTCAACGAGAGGACTCCGTCATAGAGTTCCTAATTACCCCGGGGTGACTCATGTCTGTGCTTCATGAGGTCTACGAGAGGACTCTGGCGTAGAGTTCCTAATTACCAAGGGGCCACTCACGTCTGTGCTTCGTGTGGTCAATAAGAGGACTCCGGTGTAGAGTTCCTAATTACCGCGGGGCGACTCACGTCTGTGCTTCGTGTGGTCAACAAGAGGACTCTAGTGCAGAGAGTTCCTAATGACAGCGGGCGACTCACGTCTGTGCTTCATGTGGTCAACAAGAGGACTCTGGTGCAGAGTTCCTAATTACAGCGTGCGACTCTCGTCTGTGCTTCGTGTGGTCAATGATAGGAATCCGGCGTAGAGTTCCTAATTACAGTGGGCCACTCTCGCTGTTCTACGTGTGGTCAACGAGAGGACTCTAGCGTGGAGGCCATCAGTATAGCAGGGCGACTCTCATCTGTGCTTTGTGTGATCAATGAGAGGTCTTTGGCGCAGTGTTCCTGTAAGAAGGGGCGATCCCCGAGGGTCAGGTTGTGCTCACCCGACCACACCCGGACCCACCTCTCCCACAGAACTTGCCGAGTCTTGATTGTGAGGTCCTCACCGGGGAGGACTTTGGGTCTAGGATCGTACACACTGAGCTCACACCACACTACGAACAGACACTACACCGTTGGGTTAAAGTAACAAGTTCTTTATATAGCAAGGAAACGAAGAAAGCACTCTTATGTACAACGTGGTCGTGGGACCACAAAGTCTTTGAGGATTCGGGAAGGGGGGGAAGCGGGACAGTCTTTGAGTCTCTGGGACAGTACGGGGCGTACCCTACGCACAGCTCTCAATCCTCGAGCCGGGGGGTACGGGATGATGGTCGTACTGGCTGCTTCACCTCCGTTGAGTCGGCTCGGTCGTGATGGAGCTCTCGATGGTCCAGCCGGACCAGAGTATTCCTCGAGCCGCGACGAGGTCAGCAGGGCTCGGTCTGGAGAGGTTCGGGAGGAGCCGCGACAGCGTCAGCAGGGCTCGGAGGGTTCAGTTCAGCTTGAGCCGCGACAGCGTCAGCAGGGCTCCGATGGTTACAAGTTCAGCTTGAGCCGCGACCGCGTCAGCAGGGCTCCGATGGTTACAAGGTCAGCTTGAGCCGCGACAGCGTCAGCAGGGCTCCGATGGTTCAGTTCAGCTTGAGCCGCGACAGCGTCAGCAGGGCTCCGATGGTTCCGTTCAACTTGAGCCGCGACAGCGTCAGCAGGGCTCCGAGGTTCCAGATGAGTTCGTCTTAGGGTCAGCCGCGATCAGATCAGCAGGGCTTCAGGTCCAAGATACAACTGCCCGCTAGTTGTCGGGCGGGCCCAGTTATAGTCCTTCTGCTCTTTGATCTCCGGGCCCTCGCAGGCGGAGGTCTCAAGCCCTGGGGGCTGGTTGTTGGCGAGGTCCGGCGGTTGGCTCTTTGATCCCTTTGAAAAGATGGGTCCGGGAATTCCCAGACGCCCAGCGGGTCTGGAGCCAGCCCTCGGGGAGGCCGGAGGGGTGATCGAAACTGGCCCACTGGGGGGGCCCAAGGGGTGACAGATACCAGCCCCTCAGGGGAGGCCGGAGGTGCCATCGAAACTCCCTGGCTTATCTCACTCGGGAGCCCTTTACCCCCCAGCCGGGACTGGCGCGCCTTTGGAGTCTGGGTTTCGCTGGGGCCGGGGTCCCGCTAGGCCCAGGGAGACAGGGATGTCGGGAAGAGAAGATGGCATCCGGGCCTTGTGGGGCATGCAATTTTAGGAGCTCGGAGCCGGGAGCGGGACGGGGACATGCGGCCTGGTCGTGGGTTTACGGGGGTTCGGGCTCATCGGGGGTGAGACGACCAGGCTGCGGGGTGCAGGCTATTCTTGCGGGGACGCTGCGCAGGGGCTTAGGGTGCAGGCCTACGCTCGCAGGGTTCTGAGGGACAGAGACGGGCCACGCCACGAGGCCGGGTCCAACACGCGTCCCCCCCCAGCTGAAGGCGGGGAGAACTACCCATCCTCTTGGGGGTTCTCTTCGCTGAGGCGGAAGAATCGGGACAGGCCGTCTGCGTTGGCGTCACCACCAGGCCGGTGCTCAACAGTGAAGTCCATCCCCTGGAGTGAGATGGACCAGCGCAGCAATTTGGGATTCTCCCCTCTCATCTGCATTAGCCACCGGAGGGGTCGGTGGTCGGTCTGGACCCGGAAGTGAGTACCGAACAGGTAGGGGCTCAGATTCTTCAGGGCCCAAACCACCGCGAAGGCCTCCCGCTCGATGGTGCTCCACCTTTGCTCTCGAGGGAGTAGCCTCCGGCTAATGAATGCTACGGGTTGGTCTAGGCCGCTCTCGTTCACCTGGGACAGGACCGCTCCGATGCCATGCTCGGACGCGTCCGTCTGGACTACAAACTCTCGTGAGTAGTCGGGGGCCTGTAGAATGGGGGCGGTGCACATGGCGTCTTTCAGCGTTTCGAACGCCTCCTGGCAGGCGGAGGTTCAGCTGACTTTCTTCGGCTGGTTCTTGGATGTTAGCTCCGTGAGGGGGGCTACGATGCTGCCGTAGCTCTTGATGAACCGGCGGTAGTACCCCGTGAGCCCTAGAAACGCCCGCACTTCCGTCTGGGTCGTGGGGGCCTCCCAGGCCACGATGGCATCGATCTTGGGCTGGAGGGGGGCCACGAGGCCGCTTCCGACCTGGTGCCCAAGGTAGGTTACGGACCCTTGTCCGACCTGGCACTTGCTTGCCTTAATGGTGAGACCTGCCCTCCTCAGGGCGGTCAGCACCGCCCAGAGGTGCTGGAGGTGCTCGGGCCAGTGGGAACTGTACACCGCGATATCGTCCAGATACGCAGCGCTGAACTCCTCCAACCCAGCCAGTACCTGGTTCACCAGCCTCTGGAAGGTGGCGGGGGCGTTCTTCATCCCGAAGGGCATCACCCGGAAATGGTAGTGACCATCCGGGGTGGAAAAAGCGGACCTTTCCTTGGCCCCCTCGGTGAGGGCGATCTGCCAGTATCCACTGGTCAGGTCGAAGGTGCTAAGGAAGCGAGCAGCCCCGAGGCGATCGATAAGCTCGTCGGCTCGGGGGATGGGATGAGCATCGGTTCTGGTGACTGCGTTGAGCCCGCGGTAGTCAACGCAGAACCTCAACTCAGGAACAGCACCGGGGGCGGCTGCCTTTGGAACCAGGACCACGGGGCTAGCCCATGGGCTGTCAGAGGCTTCGACCACCCCGAGGGCCAACATCTTCGATACCTCGGCCTTGATACAGGCCCGGACTCGGTCAGGGACGCGGTAGGCTCTGTGCCGTACCGGAGGGCTGTCCCCGTTGTCCACGTCGTGGACGCACCAGTGGGTGACGTCGGGGGTGAGGGAAAAGAGGTCTGAGAACTGTCCCAACAACTGGCGACAGTCCTCACCCTGCTCTGGAGAGAGGGAGGGGGAGAGATTCACTCCCTCTACGGAGCCATCTTTCTCTTTCGCGGACAGGAGATCGGGGAGAGGCTCCGTTTCTTCTTCTTCCCCATCGTCCGTGGCGAGGAGCAAGCTCAACTCGGACCGGGCGAAGTGGGGCTTGAGGCGGTTCACGTGAAGGACCCGCAAGGGGTTCCTGGGGGACTCTACATCGATGAGGTAGGTCACCTGGCTCTTGCGCTCCACCACCTTGAAGGGCCCTGTCCACTTGTCTTGCAGGGCACAGGGCTCTACGGGGGCCATCACCCAGACCCGCTGTCCGGGCTGGAACTCGACCAGAGTGGCATTCTGGTCATACCACCGTTTCATTTCTTCTTGACTGGCCTCGAGGTTGGCCTCGGCCAGCTCTCGGAACTTCCTCGTCTGGTTCCGGAGGGCCAAGATGTATCGAAACACATCGGGAGGGGGCTCTGGGGCCGCCGCCTCCCACCCCTCCTTGACCAGGGTGAGGGGTCCCCGGACGGGGTGCCCGTAGAGCAGCTCGAAGGGGCTGAACCCCAGGGACTTCTGGGGGACTTCGCGGTACGCGAAGAGGAGACAGGGGAGGAGGACGTCCCACTTACGCCTCAGGGGCTCTTCGAGACCCATGATCATCCCTTTGAGGGTCCGGTTGAAGCGTTCCACCAGACCGTTCCCCTGGGGGTGATATGGGGTGGTGAACTTGTAGGTCACCCCACATTCCTGCCAGAGGGACTTCATGTATTTTGAGATGAAGTTTGTCCCTCGGTCGCTGACGACTTCCCGGGGGAATCCCACCCGGGAGAAGATGACCATGAGGGCCCGCCCCACCACGGGGGCCGTCACCGTCCGGAGGGGAATGGCTTCGGGGTAGCGGGTGGCATGGTCCACCAGTACTAGGATAAAGCGGTGCCCCAAGGAGGTCTGGGGGTCGAGGGGGCCCACGATGTCGATTCCCACCCTCCCAAAGGGGGTACTGACCACGGGGAAGGGTTGGAGAGGAGCCTTGCGCTTCCCTCCGCTCTTTCCGCTGGACTGACACGTGGGGCAGGACTTGCAGTGGCCTTCTACATCGGAGCGCATGCCGGGCCAGTAGAAGTGGGTGACCAGGCGATGGTACGTCTTGTCTTGTCCCAAGTGTCCCGCCAGGGGTACGTCATGGGCCAGGTTCAGGAGAAAGCCGCGGAAGCGTAGGGGGACCACCAGCACTCGGCCGGACCCTAGTTCGGCGGACTTTTGTTCGCTATACAATAGGCCATTTTCCCAATAGACAAAGTGGGAGCCGGACTGGTCACCGGCGGCCTGGGCGGCGGCCTGCTGTCGCGGCCCAACCAAGGATGGACAGGAGGTCTGTTCTAGGCAGAATTCTTCACGGGACGGTCCCCCTTCCTGGCGCCACTGGGCCAGCTCAGGAAGGTCGTCCAGACTCGGGGTCGAATCGACGCTAGGGCCGAGGGGGCCTGCGTCGGAGGGGAAGCTCTCCCCGGGGAACAGTTCAGGGGATTCGGAAGGTTCAGGGACCTCGGGGTCCTCAGGGGTCGTTGGGGCCGCCTCTAAGGTCGCCCCTACGGTGGTGATTCTTCGGGCGGTCATCGACCGGGTACTTACACAGGCCCATTTGGGCAGGCCCACCATCTCCAGGTGGGTCCTTTTCTCAACCCGCTGCCATGGGGAGCTCTCTAGGTCGTTGCCGAGCAGGCAGTCCACGGGCATGTCGGAGCGGACTGCCACTCGTAACTCCCCAGAGACGCCCACCCACTCGAACGGGACTTGAGCTATCCGGCAGGTGCGGACGGAGCTATCGGCTGCGATCACTCTGCAGGAGATGTGGGGGACAATCTGGGCTTCGGTGACTAGGTGCCGTTTGACGGCGGTGATACTGGCCCCGTGTCTCGGAGCGCCCCTATGTGATGGCCGTTGACAGTCACCTGCTGTCGGTACTTCTCGGTATTGTTGGGTAGGGGGGCTCCTGGGACCATCTCTCTATCACCCAGGGAGACTAACATCATGGCTGCGGGGTCAGCTCCCTCGAACTCCTCTTCTCCCTCCTCTTCTTCTAGGGCTACTGAGGTGATGTGGCGCGCTGGGGACCCTGCAGCGGCAGGCTTCTTAAATAAAGGGCAGCGGGGGTCATTGGCATAGTGCCCTGGTTGCTGGCAATGGTAGCAGGCTTGGCTGGCTCGGGGCCCTGGCTTAGCTGGGGGAAACCCTGCGCGCGCTGCGGGAGGCGAGGTGCCGGGCTGGTTTCTGGGGGGACTACGCGGGGACCCTACCTGGGAACCCCTCTGTCTATTCTGGTTCCCTCCTCCCCTCTGGCGGGAGGACCCCTGTTCATTTCGGCCACAGTCTCCCCCGGGCCCCCGGGGTACTCTGGTGCTCACCCAGCGATCGGCCTCGACGGCCAGCTTCCGGGGGTCAGCCAACTTGCTGTCCAGGAGGTGCTGCCGGAATTCTACAAAGCAATTCAGGGACAAATGTTCGTAGGCAATGAGGTCGATGAGCCCCTCGAAGGTGGATACTTTGCTGCCCTTGATCCACCCTTCCAGGGCCCGGCTGTAGAAATTGACATATTCCACCCATGTGGTGCCGGGGATCTTCTTGCAGTCTCGGAAGCGTTGACGGTACATTTCTGGGGTGAGCCCGTACCTTGTGAGGAGGGCTTCTTTCATGTGGCTGTAGGAGGTCTGTTCGGCAGATGGTAGGTCGAGTAGGGTGTCTCTCCCCTCACTCAGGAAACGACCCCACAGCCCGGCTCCCCAATCTTTCTGCGGAACTCGGTGGGAGGTCATGGCGACCTCGTAGGCCTTGAACCATTGCTGGATGTCATCGTTTTTATAATATTCCTTGACCACGTCCTTGGGGATGTGGACCTTTGGTTCCACCTGGGGGAACGGCCTCTCGGGTCGCTGCTGTTTTGTTGCCTTCGTTCCAGGCCTTTAGTTCGATTTCCAATATGCTGCGCTCGTGCTCCAGCTGGAGCTTCTTTCCGTCATGTTCTCGTTGGAGCTTCTTCTCCTCCAGTTCTCCTTGCAGCCGCAACTGCTCGATGGCTAGCTTTTTCTCGGCCAGCTTGAGTTCTCCCTCCATCTTCAAACGGGCTAGTTCTAGCTCGTGGCTTCGGTTGCGTTCTCGGTCGGCCATCTCTTCTGGAGATAGACCTCTCTCCGTGCTGGGAGTCCGCGTCGGGGACTCTGTTCTTTCCTGCTCTGGAGCGCGGGTTCCGGTCAGAGGGCCTCCCCCCCCCCTCGGCTTCTGTCGGTGCTGGGGGTTGTGCTCCGGCTTCCACCCAGGCTGTTAGAGCTTGTTGGAAGTCCTCTTTGGTGTTTAATCCCGTTGACGGGATACGGAGATCCTTGCAGAATTGCTTGAGCTCACGGTGCGAATAGTCTCCCAGAAGCTCCATCTGGAAGGTGATCTTGTCGGTCGTGACGCTCATGGCTGCTCTTCGTTCGGGTAGTGTGTCAGTACTGTACGATCCCTAGACGTGGGTTCTTATCACGACGCTGCCACCAATGTAAGAAGGGGCGATCCCCGAGGGTCAGGTTGTGCTCACCCGACCACACCCGGACCCACCTCTCCCACAGAACTTGCCGAGTCTTGATTGTGAGGTCCTCACCGGGGAGGACTTTGGGTCTAGGATCGTACACACTGAGCTCACACCACACTACGAACAGACACTACACCGTTGGGTTAAAGTAACAAGTTCTTTATATAGCAAAGAAACGAAGAAAGCACTCTTATGTACAACGTGGTCGTAGGACCACAAAGTCTTTGAGGATTCGGGAAGGGGGGGAAGCGGGACAGTCTTTGAGTCTCTGGGACAGTACGGGGCGTACCCTACGCACAGCTCTCAATCCTCGAGCCGGGGGGTACGGGATGATGGTCGTACTGGCTGCTTCACCTCCGTTGAGTCGGCTCGGTCGTGATGGAGCTCTCGATGGTCCAGCCGGACCAGAGTATTCCTCGAGCCGCGACGAGGTCAGCAGGGCTCGGTCTGGAGAGGTTCGGGAGGAGCCGCGACAGCGTCAGCAGGGCTCGGAGGGTTCAGTTCAGCTTGAGCCGCGACAGCGTCAGCAGGGCTCCGATGGTTACAAGTTCAGCTTGAGCCGCGACCGCGTCAGCAGGGCTCCGATGGTTACAAGGTCAGCTTGAGCCGCGACAGCGTCAGCAGGGCTCCGATGGTTCAGTTCAGCTTGAGCCGCGTCAGCGTCAGCAGGGCTCCGATGGTTCCGTTCAACTTGAGCCGCGACAGCGTCAGCAGGGCTCCGAGGTTCCAGATGAGTTCGTCTTAGGGTCAGCCGCGATCAGATCAGCAGGGCTTCAGGTCCAAGATACAACTGCCCGCTAGTTGTCGGGCGGGCCCAGTTATAGTTCTTCTGCTCTTTGATCTCCGGGCCCTCGCAGGCGGAGGTCTCAAGCCCTGGGGGCTGGTTGTTGGCGAGGTCCGGCGGTTGGCTCTTTGATCCCTTTGAAAAGATGGGTCCGGGAATTCCCAGACGCCCAGCGGGTCTGGAGCCAGCCCTCGGGGAGGCCGGAGGGGTGATCGAAACTGGCCCACCGGGGGGGCCCAAGGGGTGACAGATACCAGCCCCTCAGGGGAGGCCGAAGGTGCCATCGAAACTCCCTGGCTTATCTCACTCGGGAGCCCTTTACCCCCCAGCCGGGACTGGCGCGCCTATGGAGGCTGGGTTTCGCTGGGGCCGGGGTCCCGCTAGGCCCAGGGAGACAGGGATGTCGGGAAGGGAAGATGGCGTCCGGGCCTTGTGGGGCATGCAATTTTAGGAGCTCGGAGCCGGGAGCGGGACGGGGACATGCGGCCTGGTCGTGGGTTTACGGGGGTTCGGGCTCATCGGGGGTGAGACGACCAGGCTGCGGGGTGCAGGCTATTCTTGCGGGGACGCTGCGCAGGGGCTTAGGGTGCAGGCCTACGCTCGCAGGGTTCTGAGGGACAGAGACGGGCCACGCCACGAGGCCGGGTCCAACAGTTCCTAATTACAGCGGGTGACTCCAGTCTGTGCTTCGTGTCGTCAACGAGAGGACTCTGGTGCAGAGTTCCTAATTACAGCGGGCGACTCCAGTCTGTGCTCCGTGTGGTCAACGAGAGGACTCTGGTGCAGAGTTCCTAATTACAGCGGGCGACTCACGCCTGTGCTTTGTGTGGTCAATGAGAGGACTCTGGTGCAGAATTCCTAATTACTAAGGATGACTCTTGTCTGTTCTTCGTGTGGTCAACAAGAGGACTCTGGTGCAGAGTTCCTAGTTACAGCGGGCGACTCACGTCTGTGCTTTGTGTGGACAATGAGAGGACTCCGGCGTAGAGTTCCTAATTACAGTGAGCGACTCTCGTCTGTGCTTCGTGTGGTCAATGATAGGAATCCGGCGTAGAGTTCCTTATTACAGTGGGCGACTCTCGTCTGTGCTTCGTGTGGTCAATGATAGGAATCCGGCGTAGAGTTCCTAATTACAGTGGGCGACTCTCATCTGTGCTACATGTGGTCAACGAGAAGATGGAAAAGTCTAAAATGAATCCAGACAAATCTATAAAACAGGATTCAGTTTAATGAAGTAAAGCACAGTACATCTGTCCAGGTTGAAATGCAGCTCTGTATCACCATCAGCACATTCTGACCGTGATGTCACTTAAACTGCAGAGACAGTGCCACAGATCAAAAGAATACACAATCTAGTTTAAAAGGGCAACACAATAAAAAGGGAAATGAAAAATAAAGTTACAAGATATAACACATTTCCTCCCTTAGAAAAAATTAAGATAACACATTTCTGCATTTGGAAACACGTCTAACATTCCAAACATGTCCATCTTGTGTTACTACACTATTACGATTAACTTTGACAATCTAACCGGTTTACCAAATTTACTATTCCCTTTAAGAACAATGCCCGGTTTTTCAATTCTAACCTATTCTCCAACTCTGAAATCCAGAGCTTTAACTTTCATACGGAGATCATACAAATCTTTACTCTTCTGTTGTTTCTTTTCAATATTTCGGGTTAACATTTCATTATCAATATCAGAAGAATAACACTTCCTGTTGTTGAATGAGGAGTGATGCGGTACATCCATAACCTTACCCTCAATTTATCTTTCCAATCAGCTCCAAAACCTCTAGCCCACATAATATCTTGCTTTAAGACTCTGTTAAACCTCTCCACCTGGCCATTTCCTTGAGGTTCATAAAGGGGAGTAGTACTAGTAACATGATTGATATTATGATATTTTAAGAATTCTTCCATTTCATTAGACTTTAGTTGTACACCATTATCAGAAATAATGACTTCTGGTGTTCCTTCACGAGCAAAAACTTCCTTTAAAAATAAAATGACACTTTTGGTATCCACACGTGGAACCAACTTAACTTCAGGCCATTTAGTATGGTAATCCACCATGACCATAGCAAATCTACAATCCTGTGGCAAAAAATTGAATGGACCAGCAATATCCAATCCTAATTTTTGCCAAGGGAAACTGGGCCACTTTATGGGAACCAGAGGAGCAGGATGACATTTAAGAGATTTCTCACTATTAACACACTCTGTACATTCTCTCACAATTCTATCCACAAATCTATCCATGCCTGGCCACCAAAATGTGGATCTGATAAGTTTTTCATGGATGACATACCCAAATGTGTCTAATGACTCAAAGACAAAATTGTTTCACGTAAATCGCTAGGAGGAATACATTTTCCATCCTTATACACTATGTTACCTTCTACCATAATCTCTTCAGCAATCTTCCAAAATGGTTGCAGATCTTCCGTAAGCTCATTCTTTTGTGGCCAACCCATCAAGGTACATTTAATAACATCCTGTAACAACTTATCTTCATTCATTCCCTTCATCCACAAATCCTCGGAAATAACACCAAATCTTCCAGTCAACAACTCTGTGACACTGGAAACACCTCACCAGAACATTCTTCATCCTCAACTTCACAAGGTAGTCTTGACAAACAATCCGCAACAACATTACATTTCCCTGGAACATATTCAATGTCAAAAGAGTACTCTTGTAATCTTGACATTAATCTTGCTATTCTAGCAGTAGCATTTAATCCTCCACCTGGCGATAAGATATTAATTAAAGGCTTGTGATCTGTCTTAATTACAAACCTTGCACCCCAGATATAATTTCTGAAATGTTCCACACTCCACACACAGGCTAACAATTCCTTCTCAATTACCGCATAATGTCTCTCTGTAGAATTCAACGTTCGGGATGCAAACGCTACATTCCATGCTTCCTTACCGGCAACTTGAGACAAAACACACCCTAACCCATAAAGACTAGCATCAACCATAAGAACACATGTTTTACCTGTAGAAAATGGTTAGAGAGATGGAGCAGCAACCATGTCTTGTTTAATATTCTCAAACGCAACCTGCTGTCTTGTACCCCACACAAATTCCACATTCTTTCTAGATAATTCTCTCAAAGGTTCCATTTTCTCAGCAAAATTCCTTATAAACTTACTGTAGTATTCACATAAACCAGAAAACAAGAGCAGTTTCTCTTTTGAATCAGGAGGAGGTGCCTTAAGTATTGCATCAACTAAAGACTTTTTAGGAATCACACCTTCTTTTGACGAAGTGTGCCCTAGGTATTCAACCGAATCTTCATATAACTTACAATTATTCTTCTTTAAAGTAAGACCATGATCTTTAAGAATCTTGCACACTGTCTTAATATGTTCTGAATGCAACATTCTATTTGGTGAAAAAATCAAGATATCATCCTGGAAGCACTTCACAAAAGATTCTACACTGCTGAATAGATGACACATAGATCTCTGAAATACGGAGGCCGCGGAGGCCAACCCAAATGGCATTCTCCTAAACTGAAATAGACCAAAAGGTGTGATAAAAGCCGTCAAATGTCGAGATTCCTCAGATAACTCCACCTGATGATAGGCCGACCTGAGATCCAAAGTCGAGAAAATCGTAGCTCCTCCCAACATGCTAACTACCTCATTTATGTTAGGTAGGGGGTGACAATCTACCAGAATATTGGCATTCAATGCTCGAAGATCAACACATAGCCTCAAAGAATTATCAGATTTCCGTGCTAAAACAATCGGAGAAACCCACTCCGATGACTCCACTTCCTCAATTACTCCCTCATGTAACATCTCTTTCAACAACTTTCCTAAATCTTCTCTTACATTCAATGGAACATTCCTTAATTTCTGCCTTACAGGAACAGCATCTTTCTTTAGTTTAATCACATGACGGAAACCTTCTAATTTTCCTAAAGAATCTGAAAATACTCCTGGAAATTCTTTTCCAATGTCATCAAATTGATCATTCAAGTCTTCTTTGTCTTCCACAACCACTACAGGTTCTTTGTTGCGAGGATTAATCATAATCCCTAATTTCCACTGATCACGCCATCCCAACACATTCACACCCTTCCTAGCAACATATAATTTTATAAAAGCTGTCCTTCCCTTAAACTCAATTTCTGAAGCAACATATCCTATAAAGTCAATTTCAATTCCGTTAAAACTTTTCGCTAAAATATCTGGAGAATTCAAATCACCCAAGGATAAGACATTACCATACTTTTCATTGAAATATACTTCAGTTATAATAGTCCATGGAGAACCAGAGTCTGCCATCAGTTCAAGTGTTTCACCCAGGAAAGTAACCACACACTTTGGGGATCCCAGACTGTCTTCAACAGCGCACACATAAATAATGGAAACTATTAACCCTTGAGATAGATTCTCTCCCAAATCTCTCACACAGGACACTCCAGTGCTTTTAGTAGGTACGTTTTTTTGAGTGTCGAAACCCTTCTTCTGATCATCTCTGCACACCTCGGCAAAATGTCACACATGCCCACACTTGATACATTCTTTACCTATTGCTGGACAGAATTTAAATGATGCCACATGGTTGGTGCTTCCACACCTAAAACATACCATATTCTTGTTGGGTTGATATATTGGTTTCGTTGGAACAAATTTTTTAACAGCACAAACTTCATCAATACACTTACTACTATCACCTTTGGCACTCACATCATCAATGGTCTTCCTCCATTTGTCAGTTTGTTCAAAAGCTTTAGCTGTAGCGATCGTATCATGAAGGTTAGGGTTCCCTAAAATCCATAACTGTTCTTGCGTTTTTTTACTTTTTACATTGACTATGATTTGGTCTCTAATCATCTCATCTGCTAAATTTCCAAAATTACAAGAAATTACCAAACTTCTAAGAGCAGTAAGAAAATCATCGAAACTTTCAGAGTCCCTTTGTGCCCTTGTATAAAACTTATACCTATTTAGTGCTATACTCGTGGTTGGTTTAAAACGAGTTTCCATCCTCATCAATGCTTCATCGAACGTACCCAAATCACCACTAGCAGTAGGTAAGGTTCTAAACACCGCTTACCCTTCAGACCCCAAACAGTGTAGTAAAATATTTTTTTTCCTCTCATTCCCCATCCTTTCCCCATCAATAGCTTTTAAATACGTTATGAACTCTTCTTTCCATCTAGACCATGGAATTGGTGGTTCACCTTTAGACTGGAGAAACTTACTGGGTGGGTCAAACTGCATGTTAACTCAATAGTGATAACACAGTTAAAGGCAAAAAAAAGAAACACTGAACGTTAAAATCAGCAGAGAAAACAAATTAATGTACCTAAATTTGCACGATATGTGACGTTATGCGAATTAAAATAGTAACACATTAATATAAGAATGACTAAAATCAAAAAACTGAATATAGTTACTGCTGTGCACATCAGCGAATGAAGTAGAAATATGAATAAATATAATATTCTTCTTAAAGATGTGCGCTGTGTTCCAATATCCAATAGAGTGTAATCTGTTTGAATCTGATAAGAAACGTTTCGTAATATTACATGCAACTGTGAATGTGTTCAACAAAATGCGAAGAAAATCGCGGAGTGTCCCCAAATCAAAATTGCCGCCGACGTTAAATCGTCATCACGCACACATCAACGCGATGATGTCACGACGTTGCTTCACACGCTTTGTCTTTCCTCTGACGTAGCGTAGCGTTTAGCGTCTCTTCAGAGAAGCCTCCTCCGATGATGCGTCGTCATGGTAGCTTCACCGAACAACGAGTAAGTTCTGTAAAATGCAGCGCGTGTTTTGACTGCAGCGCGTCTTTTGAATTAAGCACCGTTGCAGGAATGATGATACATCGGTATTTCAGTACTTCCATGTATATAAAAGTAGAAATGCTGAAATCCTTTGGAATACGGCGTGCAGAAGTTTAGCAACAGAATCGGCAGTTCAGTATAATACAATATTAAAATTCTTTTTTCCTTTTAATGCCAAACTTACATGCCAAACATGTCAAACTTCGAAGAAAAAGTCAAGAAAAATCGTTGTTCTTTAGTAGATCAAAGGAATAACCCTCTTGTCCAATGTATAATAAATTCAAACTCAAAATCCAGATCCTTAAAACATGACACGCAGAGAAAAAAAAAAATATCCAATAAATCCAAAATTGGTACCCCATCTGTGCTTTTGAATGTAGCAGGTACCTGTTGTCCTCGTCGCCAATGTAAAAGTCCAAAATGAATCCAGACAAATCTATAAAACAGGATTCAGTTTAATGAAGTAAAGCACAGTACATCTGTCCAGGTTGAAATGCAGCTCTGTATCACCATCAGCACATTCTGACCGTGATGTCACTTAAACTGCAGAGACAGTGCCACAGATCAAAAGAATACACATTCTAGTTTAAAAGGACAACACAATAAAAAGGGAAATGAAAAATAAAGTTACAATATATAACAGAAGACTCTAGCTTGGAGGCCATAATTATAGCAGGGCGACTTTCATTTGTGCTTCGTGTGGTCAATGATAGGAATCCGGGGTAGAGTTCCTAATTACAGCGGGCGACTCACGTCTGTGCTTCGTGTGGTCAACAAGAGGACTCTGGTGCAGAGTTCCTCGTTACAGCAGAGGGACTCTCGTCTGTGCTTCGTGTGGTCAATGAGAGGACTCTGTTGTAGAGTTCCCAATTTCCACTGGCGACTCTAGTCTGTGCTTCGTGTAGTCAATGAGAGGACTCCGGCGAAGAGTTCGTAATGACAGCGGGGTGACTCACGTCTGTGCTTCATAAGGTCTACGAGAGGAGTCTGGCGTAGAGTTCGTAATTACCACGGGGCGACTCACGTCTGTGCTTCGTGTGGTCAATAAGAGGACTCTGGTTCAGAGTTCCGAATTACCGCGGGGCGACTCATGCCTGTGCTTCGTGTGGGCAACGAGAGGACTCTGGCGTAGAGTTCCTAATTACCCCGGGGCGACTCACGTCTGTGCTTCATGAGGTCTACGAGAGGACTCTGGCGTAGAGTTCCTAATTACCACGGGGCGACTCACGTCTGTGCTTCGTGTGGTCAATAAGAGGACTCCGGTGTAGAGTTCCTAATTACCGCGGGGCGACTCACGTCTGTGCTTCGTGTGGTCAACAAGAGGACTCTAGTGCAGAGAGTTCCTAATTACAGTGGGCGACTCACGTCTGTGCTTCGTGTGGTCAACAAGAGGACTCTGGTGCAGAGTCCTAGTTACACCGGGCGACTAACCTCTGTGCTTCATGTGGACAACGAGAGGACTCCGGCGTAGAGTTCCTAATTACAGCGGGCGACTCTCATCTGTGCTTCGTGTGGTCAATGATAGGAATCCGGCGTAGAGTTCCTAATTACAGTGGGCGACTCTCGTCTGTGCTACATGTGGTCAATGAGAAGACTCTAGCGTGGGGGCCGTAATTATAGCAGGGCGACTCTCATCTGTGCTTTGCGTGGTCAATGAGAGGACTTTGGTGCAGAGTTCCTAATTACAGCGGGCGACTCCAGTCTGTGCTTCGTGTGGTCAACGAGAGGACTCTGGTGCAGAGTTCCTAATTACAGCGGGCGACTCACGCCTGTGCTTCGTGTGGTCAATGAGAGGACTCTGGTGCAGAATTCCTAATTACCACGGACGACTCTTGTCTGTTCTTCGTGTGGTCAACAAGAAGACTCTGGTGCAGAGTTCCTAATGACAGCGAGCGACTCACGTCTGTGCTTCATGTGGTCAACAAGAGGACTCTGGTACAGAGTTCCTAGTTACAGTGGGCGACTCACGTCTGTGCTTTGTGTGGACAACGACAGGACTCCGGTGTAGAGTTCTTAATTACAGCGGGCGACTCTCGTCTGTGCTTCGCGTGGTCAATGATAGGAATCCGGCGTAGAGTTCCGAAATTACAGTGGGCCACTCTCGCTGTTCTATGTGTGTGGTCAACGAGAGGACTCTAGCGTGGAGGCCGTAAGTATAGCAGGGCGACTCTCATCTGTGCTTTGTGTGATCAATGAGAGGTCTTTGGCGCAGAGTTCCTAATTACAGCGGGTGACTCCAGTCTGTGCTTCGTGTGGTCAACGAGAGGACTCTGGTGCAGAGTTCCTAATTACAGCGGGGGACTCCAGTCTGTGCTTTGTGTGGTCAACGAGAGGACTCTGGTGCAGAGTTCCTAATTGCAGAGGGCGGCTCACATCTGTGCTTCGTGTGGTCAACAATAGGAATCCGGCGTAGAGTTCCAAAATTACAGTGGGCCACTCTCGCTGTTCTATGTGTGGTCAACGAGAGGACTCTAGCGTGGAGGCCGTAAGTGTAGCAGGGCGACTCTCATCTGTGCTTTGTGTGATCAATGAGAGGTCTTTGGCGCAGAGTTCCTAATTACCACGGGTGACTCTTGTCTGTGCTTCGTGTGGTCAATGGTAGGAATCCGGCATAGATTTCCTAATTACAGCGGGGAGACTCTCGTCTGTGCTTTGTGTGGTCAATGAGAGGACTCCGACGTAGAGTTTCTAATTACAGCGGGCGCCTTTTGTCTGTGCTTTATGTGGTCAATGCTAGGAATCTGGCGTAGAGTTCCTAATTACAGCGGGGCGACTCACATCTGTGCTTCGTGTGGTCAACTAGAGGACTCCGGCATAGAGTTCCTAATTAGAGCGGGCGACTCACGTCTGTGCTTTGTGTGGTCAACTAGAGGACTCCGGTGTATAGTTCCTAATTACAGAGGGCGACTCTCGTCTGTGCTTCGTTTAGTGAACAGGAGAACTCTGGGGCAGAGTTCGTAATTACAGAGGGCGACTCACGTCTGTGCTTCGTGTGGTCAACAAGAGGACTCGGGCGTAGAGTTCCTAATTGTAGCGGGGGACTCTCTTCTGTGTTTCATGTGGTTAATGATAGGAATCTAGCGTAGAGTTCCTAATTACAGCGGGCAACTCTCGTCTGTGCTTCATGTGGTCAATGATAGGAATACGGCGTAGAGTTCCTAATTAAAGCAGGGCGACTCACGTCTATGCTTCGTGTGGTCAATGACAGGAATCCGGAATGAGAGTTCCTAATTACAGCGGGGCGACTCACGTCTGTGCTTCGCGGGGGTCAATGATAGGAATCCGGTGTAGAGTTCCTAATTACTGCGGGCGACTGGCGTCTGTGCTTCGTGTGGTTAATGATAGGAATCAGGTGTAGAGTTCCAAATTACAGCGGGGCGACTTACGTCTGTGCTTCGTGTGGTCAATGATAGGAATCCAGGGTAGAGTTCCTAATTACAGCAGGCGACTCACGTCTGTGCTTCGTGTGGTCAACGAGAGGACTCTGGTGCAGAGTTCCTCGTACAGCAGGGCGAATCTCGTCTGTGCTTCGCGTGGTCAACGAGAGGACTCCTGCTTAGGTTTCCTAATTACAGCGGGTGACTCTCGTCTGTGATTCGTGTGGTCAATGATGGGATTCCGGCATAGAGTTCCTAATTTCAGCGGGCAACTCTCGTCTGTGCTTCGTGTGATCAACGAGAGGACTCCAGCGTAGAGTTCCTAAATTACAGCGGGCGACTCACGTCTTTGCTTCGAGTGGTCAACGAGAGGACTCCGGCATAGAGTTCCTAAATGCCTTCTGTGAATCTCGAAAGTCCTAAATTTAGGATTTTTCTCAGTTTGGGAGTCCTAAAGTTAGGAGTCCTATCTTTACTAGTCCTACACTGAGAAAAATCCTAACTTTAAGGCTTTTGGTATTCACAGAAGGCTCTTAGGAGTCGTAAAGTTAGGACTCCTAACTTCTGTTTATACCAAAATGAGTAAGTGCCTTCTGTGAATACCAAAATGAGTAAGTGCCATCTCTGAATATCAAAATGGTAGTAAGTTTAGGATTTTGTCTTAAGTTAGTTCTGTGAATCGGGCCCTAAGAGCCTAAAAGACCTTCTGTCCTGCACAAAAACAATCCCGAGAGGCATATTCCTCTTTCTATGTGTGCTGTCTATTGAAGCGCACATAGAAAGAGGAAGTAACAACGATAAATAAAGATATTTCTCCTTGTTACGCCTCATCAGAGAAGGCGTATATTTTGGGTGCATTTCCAGCTCTATCAAATCTGGTATTTCTGGGACTGCATCATAAACCACAGGAGTTGTGTGGGACCCACTCAACGCCCACGGAACGCCTCCCTGGTGCAGAGTAAGGCAACACAGTGGTTTGCTTGGCGTTGCCTTACTCTATATTTTTGGAGCCACTCATTGCCATGCAAAGCGGCTTTGCGTGGCTTCATAAATCACATGTAAGATTTGCGTCGCTTTTGCATGATGTTGCGCCGTGCGAGAGCGACGCAAACGGGCTCATAAATAGGCCCCAAATTCTCTGCGAGCAGGTGACATAAACCCATGAGCGCAGACCATGACTCACGACAGATCACCAGTGGGTGGGGTTCGATCACCAGATCCTACTCTATGTGGGGCGCGTGGTTTGTCAGTACGAGTACTTTGTTTCGAGGCATCGTTCGGTGTTTGGACTGCGGGAAGTCTCGTTCTTTGATGGTATCTGGTTGGGTTTTGGCTTCCAGAAGTCCGTCTCTTTCATCATCCTTAGTTGGTGTTTGGATTCAGACTCTCATTTCATAGGGTCTTGCTTTGGGCTTTGAATTTCCAAATGTTCTTCTGCTTTGGAGTCTTTCTCGAGTAAGAGTTGAGTGTCCGTGTGGACTCTGAGGGCCTCCGCTCGAAGTGTTCTGGTACAGTGATCAGGCTTCGCGGCACTAGCAGGCATTGCACCAGGGGCCCTATTACAGAATGCACCCCAGGGGTGCAACGGACATGTGCACCTGCTTTGTGCATCCCCAGGGCACAAGTGTGGCGAAGTGTGGCTCAATGGTTAGAGCGGCAGACCCTGATGCAGAGGTCTAGCCCGGGACCAGGGTTCGATTCCCGCCTCGGCGGGTCTTGGGCTCAAAATTCCACGGACCTGATAATTCTCGCCTCGGTGCCTATTCCAATCATGGAGTCCCACTCTGCAACTCTGGGCAATAGCTTGCTTAATCTCCACAACGGCCCCCACAACGCTAAGGATGCCTGGCCTCCACCTTGGGGGTGCCCAGGAGTGGACACCTCACCGGGAAAGCCAGGATGGGTTCCACAGCGGTATTCGTACAAGCGCCTTGAGACCCTTGCGGGTGAGTAGTGCGCTATACAAGTATCAATTTACAATGGTATTACAGAAGGGGCCGGAGACGCTTGTGCGGCCCTGTCTTTAATACAGATAGCGCTGGCGCACAGGTAGCACCAGCGCTTTCATGAGAGGGTGCGCCATCATTTGCATGGGAGAAAGGAAACAAGGGAACCCTACTCTCTTGGAGCCTGGGTGAAGGCTTTTACGAGAAACAATGGCGCCTGTGGATAAATGAGAAATAATTCTGATAAAGATAACGCACAATGGCAATGAGGGTGATTGATATAAACGTCTAAAAAAAAAAAAGGAAGCTGTATACACACAATGAGAATGTGTTAGTCATTTATGTAAATATATATCAACAGTTTATACAACATTTCCGTAGCATTATAAACACATATGTAATCAAAAAGGTGATGGCGTGTCCCAAGTGAATTTAACCAAAAAAGAACCTAAACTGCTAAGGTGAAACATAATAATGTGTAGACAACATAAGGTTTCAAGTGTTCATTTCAGTTGGAAAGAGACCCAATTATTCATTCATTCATTCATTTGATAACTTTATTTCGGCCAATGACCATAAAAGTGCAATAAAATATGTACAAGCACAAAAATAAAACCATAAATACTGACAATTTAAAAAGTTATTAAACATTGAGTTATCAAAGATGAGAAAGAAAAAGCAAGGGGCCATTACTTTTTGTTAATAAAAACAGTTCTTCTCCGCCACATGCCATATAAAAATCGAGAAACAGCGAAGACAATGGGAGGGGCAGTATTGTATGTTAAAACTCTGCAAGCTTGTGCACATTGTCTAAGACCCAGGTTTTTACACAATGGGATAATCCAACACTTCCGAATTTCACTATATGCCGGGCAGAAAAAGAAAATATGTACAATGTCTTCCCTACAATGATTACAGGCAGGGCAGTTGCCCTCCATTGACTTTGCCCATTTGGATGTCAATGCCCCAATCGGTATAGAACCGTGCCTCAGTTGGATGTATAGTTTTCTTGCGAGTAGGGGCTGCACTAAGTCCAGGAATACATCCGTCTTGGGTTCCATTTTCATCAATAGGAACTCAGTAGACAGCCTACCCAGGGAAGTCGATCAGTACAGTATTTTAAGGTTATGAGACCTTACAGCCGCCACTAGCACAGACCTTTGCGTCCTCACGCAGCTGTCCTCCGGTGTGTCCCACAGTTGGGGCAAACCAATTTGATAGAGGAGAGCCTTTATGTGAACTAGCCAGGGTATGTTCTTATTCTTTAGCTGCCCCCAAATTGCAATGAATTCTACTCTAAAGGATGCAAGCTCCGGCACAGACCAAAGCCTTCTCCAGTAGAGCAGAGGTCGTGCAGCTGCCAGTTCGTTGATGGGTTCCAGGCCCATATCCAACCGTAGTGGTATGAGAGGCGTGCTTTGGGGAAGGCCAACCAGATGGCGCATGAAGGCCTGTTCTACCTTCAGTAGATTATGTATGTCTGTGTGTCCCCAAAGTTCTGCAGCATACAAAGCTGCAGACCTGACCTGTGTTTTGTAAATCTCGAGGACAGGGGCAACTGGTTTGAATATTGAGGCTCTATGGAATCTACCGATGCCTCCCATAATCTGCGCCAGTCTCAGGGAAGATTTAGAAACTTGATGGTCCCATACAAACTGCTCGGTCAACGTGACCCCCAGGTAAATAAAAGTCTTAACTCGTTCTAAGGGAGTACCATTCAATGCGGGATTTGGACGGGTATGCCTTGGGGGATTGAAAATCATGAACTTGGTTTTCTCCAAGTTAACCTCAAATCCCCGCGAGGCACAAAAGGTCACAAACCCGTCCAGGACCCGCTGTATCCCCTATGATGTCCCCGACAACAACAAAGTGTCGTCCGCGAACATCAGAGCGGGCACCCTACCGGTAGCCAGGCGCGGAGCATCATTGTCCCTGACACCGTTGAGTTCATCTATCAGACCATTAACATACAGGCTGAAAACAGTGGGGGCCAGTACGCAGCCCTGACGTACGGCCCGGGTTACAGGGAAACGAGCTGATGATTCCCCGTTCCTTCCACACCTCACCTGTGCATAATTCCCTGTATGAAATCTAATTAGGGCATCCAATAAAGAAGACGGGAGACCTAATTCCTCCAACACCGTCCAGAGCCTCTCCCTAGGAACCAGATCGAATGCGGCCCGCAGGTCCACAAAAACAAGGTAGAGGCTGCCACCCTCTACTCTTGCAGTTTTCCAGTAAAGGACCTGGAGCCGGAAGATCTGGTCCATGGTCGAGACGCCCGATCTAAATCCGGCTTGGAGGGTGGTCAATGTTTTGTTCTCCTCCATCCAGCCCAGTAATCTGTCGAGTAAAATTCGGCCCATCAGCTTCTGGGTGGTGTCAAGTAAGCTGATTGGTCTGTAATTAGATGGGACAAGTGGGCAGCCCTTCTAACAAATTGGACAATCTTGGCTCCTAGCCAGGTCTCTGGTAGTGCGGTACCCTGTAGGACCGCATTAAACAAGACCGCCAGGTATGGAGCCCAGATTTTTGGTTGGGAACGAAAAAGGTCCCCCGGGAGCTTGTCAAGGCCTGGTGCTTTATTCGGGGGCAGTCTCTCAATTGCAGATTCAACTTCCTTAAGGGAAATGGAGTCTAGGTTATTAGTGGCAATCCTCTCCTGGGCATCCAACTGCTCTATCTGGTATCCAAGGCCCAAGGCCCCGGCAGTCTATGCTCGTGCGGGAGTTCTGGGGCCGTGGAAATCCCAGAGACTGGGATCGTATCCTGGCTTTGACGGGCAAGAGCCCCGGGCCCCAAGACCCCCGGCAGTCTATGCTCGTGCGGGAGGTCCTGGGCCATAAAGGTCCGAAGGACCGTAGCCACTTTAGGCAACTTGTCCCGACCTTGGCACACATATGCCCCCAATTCAGGACTTGTGTAAAGTGCCTTAAAATGCGCCTCCCAAACTGAGGGAGCAATATTCGAGACCCCAGCCTCTCTCTCACCTCCCGCCGTGGAAGTGGCAATGGCCCAGAAGGTCTTAGCATCCTTTAAGAGGAGTGCTCGTCTCAGCTCATCCCATCTAGATTCCTCCCACTCGCTCTTGCCCCTGATAAGTTCCTTCTTGTACAGCAATCTAAATGCTCGGATTTTTAGGGTGTCTTTCGATTTGATTGCTGCAAGAAGATCTCTCTTTGCTTTTTTACAGGCATGGTCATGCCAGGGATGTGTTTTAATCCTAGGCAACTTGGTCCCGCTAACTGGATAGAATACATCCCCTAGACTCACGACTAAGTTTCTGTGGATCTCTATAACCTGCCCATGAGAGGTAGAACCCCCCATTTCGCTTATGAGCCGGGTAGCAATCTGGTAGATTTCTGCAAGTCGGGTGGGAGAGTCCACACAAGAAGGCCATTTGACCCTTCTCCTGTTATTGGATATAATAAAAGGTGGCACTACCATTTTAGGACTAGAGTCAGGGTTAGTTAAACCAAATGCACCAGGCTTAAGCGTCAGGACCAAAGCGTTGTGGTCACTTTCGTGCCTTGGAACAACCCTGAAGTCTTTGAACCTGTCCCAATGTTTGGCTTCCATCATGAGATAGTCAATGATGGAAGTGCGGTTGATCCTATTATATGTGGGTAGGCCGGAACTATCGTTATTGGACCTTCCGTTGCATGCCCGTAGAGACGTTGTAAGGGTAAGGGATTTAATTTGTAATACTAACGAAGTCCAGGCCCTTACCGGGACAATCATTGGGGCCGGGATGTGCCAGAGCGAATCGACCTCGTCCTGGTTGCACATCATGGATCCACCCAGGGGCTCGAACTGGCAATTAAAATCGCCGCCAAGAATTATCGAAGTTGTGGGATCAAGTGTCTGAATAAAAAGGTCAAGCGCTTCAATAGTACTCGATTCCTTTCCATTCATGGTAGGCCTAGAATAGATGTTTATAATAGCCACTCGAGATTTATCAACGGGCATTAGTAAGACACATTGGATATCTGGGGAATTTGTTTCCATATGGGTAGCCTGTACACCTAAGTGTATACCTACCCATATGGATCGACCACCCGAAGGGCGGCCCTTGCCTCCAGAAACTGCAGGAATATCGTACCCAATTATAAGTATAAACAATTGAAGTAGCAGAATCATATCAGAATTAGTTCTCATTTATCCACAGGAGCCATTGTTTCTTGTAAAAATCATTTGCATGGGGGCGTGGCCCTGCGCAAAGGAGGGAATCTCTTTGCCTGTGGATCCGCACTTTATTACCAATACGGGTTACAAAGGGAAAGAAGCGGTCAGTGCCCCGCCTGAGTGCAGCCCTATTGAAGGCAGAAGGGGCGGTCCCACGGACCCCCAGACATCCCCTTGCAGGAGGGGCAGTCACTCACTGCACCCCCCTGTAAGGAGGTCTCTCTCCCCTCTTTAAAGTGCCGGCGGGTTGCTGCCCACACAGAGACACAGGGGGCTTTGAAGCAGCTGCTCTGTATTTCACTTGAATCCTCTGCCCTGAGGGCAGCTGCAGTTCATGGTAATAGGGGACACCGTCTCTGCTGGCACGTGCACAGTGGGACAAACAGGAAATGTGCACGTGCGCAGTGGGACAAACAGGAAATGTGCACGTGCACAGTGGGACAAACAGGAAATGTGCACGTGCGCAGTGGGACAAACAGGAAATGTGCACGTGCGCAGTGGGACAAACAGGACAAGTGCACCCTTTGACTCATACGGCAGGAGTTGTTTTCATCCTATTAAAGTGTTTGTTCCCATTACATTCAGAATTATAAAACAAAACGTTCTTCATTTGTGCTTTCATAACTGCTGGTGTGTGAGGAAATATGCGTATTGTTCACTAACAGGTGTTTACATTTGTTGCCAAATAGAAACAATTTGACATCCTATGGTGTTTCTTTTCGCACTCCATGTTCGCGAGGCCATTGGAGTTGTGTGATTGTGGAGTGATGCAATTCTGTGACTGTGGTGCTTTCCCATTAATTATGAATTTACCGCCTTTGCCATATAATCCATAATCTGCTGCATAATCTACAGATTTAAACAAAAAGTACATTTTTGCTTCTAGCTCAAACAAATCAAAGGTTAGGAAAAGCTGCAACAAATGCTGCCGAGCAGTGGAAGACCCTTGTCTAAGACTGCCCGGTCACCCTTCAGTGACTTACAGCTGTATTGGAGGTGGAACTGATTTTAATGAAGTGAAACCCTTGGCCAGACACTGCTAACGTGTAAAAATGACAAAATAATGAAGTGACATAATTACAAAAGGTGCTGCAGAAAGCCGCATTATTAGAGTTTTTATTCCACATAAATTAGTCGACCTTGACACATAATTTAGGCCCCCCCAAGGCCAATGGCAGCTAGTTCACTTACAAAATCCTCTTAGTTTGCTGTCAAAGAAAGAAAAGTAAACAAAATCTTTGCATAAAAAGAATAAGCAGCAGTATGTCAGCAGACTGAACCTGACCTTTAACCTGCAGCAAATGCAACCAGATAAAAACAACATTTAAAGGCCTTTTTTTTGTTCATTCACTTTCTGAACTCTGGTCGTTTGGGGGGGGTGGTATTATGGGCTGGCCAGGCCCTCAAATGCTCCCTCCCCCCCCCCCCCAGACCCTCTCCCCTTGGTTAAGGCCTTGCCTGAGAGCAATCAACTAACTACCAATGTAACTAATTGAATGACATGGCTGGAAGTCTGAAGGAATGCCACAACGTCAGCCTGGCAGAGGGAACGAAACAACAACACGTTCTCCAAAAAGCCTCTATTGATGAGTGTCTTCATGTTTTCCATCTGAGCACAGTCCGGCCTGATAGGAGCGTCCTCTGGGTTGGCCGGACCCAGGGCAGGCCTCACAGTCCAGGCACAGCTAATGCCAATTCAAAGCATGGGACCCTGGGTCTGATGCCAGAGCAGCTGTCCCATGAATGCTGATCTGTGTTCACTGATGAAATCAAGGCCAACCCATCGCATTCCTGCAGGACCTTCCACACAACAGAGACTCACAAGCAGCAGGGACTCACAAGCAACAGGGACTCACAAGCAGCAGAGATTCACAAGCAGCAGGGACTCACAAGCAGCAGGGACTCACAAGCAGCAGGGATTCACAAGCAGCAGAGATTCACAAGCAGCAGGGATTCACAAGCAGCAGAGATTCACAAGCAGCAGGGACTCACAAGCAGCAGGGATTCACAAGCAGCAGAGATTCACAAGCAGCAGGGATTCACAAGCAGCAGGGACTCACAAGCAGCAGGGATTCACAAGCAGCAGAGATTCACAAGCAGCAGGGACTCACAAGCAGCAGGGGTTCACAAGCAGCAGAGATTCACAAGCAGCAGGGATTCACAAGCAGCAGAGATTCACAAGCAGCAGGGACTCACAAGCAGCAGGGATTCACAAGCAGCAGAGATTCACAAGCAGCAGGGACTCACAAGCAGCAGGGGTTCACAAGCAGCAGAGATTCACAAGCAGCAGGGATTCACAAGCAGCAGAGATTCACAAGCAGCAAGGATTCACAAGCAGCAGGTGTAGGAAGGTGGATATCTGACTATGGTTGCCCCCAACTTTTTGCCTGGTGTTTTGCTGGTTTTTCGACTTAGTTGACCTGGGGCCCTGCTATTCAGGACCCCAGGCCCACTGCTCTCTCTGTAAAATGGATTCCATGTACCCTAGGTACATACCTAATTGGATACTGAGTCACCTTATCAGCCCCTGTACAGTGTACCTTAGGTGCCCAGGGCATAGGTGTACCCAGGGCCTACCAGGGGCTGAAGCATGTATTATGCCACCCCTGGCTGGCCATCCAAATCTGACACAACTGGCTGCACGACAGCTGGGGCAAGGTGGTGTAATCACCCTTTGCTTTAGATATAGTATACCTATATCTAACCCTAAAATGGACACACAGATCTCCTATCAGTCACTCCTATGGCACGCCTTAACAATCCTGAAGGCAGAGTGCTTGGAATCGTGTGAGATGGTGCTCTGGCATGAGCTGAGCCTGTCTGCGGCTTTCGGGATCCATCCCTTAGCCGTTTCCATGATAGCGCCAGACCATATACTCTTAAGTGCCTTATAATCCTCGCGGTTATGGTAACTTTGGTCTGACATTATCTAAACATGTCGTGTAAGGTGTCATACGCTTTGGAATACTACCCCCTCGCCAGTTCTGGCGACGGGGGTAGCATTCCACCCCTCTAGAGGGAGAAGACATGTTGGTAGCTGTAACCCCGGTTAAAGTTGAACACAGCCTCAGCTCCACAAAATGGATGCTGCCACCGAGACACAAGTCTGCCCTCCTGCTGCTGGGAGTCCTTCCAGCGAGGGAGGCCTGGACAAAGGGTTTCCTGTCAGGGGCGGTGCCAGCACCATCCCAGACAGGATTTTGTGTATCCCAGGTAGGCAGGGCTGAAAGGAAGGTGACTGCAAGTGGCACCCCGGTGCTCACTGTGCATATGCCGGCTCAAACCAGTTCCAGAGGCACCCCAGCCCCTGAGCTGGGGAGAGACCGGACAAAGGAGAGGGGTGTAACCACCCCCCTCCTGGTCCCACCCATGGGCAGGACCTAGTCGCGTGCCAGCCCCTTTTTTTTAGAATAAAGGTAGGAGCAGGCCCCCTTCCCAAATTGAATAATCTTGAAACTTGAACTACTTTCCACGAAAGGAACTCTTGACTTTCTCTGAAGACTCTCCCTTGTGGCTAAGGAGTAGCCACCCTGCACCAGCAGGCACCATCGAAGCGCTTGCGGTTTGCTGCACGTCCATCCTCCGGATCAAGACTGACCAGCTCGAAGAGACCCGGATTCCCTGCCATCTCTGACCTCTACCTGCATCATCAGCCCAGCTGAGATTCGTGGGTGTGACGAGACCCGAGGGACCGGCCATCTTCAAGACCTGCACGACCCTTCACCAGCACGACCACCGAGGGACCCTCGAGTGAGTGCACTGGGGTTTGAGAAGCCCCAACCCTGAGCAGCTCCAGCACCAAAGTCCAGCCCCCCAGCATCCACGAGATCTGCGTGGGGCCCTTCTGCTTCCTCGCTGCTTACCACGTTGTCCGGTCACTTGCCCGTTGGCTAGTGGCCCTCCTGACGACGTACCACGACGATTTCACCGCTGGTCTAGGGCCCCTAGACTGGCCCTTGCTTCTTGTTTAACGAGAAGTGTCCTGGACCCTCCTGGTCCACTCCAGACACCATCTTGACTTCACCGCGTGGGCTTGCCTTAGGCAAGGTTTGTTGCTCCTATCCTGGATCCAGCATCGCCGACAGCAGACACCATCGTGGGACAGCTCGCACCTCCAGCCTGGTCGCCGACAACGCTTCCTGGCCCGTGTGCCTGCCGAGTCCAGCGTCACCCACTCACCTGATCGTGGCAACTTCATCCGGTGCCATCCTGGTGCCCACACAATCACTGGCTAGTGATTAAGAACTGAGTCCCCTCTGCTTTCAGGTCGTCCTCTTCACCGATCCAGCCTTGGATCACACCGAACTTCTTCACTGGTCGCCTGCCAGCAACTTCTTCTTTCAGGCTCCATAGACTACAATGAGGATTCCCGACGTCACTTGAGCCCTATGCAGCCGCAGCCCCTGGGCTAGGTAACTTGAGTATTTCGGTGCTCCAGCACAGGTTCACTATCCAAGTGCCCAGATCCTTTTTCGTTTTAAGTCTACCTAGTCGGATTCGTCCGGAAACAGTAACTTTAGAATTGCTAGCATCCATAGACTTTGTCCTGCATCCCGCGTAAGAGTTCCCACTCTGCACCCGGGTTCCCTAGGCCTCCTGCTCCTAACCTAAGGGTTCAGTAAGGTAGTCCTAGCGGTCCTGAAGCCTCTGGATCGTGTTACTTACCTGCTAGTATTTCGCATTCCACTTCTTAAGTATATGGTTTTTCGTGCCCCTCGGGCATTTGTGTAAATTGTGCGACTTGCAGTATTTTCGTAAGAGTTTTGTGTTGTGCTTAGCTCCCTGACTCATAAAGAGTTCAGGGTAGTCTTGTTATAAATAAATATACTTTATTTTTCATAACAACTTGTGTGGTGTCCTTTCACTTGGTGTTCAAGGGGTAAATGTGATGTTAAAACAGCTGGCTTAACACGCCCTCTAGAGTTTAGCCTAAAGACTGCTCTTGTCCATGCTACTAGGATAGCTGGACTATCAGGTTGACTTACAACCAATCATCAATAAGGGTTGTTTGGTATGATACAAAGTGATCACTAGAATAGTGAGCACTATATTTCAGGCCATCTTCTCACATTGGTGGCAGCGGTTGGGATTTGAGCTTGTTGTTGTTTTACCACACGTATCCTAAGAATATCATTTGAAAGATCACATAGGTACATAGGTACATATAACTTAACTTAGAATACTCTGAGTTCTACTGAACCAGCTGTTGTAGTGTAACAGGGCTTAGCACACCCTGACTACAACTCTAGCAAGGGATCAGTAGGTAAACCCATAGTGTAGGTAGGTGCATCACTTACACCACACTAGAAGCATGTCTACCCATGGAGAGTCTACTGAGACTCCCCTAGTGGCTAGTGACCCTCCACAGGTCATCTCAAGATATGCAGCTCTCAGTTTCCAGGAGATGAGACAATTGTGTACCTCCAGGAAATTGAAACAGGGGTCTAACCCCATCACTCCCTTTCTGTTAGGTCTCTTAGAGACATATGATGCTAAGAAAGCCTCTCATATAGATGGGAATATGCCAGCCTTAGAGAGTACCCTTGGTTTTTGTGTTGTGCTTAGCTCCCTGACTCATAACGAGTTCAGGGTAGTCTTGTTATAAATAAATATACTTTATTTTTCATGACAACTTGTGTGGTGTCCTTTCACTTGGTGTTCAAGGGGTATATGTGATGGTAAAACAGCTTGCTTAACGCGCCCTCTAGAGTTTAGCCTAAAGACTGCTCTTGTCCATGCTACTAGGATAGCTGGTCTATCAGGTTGACTTACAACCAATCATCAATAAGGGTTGTTTGGTATGATACAAAGTGATCACTAGAATAGTGAGGACTATATATCAGGCCAACTTCTCACAGCAGGGATTCACAAGCAGCAGAGATTCACAAGCAGCAGGGACTCACAAGCAGCAGGGACTCACAAGCAGCAGAGATTCACAAGCAGCAGAGATTCACAAGCAGCAGGGACTCACAAGCAGCAGGGATTCACAAGCAGCAGAGATTCACAAGCAGCAGGGACTCACAAGCAGCAGGGATTCACAAGCAGCAGGGATTCACAAGCAGCAGAGATTCACAAGCAGCAGGGACTCACAAGCAGCAGGGATTCACACGCAGCAGAGATTCACAAGCAGCAGAGATTCACAAGCAGCAGGGACTCACAAGCAGCAGGGATTCACAAGCAGCAGAGATTTTCACAAGCAGCAGGGATTCACAAGCAGCAGAGATTCACAAGCAGCAGGGACTCACAAGCAGCAGGGATTCACAAGCAGCAGAGATTCACAAGCAGCAGGGATTCACAAGCAGCAGGGACTCACAAGCAGCAGGGATTCACAAGCAGCAGGGACTCACAAGCAGCAGAGATTCACAAGCAGCAGGGACTCACAAGCAGCAGGGATTCACAAGCAGCAGAGATTCACAAGCAGCAGGGACTCAAAGGGAACACTCCAGAATGAAATGCAAAGGGATGCAAGAGACACCTCAACAGTTATCATCCTGCTGCAAGAAAAAACAAGCATTTGCAATGCAATAGGTCCCGCAGCATTAAAGTTTGAGTTATTGGCATTGTATATGACTATGTGTTGCATTACATTTTTAGCAAAGTCTGTATTGGTGTATAAAGATGATTTGCAAGATGATAGCTGTTGCAAAATATTAAGCAATTTTGGCAATAATATTATATTATAATAATATTGTAAGTTACTGTTGTAGTTATAAGCATTTTGGTAGCGCGTAGTGATGTTGTGGTGCCCCTGAGTGATGCTGTGGTGATAGGATAGATAGTGAGGGCGATAGATAGATAGAGGGAGGGCGAGAGAGAGATAGAGGGAAGGCGATAGATAGGGTGAGGGCGATAGATAGATAGATAGATAGATAGATAGATAGATAGATAGATAGATAGATAGATAGGGTGAGGGCGATAGATAGATAGATAAATAGATAGATAGATAGATAGATAGATAGATAGATAGATAGATAGATAGATAGATAGATAGATAGATAGATAGATAGATAGATAGATAGATGGATAAATAGATAGATAGATAGATAGATTGATAGATAGATAGATAGAGTGAGGGCGATCGATAGATAGATAGAGTGAGGATGATAGATAGAGTGAGTGCGATAGATAGATAGATAGAGTGAGGATGATAGACAGAGTGAGGACGATAGATAGATAGACAGATAAAGTGTATTTATGTTGCATTGAGTAGAGTGTAATTATGTGGTGTTTAATCATGTGGCACTGAGTGGTATTTGGAGTGTATGTTGCATTGAGTGCAGTGTAATTATGTGGCGTGTAATTATGTGGCACTGAGTGGTATTTTGGAGTGTATGTTCCATTGCAGAGTGTGTGAGGGTGCAGAGTGTGAGGGTGCAGAGTGTGAGGGTGCAGAGTGTGAGGGTGCAGAGTGTGAGGGTGCAGAATGTGAGATTACAGAGTGTGAGGGGGCAGAGTGTGTGAGGGTGCAGTGTGTGTGAGGGTGCAGTGTGTGTGAGGGTGCAGTGTATGGTGCCTGTTCCAATGGCACCTACAAAGGGAGTATTTACACGTATGTTCCAAGTAACTCAGTGCCTGATATTTCACTGAATGTAAAAGTGTGACTGCCTTATAGAAGTACAAATATGCAAAGAGGGGCCTAAGTGAAAGAGTCTTTAAGTCAGATACCCTGGAATCTTCAAACAGAAAGACTGCTGGCACTTATTTACTGGGAGATGCAAAGGGAAACCTAAAAGGTTATATTAGGTTTCACAAATTGTAGATGAAGAAAGATGTGCGCGAGTCGAATACAGACCATAGCTGTTTAAATGTATTTGTTGCCTAAAAATTCAGGGATGTTGAAAAGAAACACGAGTAGAGTTTAATGGGTTCTTCTCATTCTTCTTGGAATTTACCTCAGGAATATTATTACATTTCACTGTTTTTCCTGCAGATTTTACTTCTTTTCCCCTCAGAAACTCGGAAATGTTTTTGCAGATTTTTATCCTTAGATTTCATTGACCTCCAATTATTACAATTAAACCAAAGTACACTGTCTGATGTGCAGACTAGATGCTTTAAGCACAGCCGATAGTTATTTATTTGTGAAAAGAGAGATGTCAAACAAAAAATTACACTAAGTGGCTAACCTTTTTTTTTTTGTAAGGTGTTTTATTTCCTTTATAGATGTTCTATCTGAGGACATCACAAACGGAAACAATGCAAGATGCATACACTTTAAAATGCTGTGAACGGTAGAGGCTCCTTTGCTTTCCACACATATTGGGTAGATCGTTGAGACTTCAAATAAAAGTAATCCCCAAAATAGTATATTTTGGGAGACTGTCACAAAATACCAGCATGAACTGGTTAAAGCGCAGAATAAAAGAATTAAAGACCCCACGTGGGCTGGGCAGAATCACTCCTTTTCAGTGTTTCGAGAAGAGAAACAACCCACACGTGGAGCACTCCCTCCGTATTCTCGGGAACTTGTTTGTGCTGTCAGGTGTGAATCACTGCTGTTAAAAAAGTTATAACCGAGTATGCGTGGTACACACGAGGAGGGGATTGCAGTCTGGACACGGAGAGCCTTGTTGGGGGATATCCCATGTAACCTAATCTCCAATTGTGTTGACAATTGGGTTAAATACACAGTATCGACAATTTGGAAAACGCATTACTTATTATAATCCACGAGAATGTGCATTTTTGTGCTGTTTTATAAAGCGCGAACTCGACCCGAAAGTATAGGAGCGCTTCAGATGAGCACCATTACACAAGGACGCATTCATTTTTTAGGTCGAGCCTGTCCCATTCCGCAGGAATGGATAGGATCGAATTCATGTCGGCAAAATCCTCTTCAAACTAAGGGGTTTCAGCCCGGCGTTTTCTTGCAGTTCACGTGAACATGCACAAGCATTCACGGCCAGGGCTTCTCCTCCCCTAGCAGCACTCCTCCCACACCAGCAACTCCCCCCTCCCACACCAGCACCTCCCCTCTCTCTCCCCGCAAACACAGCCTTTCCTTTCATTTCTCCTCCCCCTCCCCAGCCCGTAGCAGCACTCCTCCTTTTGTTTGCCTTTTCCCACCTATCTATGCCTGTCCCTGTCTTACTGTCCCCTTGCTAGAGAGTCTTTACTTCTTTTCAGGATCTGCGTGTCCGACTCTTCCAGGTGCAAATATCACAATCCTATTCGATGCTCCTTATAAACATTCCATGATGTGCCGTCTTGCATAGCATGCAATACCACATCAGTGCATTTAAAAATACATTTGTAGAATAATAAATATGATGAAAACATTGTAGTCACGGGATAACCATATACTGAGGAGCTGCAAACAGTGCTGTATCAGCTACTTACAATAAAATTTAACTGAAAGACATATCAAAAGAAGAGCGTCATCATATTAATGTTTCTAGTCAACATAGTCAGCTAAGCTCTCAAAAGCAAAGCGTTTTCAAGAAGTGCACGTCCTCGTGCACGAGCTTGCCCGAGCCTTCCAGCAGCATTTCTCCTCCCCTTACCATTTGCTCCTGCCTCCGAGAGCTTCAAAGGGATCTATCTGCTTCCCCGCCCACTGCTTCACACTTCACAGCCGCCAGGCCATGAGTCGCATTTCTCCTTCCTTCGTGCCCAGCCCCCCTCCCAGCGCTGCCTTGTTCTAAAGTCCATCTGTGGCTCCTCTTAATCTCGTCCATCTTCCCTTTCTTTCCCTTGCCTTCGATCCCTTCATGCCCTCTCTCTTCTACCCGCCGCTTTGCCTCCCCTCCCTTCTTCTCTCCTCTCTCCTCCTTTCTCATTTATTTATATTCCGTAAATCACTTTATCTTCCTGTGCCATTCTCCCGCCACCCGCATGTCGCTGCTTGTTTAATAATGCTACTGAACGGTTTTGGTTTTATAAGATCTGCAAAGTAAAGTAAACTGTAAAATTCCTTTGATGGCAAGTTTCAAAGTTCGAGGCAATTAAACACTCTCCAACCTGAAGAATCATATGCTGGAAACATGTCAAAAAGGATACGGTGCCAAGATTTGGTCTAACAACAGCCTGTCTGGATACCTTTACATTTAGAACTTCACAGCTCCAGACACCCAGAGACGCCCAGGCCCACTTGCCATGTAAACGCTGCTCGAGACTTCCCTCATGTGTCAGGGCTCCAGTGTGCATTTCAGTGTAGTGTTCAGTCCCAGATATATCACTTATATCATCTGCAGATAAGGCATGGCTCTGCGTCCACAAGCATTACAGATAGTTGCCCTTCACTCAGAGGGCAGCCGCCAAAACAAAGTACACAGGGTCACTTTAGCAGAGCTGTGCAGAAATGTGGGTGGCTAAAAGGCGTCGAATTCGGCAAATTTGACACAGAGCAAAAATGCACAGCAAAACATATTTTTAAATTGCTGTTTGCAAACCTTGGCTCCTTTAATGAGCATTCACATTTACTAAACGTTGATTGCCATTTTAAATCATCCAGTTTTAGCACAGCACACAAACAACTTAACGGAGGGTCACCCAGGGGGCAAGATTTATTTATTTTAAATGAGTAAGTAAAAAATTACATTGTGGTTCCAAACTCCAGCTTTGCAGTTGGGCTTTTCCATGATTATCATTTTGGAGCACTGTGTACGTTCACACTTTTGGTTAGGTATTGTATTCGCTAACATAAAAGTAAACAAGCATTGGCATAGCCAATAGGTCTTGCTTTTTGGAACCTATAAGTATTTAGTTATGCAGCAGAATATCCTTGGTGCAACAACACCAACTGTTGCATGGCTAAACACTTTTAAGGTCCCAAATGCGAGACCTATTGGCTATGCCAATGCTTGTTTTTGGGTAGGCACGGAGACATTAAGTGATTTGCCCCAAATCACTGGATCTTGAGCCCACCGCGACCACTCGAAGCTGGTTCCCCATCTCTAAAGTCGGCAGCTCTGAATGTTGACCTCGTCACTTTTTCGAAATACTTCGTATTTTTATTTATAACCTAGGAAGGCAGATGTGCTATGATAGTAGAACATGGTATTGCAATCTAGCCGCTCCTGTGCCGTGTACACAAAGAGGGGGGAGGAGAGACATGCACTATGTACAGGTTTGAGTTGCAAGATGACTGGCAAGCACGCGAACTCGGGTGTTCCTGCACTTAGCCTGTTCAAGCATGTACCGAAAAGAAATGACACCCGCTGCTCGCATTTCACCGGTTCCTGCAGAGCTCAGACATTTGTGGGCATATGCATTGATGGGCGCAAAGTAACCATTTAAAACAAGAAAATGACGAGCACTGGCGAGGGACAGCGAAAGTCCAAATAATAAGCATTACCCCTTCCTCCAGCGCTTCCGCCGCCTCCCTTGCTGCTCGTCGTGATGCCTCCGTGGGAAACGAAACAGAAACCTACAAGGCGCGCAGCATTTAAAAGCATGGCAGAGGAAGATTCCGACGCGCGCCTTGGGATTGGGTCGCGCGCGTGAGCTGTCTATGTTACAAGCTCACGCGCGTGACCCAATCCAAAGGCGCGCGTCTGAATCCGCCTCTGCCATTGACAATGCTGCGCGCGTGGCCAGCTCTTGTCTCCACTCGTTGTCGGCTGAGCCGAAAGCTATAGTGCTCGCTGTGAGAGCGCGCTTTCGTGCGCTTTCACCAAAGCGAGACCTAACAAGGACACATTCATGTTTGTGTAGGCATGGAGAGATGGGCATATTTACAAGCCCCTTGAGCCACCGTAGAATCCCTTTTATGATGCTCCGGAGGCGCAGTGTGCCGGCTCATACTTACAAAGCCACGCACAGCCACCCTGCCTGTCTTTTCATGGTCTTGTAAATATGGCCCCTTTCACACGTTACTCTGCGGGAAAGAGGCGTTCCACGTGCATTGCTGCAGGTGTTGCCACGCAACACCCATGGGTTCTGACGCAGTCCCGGATTCACAAGGTTTCGGAAACCTGGGAATGCGTCTGATTCTAATCCATTAAAGAGGCGCAGGGAGGAGAAATGCTTTTATTTATCCTTATTTTTTGCACTTTCTATGTGTGCTGCATTCTGCGGCGCCCATAGGAGGAGGAAAACGCCATCAATGGTTGTTTTTGTGATAAAATCAATCATCCCTGCAACGCAGCCACCCTTGCCCCAGATGTGCATTCTGAGGAAAGGAAGCACCCAACAGCAACTTGCTAATGCCAGAACCTCAAAAAAGAATAACAACGTTTTAAACAAGTTGGGAAAATAAAACTGTAAGGGCCGGGGAGCAAATAAATGCAAAGCAACAAAGCCCAGGAATGAGGGGTTCAGAAAGCAACAGAGACGATGTGGGGTTCGATGGGGGAATAAGGGAGAGTGTAGGGTTGAACAAAAAACAACTAGGAAACAAGGGGGAATTTCCTGGTAAAATGTTGCCTCTGAAGTCAGAGTCAGCCGCGGGTCAGAATACTCGTATGAGGTGTCAGGGTGAGTACACGAGTCTTGGCGGCTTATCGTTCACTGCATCATTCGAGAAGTCTATTAAAATAAAGAGATACACTTATCACAAGAGTGTGGAGTCTGAAGCTTCTGAGCAACATTTACAGACTTCTGCCTGGTTGCTGATTCACCGCCTATACATAGGAGAGTGACATGAGTGATACTGCTGCCACACACAGTGCATCGCAATGTCTAATACAAAACAAGGCTACTCACTCTCAACCCCCCTCTCCACCACCTACACACACGGGCCCATCAAAATGCCTTCTGAGCCTGCTGGACGAGGAACACGATTTAGAAAACAACACTATTGCTATCCTCATCCAGCTAATACCAGCATTGACGACACACCGGCTACAAACCCACAAAATACTGCTCACCCTTCTGCAAAACAAAGTCACACCATCACCAAAGCACATTCTCTAAACTGCTTCTAATAAATGCTCGATCACGCTCTAAAAACAAGCATCACATCTACGACCTTTTCACTGACACACCACCTGACGTACTCTTCATAACTGGATCATGGTTGGGAGATGACAAGGCTCCAGTGTTGCATGAAGCTGTTCCTCTAGGCTATCAAACTATCACCGAAATCGTATAGGCAAAAGAGGAGCTGCCCTAGCTGGTGTATTAAGGCAAACAATGCATCTCACTAAAGCTGACGTTGTTTCCATACCAGGTTGTGAAGCCCTCTTCACTTAGAGCAACCCGACATCAACCTCCTGCTCCTTTACAGACCTCCACCCAGCAAGGCAACACTCCCAGACACATTTATAGACACAGTTTCTTACCTGAAAACACTACACTCCAACCAATGCATCCTTGATGACCTAAACATTTGGTTTGACAAACCCAATAAACCCCAATCCAAAAACAGTCATCACTGGCCTAGACGCACTGAACCTGCATTAGATTGTCCACAAAACCACACGCATCATGTGACACATCCTGGATGTCAATTTTGCAAATCCAGAACTAGTTACCTTTCAAACGATTACTACTTTCACATGGTAAGACCACCATTTGGTAGCTTTCCAAAATCACCACAAAGTCAAACATCTAAAACCACCGCACATGCATCCACCTATCGATCGTGGAACAAACTCAATTTTAAATAGTTAGAAACACTACTAACGTCCTACAAAGATCTAGACGCACTAAATTAAGTTTAAAAAGTAAATGAGTGGCTACAGGAAGCTTTTGCCATCCTAATACGACGCAGAACAACTATACAGGGCAAAGGAAATTAGGACCCTTGAAGAAATACAGAACTAAAAGAGATAAAACAGCGAATTTGAAAGCTGCAACGTACCTGGCTCAAAACTACCAGCAATCAAGACAAACGTTACCTACAGAAACGTAACAGATTTTACAAGCTAACAATAAAAAAAGCTAAAATAAAAAGGTACTATTCTGACAGAATTAAAAATGCTTAATGTGCAAATAAAGAATTTCATAAAATTCTCCCTGAATTTCATAAACGTCAATGTGTAGAAGAAACTCATCGTATCACTCAAGAATTCACGGACAAACTGCCAAATCATTACACAACCAAAGCAGATACGTTGGACTCATTATTTTTAAAAAAGGAGAACCACCAGTGCCAACCCCTTTCCAAAAATCCCCTCCAAAAGTAATCTAACCCAGCCTCTGCATTCCTTCCAACAACTATCACAAAGTGAATTTGTGTATCTGGTCAAAGCAAGCGGGCCTGCCAGCGGCCCTTCTGACCCGTGTCCACCACAAATCTTCATGAATAGTCTTCTAACTACCTCTGCTGCCACAACAGTTAGAAGAATCATGAATATTTCCTTAACTATGGGAATCTTTCCAGGAGACCTAAAAAAGGCATACATATGCCCATTATTAATGAAAACTAACCTGGACTCACTTGACCCTGACAACTATAGACCGATTACAAATGGGCCTTTTCTGGGCAAACTGATAGAAAGAGCAGCGTTCGCCCACATGCCACAATTCATTGAAAATAACTCCATAGTTTCCGACTTCCAAACGGGATACTGTCCAGGAAGCGGACCCGAATCTGCCCTCACCGCCATCTGGGATGACCTTAAGAACACCGTTGACTGCAACGGGGTTGCTGCGCTACTCCTCTTGGACCTCTCGGCTGCCTTTGACACGGTTGACCATTGAGACGAGTACAAAGACTCTACGGAGCAGACATAGAGGGGACTGCTCTAGACTGGATCACATCCTACCTGCAAAACAAAACAAATGCCATCCATACTCCCCCTTTCTCATCCAAACCGTACTTCACAAAAAAGCAGGGGTCCCGCAAGGCTCTATCATCTCACCCATGCTTTTCACCATTTACATGAAGTCATTACAGCAATGATCAATGAATTTCAGCTCACATTCCATAACTATGCAGGTGACACACAAATACTCCTTAAGCTGGAAAGCCCCAAGGACATTGGAACTCACCAATTTTCAATTACCTTAGAACTGTTTGAGCAGTGGATGACTTGGAGCCATCTCAAATTGAACGTGTCCAAAACAGAAATACTCACGTGTGGCGGTTTGGAAAAATTATGACCCACTCGCCGTCTGTCTGATGATCTGGGATCATCAGACAAAGTATCAAAGGAAGTAAGAAACCTCGGACTCACAATGGACTCCAAGCTGTCGATGAATGACCAAGTGGACAAATTAGCAAGATCGAGCTTCATCGCCATGAAAACTCTGTGACACATCTTCCCCCACCTGGGATTTCCACTCAATGTCCAGGCTACTGTCTCTCTTGTTCTATCTAAACACGATTACGCCAATAGCCTCTGCCATGGATCACCTTTTACAACTATGAAAAGACTACAACAGATTCAGAACTCTGCTGCCAGACTACTCTTGCATATCAAACCGCGAGACCACATCTCCCCGGCCTTGAAAGAACTGCATTACTTTCTTGTTTCCAGAAGATCCACGTTCAAGCTGCTTTGTATCACCCACAAAGTGATACGTGGAATGGGACCGCTCTTCATCAGGAATAAAACCACCAAATACATTCAACAAAGGAACCTCCGCTCTAGATTGGCACCTCGCCTCAAAATCCCACTATAGTTGGCACATCCTTCTCTGTTCAAGCAGCCAAACGATGGAACTCTTTACCCCCCAAATAAAAGATCCACGGATAACTACCTTTTCTTCCGAAGACTACTCAGCGTTGGCACTTCCCCACATAACCACCGTACTCAAACATAAATACAGCATATGCCTGTGTATATAAATATTTAATTTTGATTATATGTGTGTCTAAATATGTGTATTTCTTTGCATAAATATGTATAACAATTATGTTTATAACTGTATAGATATTCTTTAGTCCTGCTTAGCAAATGTACATATTACATATGGTTAATCTATTCTAGGCTTAACATGTGTATAGCCACAGCATAGTTTTCATATAAGTTATTTAATTAGATGCGTATTGTTCTCTGTTCAATTATCTATCACAGTATGCAAATATTATCATAAAAATGTATCTACAATTGCTTAACTATTGAATTATTGGACAAAAGAAAAATAAACACACACAAATAAATTAACCTAAAGTACAGCAACACTTGAAAGTCTAAATGTATCATTAAATATTGATATATATCTTCCATGTACTTGTATATCTATCTATTTATGACTTTATTCCTACTGTAAAAAACACACACATTTCCCTCTCTCCAATGCACTACCCTATTTCTCACCCTATAGCGTTCTAAGTATATCCTCTACCTCCACTCACTGGCTCATCCCAAACCCTATTCTAGTACTATGAGTCCCAAAATAACTATTTCTAGACTCTTCCCGCCTCTCTCCCTCCTTGCATCACCCAAACATCATTTTACTACTTTGATTTCCCAAACGACCCTTTCTAAATTCTTGCCTCATTTATTCCTGCTTAGACTCATGAGGCACCTCATTTTACTTCTTTGATCTCCCTAATTAATTCCTAGAGACTCTTCTCTCCTCCATCTCTTGTTTGCTCATCCCAAACCTCCCCCCACTGCTATTATCTCTTGTAAATGGCACTTTCTGGTTGGCTGGGGTGGTGTCCAATCAGAATCTACCACTCCTGTCAGCGGTGGGTGATTACACACACTGTATAACCTGCACTCACCCTTGGGTAGCTTGGCAGTGACAGTCAGGCTTACCACACAGGCAATGTGTAAACAATAGGGACAGCACACACAGTAAATACACTAAGTCTGGGCACAAAAGAACACGAATCCGCTCCTCCGCATCTCCATGGAAATGAGACACAACGTCTGGTGCACGTTGATACGAGTCGCACCAGACAGTTCCGGTCACACAAAATGAAGAGTTGCAAACTCTGTACCACCTTGGAAATGAGGCACAACGTCTGGTGTGCGTTGATATGGGCCACACCAGGCAATTTCGGTAACACTCATGGGCGCAAGTTTAGCAGTGCTGCACGATGTAGAATGAGGTGCTACTACGAGTATGCCCTCCCACTGAGGGTCACTATCTGTGAATCGGACACCGCATGCAATGAGTATGCAGTCGGTGTGTCACACGAGAAAGATTCGGCACAATCAATTAGGAGGGCCAAGCTGGATCCCGCAAGCTGTGATTCCGCTCACCACCACAAAGACGCTTATGTATGTTGAGGCACAATACTTAGTTCCATGCTCACGCCGCACCGGTTGAGATCCAGCAGACGATGTGGACACTCAAGAGTGCACCGCTCTCCAGGTGTCACATGTAGATGGCGTGGGTCCCTCGTGGGAGGTCTGTAATGTGCCTAAGACCTCCACAAAGAACGGTGGGTAAACCAGCAAGCCAGTGGAGAGCACACTTCAGGGTGCCACGCAGCAGCAGGCAGTTAGCCCAGGCGAATGCATGACGTTACAACGCATACATTTACAACGCAGTTTTTACATTGCAATGTCCTTTACAACGCATACATTTACATCGCATACCACTACAACAATGTTTTTAAAACTACACTTGCAACGCATTCCATTACATCGCATTATACCTTTACAACGCATACCATTACAACGCATACCATTACATTGCATTTAAGGTAAGTATTGGATAGTGTAAGGGTAAAAAGTACTATTCTAATTCCAGGGGGTGCAACAGTATGGTAAGTGTTGGATAGTGTAGGGGTAAAAATTACTATTTTTACTCCAGGCAGTGCAACAGTAGGGAAAGCTTTAGATAGTGTAGGGGTACTATGCGTTGTAATGGTATGCGTTGTAATGACATGTGATGTAATGCCTACGTTGTAGTGACATGCAATGTAGTGTCATGCGTTGTAGTGACATGGAATGTGATGGATGCGTTGTAGTGACATACGTTGTAATGATGTTGCAATGTAATGCCTGCGTTGTAAATGTAGTACGATGTAATGGTTGTGTTGTAAAGGTTGTTTCCTAGCCCAGGCCAGCCACTATTCAGAATGGGTGCGCGGTCTCTGCCAATGGCAGTAATCCTCCGTGTGCACAAAAGATTGTACACCGTGCAGTTCCAGGTTGTCCGGTCCAACGCCCCCACACGTGTATATCTGCCCTGCTGAAGGATGGTGCCAGTAGTTATGCTGCAGAATGCCTTTGAGGTGCGGGTGGTTCCGTGGGTTTCCCTTTGAACCACGGATGTCTTCAGAGCCGGACTGAGAACCAAAACCGGCCCTGGCAAAGTGCTCGGCCAGCCCCCTGGGGGTGCAACCAAGCTCTTTGCCGGGGCCGGTTTTCGGCCAGATTTTGTTACAGGGCTGATTTTGCAGCTATGCTGCTAAATCGGCCCTGTAACAAAAACGGCCCCCAGGGCCCAAAACCGGCCCCACCCTTGCGGCGCACCGGGGGATTGCCCGGTGCCCGCAACGGCCAGTCCGGGCCTGGATGTCTTCCCTAAATTTCATTCCTGCCTTCCATGGGGCCGTGGAATACAGATCTAAGAGCCAGATGTAGGTTATCCCAGATTACCGATTCTTAAATACCGAATCATACCGATTCGGTATTTAAGAACTGGCAATCGGGATGTAGGTATATTTACCGAATTAATTACCGAATCTGTATGATTCGGTAATTAATGAATCGGTATTTATCGAGTCTGCAACTGCCATTGTTTCCTATGGGCCTTGAGGCCCATAGGAATCAATGTCAATTACCGAATCAGTAAAATTACTGATTCTGTAATTTTAAAATCGGTATTTTCGGCCGTTTCCGACTGGTATTTGGACACCTACATCTGGCCCTTAGTCTTTAGTGGGGCCCTGATCTGGCTCCCAGGGGCCACGTGTCAAAACCTCTCCCCCAATCTATCCAGCCAGTCCCACAAATGGCAGAGGTTGGTCAATCTAGTTGCAGGTCCAATGTTTATGGCTTTCTCTGGGGAATGCCCAGACGGGCTCCCCCAGCCTTCAGTGTGGACTGGGGTCAAACCAAAAGGCACTCACAAGTTTTCACCGCAGAGAAATGTCCACTTTCTAGGAGAGGCATTTCTAAGCTAATAATGACAAATCCCTCTTTATTACAGGAGAGGGTTTGTCATTGTGAATCCAATGATAGGAAACATGATGCGTCTGCTCCACTGTACGCCACCACTGCAGCGGATAACAAATCTCAGCCCATCCCCCATGCTAACCAATGGGGAGAGCAAAGCTCATAGGAAAACACACATGGGGGTTCTTCACCACCTGGGCGGGGAACACACATGTGCACATGCCCTGACTTGAACCTACTACTCCCTTCACCCATTGAGTCCTACCTACGTTTGCTCTAGCGTTAGTGAAGGTCCCCTCGGGATTGGCCAGAGGATTCGAAAGGCCAATCTCAGCGTAAGTGCAAGTGCTCACATACAGGCCTGCGGTGGCAGGCTTGAGACGTTTAAAAACATCAGCTAAGCACCACTTCCTAATGTGTGTAGGACGGGCGTGTGTGCTTTCACGCTGCATTTTCAGTGGTGCCCAGAGCCCAAAGCAGAGAAGCAGCAAAACCCCGGTGGTGTTCCCTGGGAAGAGCCGACTTTTTAGGTAGGAAAACCGACATAGTGGAGAAGTGTGGCTCACTGGTTAGAGCGGCAGACCCTGAGGCAGAGGTCTGGCCCGGGACCAGGGTTCAATTCCCGCCTTGGCGGGTCTTGGGCTCAATGTCCGCGGACCCAATAATTCTCGCCTCGATGCCTATTCTAATCATGGGTCCCACTCTGTGACTCTGGGCAATAGCTTGCTAAATCTCCACACCGGCCCCAACAACGCTAGGATGCCTGGCTTCACCTTGGGGTGCCCAGGAGTGGGCACCTCACAGGAACAGGCCAGGACGGGTTCCTCAGTGGTATTCGTACAGCGCTTAGAGACCTCTGGGTGATAGGTGCTTTACAAATGCAAATTAACATAACATAACATGAAGGTTTTTCACCGCCTGGGTGGGGAACACCCATGTGTACGTGCCCAACCTTTTACCTACCACTTGCCTCCCCCTGAGGGCTTACCTTAGGCATGCTCTAGTGGTAGTTGAAGGCCCACTCAGGCTTGGCTAATGAGTGAGATAATGCCAACCTGAGCATATGAGCAACTGCGCACACACAGGCCAGCGGTGGCAGGCTCGATACATGTTTGAAAGGCTATTCTGGTGGTTGGCACAATCAGTGCAGCGTCCCACTATTAGCGGGTTCAGTCCCTGCCCTGGGTATGTGGTGCACCTTTTCACAAGGCACTAACAGGTACAACACCTAAACCTATAGGGTAAGCACCCCTTACTAGCATGTTTAGGAAGGGCCCGCGCGCTGTCACGCTGCATTACAGTGGGAAAGTACCCATAGTCCTAAGGCCACGAAAAGAGAATCAGTGAAAACCAGGAGGAAAACAAGCAAAAGGTTTTAGGGAAATCCACTAAGAAGGGCCGAGTCCACCAGTCTCAAAATAAACACTTTCTAGACTCTCCCCTCTTCTATCCCTCCATTATCCTTTTCAATCCATCGAACAGACTCACATGTCCACCGCTCAAATTAATTAATTTTTTCCCTATACTAATGAACCGCTATTCCTTTTTGGGTTCCGGAGTAGTGAGCTACCAGCCGAAAAGTGCCTTGAGTCCTCGTCAGGGGTAGTATATGCTATATGAATACAATTACAATCCTGCTTCAATTAAGGGGTCCGATTCACAGAACTAACTTAAGACAAAATCCTAAACTTACTATCATTTCGGTATTCACAGAAGGCACTTACTCATTTCGGTATTCACAGAAGTTAGGAGTCCTAACTTTAGGACTCCTAAATGCCTTCTGTGAATACCGAAAGTCTTAAAGTTAGGATTTTTCTCAGTTTAGGAGTAGTAAAGTTAGGACTCCTAACTTCTGTGAATACCAAAATGGTAGTAAGTGTAGATTTTTTTCGTAAGTTAGTTCTGAGAATCGGGCCCAAGGTATTTCAACCCCCTTCATTGTTACCTGCCCCCGCCCTCTCCCGTCGTTGCTTACCCATCTACCCATCTCCCCCTGCTTCCCTGCTTGACCCTTCCCCTCCACCGCCTCTCGTCATTGCTCCTTTTATTTATTTATTTATTTTTGCACGATCCGATGGTATCGGAGCGCTCACTCCGTCCTGCCATAGGGCGAACACCAGCCGGTGGTATTGGAGCGCTTTAAGTGCTCACCAGTGACATTACACAATGACACATTCTTTGTCGTACACGGGGGGAAGCGTAAGTGATTTGCCAAGAATCGCAAACTGTTCAGCCGACCCCGAGATCCAAACTTGGATCTCCAGTTTCCTTGTCGGCAGCTCTGGCCATTACACCACATCCCCGCTTCACTTCATAGCTCCTCAACTGTTTCTCACTGACACCTGCAGATTTGTTGAACAAGACCCCGTCAACACTGGCCAAGCATTGGCAAAGCCGATAGATCTCAGCAATGCCGAGATATTGCCATTATCAATACGAATGTCTCTTAGCCATCTGCTGTTCATCATGGCTAAAAGTCACTGGTGGCCCGCGCAGGCCACGTCATAGCGCTTTTTTGTGTTAGGAGAAGCAGGACGATAAACTCAACCTAGGAGGCTCAGAGACTCGGCATCTGCTCCACATCCTGTGATTCCCACCTTTCAGTGACCTTCAGCCATGCTGAGCAGCAGAGCGGCTGCTGACAACATGGCTAAGAGGCATGGACAAGGCCAGTAGCTGTGGCATTGCTGAGATCTATTGGCTTTGCCAGTGCTTGTTCCTGTTAAGTTTTGACCTATGTTACTCGCCGCATGTGCTTTACCATGTACCATTTCTACAGTTTTTCTTACAGTTTCTTCGGGGGAGGAACCATTCCACTCCTACATTACATTGTGTATTTCCCACCTCTGTTGCTCGTGGTGAGTTTTTAAAGGCAGAAGGTTCCTCGTTTTCTCTGCACATTTCCTTGTGGAGAGGCCAGACCCCCTCAGTAACACTGCAATACATGGACGCCTGGTTACCTGCGAGGCCCACCCCTTCCTGTCACAACCTAAGCAGGTGGGACTTCCTTGCCCCACCCCCTGTATCCCCCAATCCACCTCGCCAACAGTGGCGTCCCCAGTGTGTCCCGGTGCGACTGCACCTGCCGCACCAATGGAAGCTCCGTCACTGACTTCCAGCCATGGACGCCCTCTGCTCGCCAGTGCTGAGACTCTATCCGCCCACCCCTCCTCTGTCTCTCCTCCCACCCACATCTCCTTCAGAAAAGAACTTAAAACCTGGCTATTCGACAAATAATTAACATAATGAAATAAGGAACCCCTTCCCCTAGTGCCTTGAGACCCTCTGGGGGAGTAGTGCGCTATACAAATGCCCGAACTTGAACTTGAACCCCTCCTCTGTCTCTCCTCCACCTCCATCACTCGCCCTCCCCATCTTCACTCCTTCTGCCCTCCACTCCTCCACTGCTCCACTCCTCCACTGCTCCAGCCCCCCTCTCCTCCACTGCTCCAGCCCTCCACTCCTCCACTGCTCCAGCCCTCCTCTCCTCCACTGCTCCAGCCCTCCACTCCTCCACTGCTCCAGCCCTCCACTGCTCCAGCCCTCCACTCCTCCACTGCTCCACTGCTCCAGCCCTCCACTCCTCCACTGCTCCAGCCCCCCTCTCCTCCACTGCTCCAGCCCTCCACTCCTCCACTGCTCCAGCCCTCCTCTCCTCCACTGCTCCAGCCCTCCACTCCTCCACTGCTCCAGCCCTCCACTGCTCCAGCCCTCCACTCCTCCACTGCTCCAGCCCTCCACTGCTCCAGCCCTCCACTCCTCCACTGCTCCACTGCTCCAGCCCTCCACTCCTCCACTGCTCCAGCCCTCCTCTCCTCCACTGCTCCAGCCCTCCACTCCTCCACTGCTCCAGCCCTCCTCTCCTCCACTGCTCCAGCCCTCCTCTCCTCCACTGCTCCAGCCCTCCACTCCTCCACTGCTCCAGCCCTCCTCTCCTCCACTGCTCCAGCCCTCCACTCCTCCACTGCTCCAGCCCTCCACTCCTCCACTGCTCCACTGCTCCAGCCCTCCACTCCTCCACTGCTCCAGCCCTCCACTGCTCCAGCCCCCCACTCCTCCACTCCTCCACTGCTCCAGCCCTCCACTCCTCCACTGCTCTACTGCTCCAGCCCTCCACTCCTCCACTGCTCCAGCCCTCCACTCCTCCACTGCTCCACTGCTCCAGCCCTCCACTGCTCCACTGCTCCACTGCTCCACTGCTCCAGCCCTCCACTCCTCCACTGCTCCAGCCCTCCACTGCTCCAGCCCTCCACTCCTCCACTGCTCCACTGCTCCAGCCCTCCATTCCTCCACTGCTCCAGCCCTCCACTCCTCCACTGCTCCAGCCCTCCTCTCCTCCACTGCTCCAGCCCTCCTCTCCTCCACTGCTCCAGCCCTCCTCTCCTCCACTGCTCCAGCCCTCCACTCCTCCACTGCTCCAGCCCTCCACTCCTCCACTGCTCCACTGCTCCAGCCCTCCACTCCTCCACTGCTCCAGCCCTCCACTGCTCCAGCCCCCCACTCCTCCACTCCTCCACTGCTCCAGCCCTCCACTCCTCCACTGCTCTACTGCTCCAGCCCTCCACTCCTCCACTGCTCCAGCCCTCCACTCCTCCACTGCTCCACTGCTCCAGCCCTCCACTGCTCCACTGCTCCACTGCTCCAGCCCTCCACTCCTCCACTGCTCCAGCCCTCCTCTCCTCCACTGCTCCAGCCCTCCACTCCTCCACTGCTCCAGCCCTCCTCTCCTCCACTGCTCCAGCCCTCCTCTCCTCCACTGCTCCAGCCCTCCACTCCTCCACTGCTCCAGCCCTCCTCTCCTCCACTGCTCCAGCCCTCCACTCCTCCACTGCTCCAGCCCTCCACTCCTCCACTGCTCCACTGCTCCAGCCCTCCACTCCTCCACTGCTCCAGCCCTCCACTGCTCCAGCCCCCCACTCCTCCACTCCTCCACTGCTCCAGCCCTCCACTCCTCCACTGCTCTACTGCTCCAGCCCTCCACTCCTCCACTGCTCCAGCCCTCCACTCCTCCACTGCTCCACTGCTCCAGCCCTCCACTGCTCCACTGCTCCACTGCTCCAGCCCTCCACTCCTCCACTGCTCCAGCCCTCCACTGCTCCAGCCCTCCACTCCTCCACTGCTCCACTGCTCCAGCCCTCCATTCCTCCACTGCTCCAGCCCTCCACTCCTCCACTGCTCCAGCCATCCTCTCCTCCACTGCTCCAGCCCTCCTCTCCTCCACTGCTCCAGCCCTCCACTCCTCCACTGCTCCAGCCCTCCTCTCCTCCACTGCTCCAGCCCTCCACTCCTCCACTGCTCCAGCCCTCCACTCCTCCACTGCTCCACTGCTCCAGCCCTCCACTCCTCCACTGCTCCAGCCCTCCACTGCTCCAGCCCCCCACTCCTCCACTCCTCCACTGCTCCAGCCCTCCACTCCTCCACTGCTCCACTGCTCCAGCCCTCCACTCCTCCACTGCTCCAGCCCTCCACTCCTCCACTGCTCCACTGCTCCAGCCCTCCACTGCTCCAGCCCTCCACTGCTCCAGCCCCCCACTCCTCCACTCCTCCACTGCTCCAGCCCTCCACTCCTCCACTGCTCCAGCCCTCCACTCCTCCACTGCTCCACTGCTCCAGCCCTCCACTCCTCCACTGCTCCAACCCTCCACTCCTCCACTGCTCCAGCCCTCCACTGCTCCAGCCCTCCACTGCTCCAGCCCCCCACTCCTCCACTCCTCCACTGCTCCAGCCCTTCGTCTTCCTAATCTCCACATCTCCACCACAGCAGTCCTCCCCCCTCGTCATCCATCCGCATCTGCACCCCCCCTCCACCTAGCCCCCCTCCACGCGCATACCTCCCCCCCCTCTGCACACTGCTGCCAGCTGCACTCGGGCCCAGATGTGCGTCTCGCAGGGCTGTGAGATTCCTCACCGCTGTGAGACTGGCCGCCAGGCCTCACCCCCCCCTCCATATCACCCCCCCTCCTGCGGTTCATGGACCAGGAGAGCGCGGGGGCGGGAGGGGGGGGGGCAGAACTCACCACCCATCTTCGGAGGGAACACGTGGACTCTTTCTTGCAGCCTCTACTTAGAGCTTCGGAACATGTGAACGTTTCGGTAAAGCGCCTAGACTCTAAGGTGCAGATTTACAAGCCCCTTGCGCTGCCCGTGCGTCACTTTTTGTGACGCACTGCCACCGCATTTCTCTGCCCCATATTTACAAGGAGAGGAAAAGCCACCCTCCGTGGCTTTTCCTCGCCTTATAAATACGGCCCCTTCACATGCAGCACTGTGCCTGAAAGGCGCGTTCCATGCGTGTTGCTGTGGGTGTTCCCACGAAAGACCCATGGAACAAGACACAGCTCCAGATTTAAGAGAAATCGTAAAGCTGGAAATGCGTCTGAATACTACGCCCCCTAGAGGTGGCGTAGGGAGGCGCAACGAGGAGAAAGGTTTTCATTTCTCCACGTTTTTTCTTCTTTCAATGCATGCTGTAGAACGCATTGAAAGAGGAAAATGCCTGTAGTGATTGTTTATGTGCAGGAAGGTGCCCCTTCCCGCACAAACACAATCTCCCCATGACGCAGGCATCCTTGCACCATGGTGTATTGGAGCCTGCGCAGGCGCATGGCAGCTGTTTGTGCGCCAGTGCAGGGGAGAGCACAGGAATGCATGATATTCTCTATTCTATTAAAATTATTTATACCGCGCACTATCACCATAGGTTTCTTGGCGCTCAAAAACAATAAACGGTGACCTAGGAAGAGGAGTTAGTCGAAAGCAGCTTGAAAAAGCAAAGTTTTTAAAGATTTTCGAAACAGATCATATTTAGGGCAGAGACGGAGAAAAGGCGGCAAGGAGTTCCAGGTCGATGGGGCCAGGACCGAGAAACTCAGACCACCATGTTTTTTTCTTTTATATCGGGGGACATCCAGAAGGTTGAGTGATGCAGAGCGGAGAGCTCGAGAAGGGATGTGACGAGACAGAGTTGAGGAAATGAACAAAGGGGCTGCGTTCGAGAGTGCCTTAAAAGTGGTGCATGCCAGTTTGAAAGAGCAGCGCTTCGAAACGGGGAGCCAGTGAAGGGAACGGAGAAGGGGGGTGACATGTTCATATTTGGGCAGACGGAAGATCAGCCGGGCAGCCTGATTCTGCACCAGCTGAAGTCGGTGGAGGTGACAGGCGGGGATTCCAGCGTACAGACTATTAGCATAGTCAAGCCTGGAAGTTATGAGCGCGATGACAACTAAGGAACCGACTGATCTTACGAATTCGCCTAAGGTGAAAAAAACAGGCAGATGTCACCGCGTTGATGTGCGGCTTCATGGACAGATCATCGGAGATGGTCACCCCCAGGCTTTTGACAGAGCTCACCGGAGTGGGTGCTAACCCCAAAGTGGTGGGCCAGAAGGTGGCATTCCAAGGATGCGAGGGTCCTCCTACCAGGACAAGCTCTGTTTTTGTAGGATTTAACTTTAAATGACTGTGATACATCCACTCCGCAATGGACAGCATAGTGGACTGAAAATCAATACGGGAAGACGGATGAGAAGTGATGGGGAAAATTAACTGAAGGTCGTCAGCATAATTAAGGATTGTGACTGGGGCGTTTCGAAGGGAGGCTAAAAGTGGTTGGAGATACAAATTAAACAAGAGAGGGGAAAGTGCAGAGCCCTGGGGTACGCCACAGGGAAGGGAAGTGTAAGAGGCAGAAAAAGTGGAAAGATGAACAGATTCTGTAAATATGTTGCATTCTTGTGCTTTGGAAGTGCCGCAGCGTGGCGCAGCCAAAGGACTTGCGGTGCCACGCTGCGGCACTTCCTTGTTAATCTGCCCCTAATACTTTACTGCTGTCAGTGAGCTATGTTTGCGCACGGTCCTACTCAAATCTCAGTGAGACTTCAACAGTGAGAGGATGCCAAGGTAAAGTCCCAGAAAGAAAGAGTGCATGGGTAAGTGTGACCCGAGAGAAAGAGTGTAAGGGTAAGTGCGGCCCGAGGGAAAGAGTGTAAGGGTAAGTGTGGCCTGAGTGTAAGAGTGCAAGGATTTATTTATTTATTTATTTATTATAAAGTTTTGTATAGCGCGAACAAGACCCGTGGGTATCAGAGCGCTTAACATGAAATAAGAAAAGGGAACAAGGTTAACATATGTATAAGCAGTTAGCAGTTAAGGATAAGTGTGACACGAGGGAAAGAGTGCAAGGGTAAGTGTGGCCTGAGTGTAAGAGTGCAAGGATAAGTGTGACACGAGGGAAAGAGTGCATGGGTAAGTGTGGCCCGAGTATAAGGGTAAGTGTGACCCAAGTGAAAGAGTACAAGGATAAGTGTGACACGAGGAAAAGAGTGCATGGGTAAGTGCGGCCCGCGGGAAAGAGTGCAAGGATAAGTGTGACACGAGCAAAAGAGTGCATGGGTAAGTGCGGCCCGAGGGATAGAGTGCAAGGATAAGTGTGACACGAGGGAAAGAGTGCAAGGGTAAGTGTGACACAAGGGAAAGAGTGGAAGGGTAAGTGTGGCCCGAGTGTAAGGGTAAGTGTGACCCGAGTGAAAGAGTGCAAGGATAAGTGTGACACGAGGGAAAGAGTGTAAGGGTAAGTGTGACCCGAGGGAAAGAATCCAAGGATAAGTGTGACACGAGGAAAAGAGTGCATGGGTAAGTGCGGCCCGCGGGAAAGAGTGCAAGGATAAGTGTGACACAAGGGAAAGAGTGCAAGGGTAAGTGTGACATGAGGGAAAGAGTGCAAGGGTAAGTGTGGCCTGAGTGTAAGAGTGCAAGGATAAGTGTGACACGAGGGAAAGAGTGCATGGATAAGTGTGGCCTGAGTGTAAGAGTGCAAGGATAAGTGTGACACGAGGGAAAGAGTGCAAGGGTAAGTGTGGCCCGAGTATAATGGTAAGTGTGACCCAAGTGAAAGAGTGCAAGGATAAGTGTGACACGAGTAAAAGAGTGCATGGGTAAGTGCGGCCCGAGGGATAGAGTGCAAGGATAAGTGTGACACGAGGGAAAGAGTGCAAGGATAAGTGTGACACGAGGGAAAGAGTGCAAGGGTAAGTGTGACACAAGGGAAAGAGTGCAAGGGTAAGTGTGGCCCGAGTGTAAGTGTAAGTGTGACCCGAGTGAAAGAGTGCAAGGATAAGTGTGACACGAGGGAAAGAGTGTAAGGGTAAGTGTGACCCGAGGGAAAGAATCCAAGGATAAGTGTGACATTAGGAAAAGAGTGCATGGGTAAGTGTGGCCCGCGGGAAAGAGTGCAAGGATAAGTGTGACACGAGGGAAAGAGTGCAAGGGTAAGTGTGACATGAGGGAAAGAGTGCAAGGGTAAGTGTGGCCTGAGTGTAAGAGTGCAAGGATAAGTGTGACACGAGGGAAAGAGTGCATGGATAAGTGTGGCCTGAGTGTAAGAGTGCAAGGATAAGTGTGACACGAGGGAAAGAGTGCAAGGGTAAGTGTGGCCCGAGTATAATGGTAAGTGTGACCCAAGTGAAACAGTGCAAGGATAAGTGTGACACGAGCAAAAGAGTGCATGGGTAAGTGTGGCCCGAGGGATAGAGTGCAAGGATAAGTGTGACACGAGGGAAAGAGTGCAAGGGTAAGTGTGACACAAGGGAAAGAGTGCAAGGGTAAGTGTGGCCCGAGTGTAAGGGTAAGTGTGACCCGAGTGAAAGAGTGCAAGGATAAGTGTGACACGAGGGAAAGAGTGTAAGGGTAAGTGTGACCCGAGGGAAAGAATCCAAGGATAAGTGTGACACGAGGGAAAGAGTGTAAGGGTAAGTGTGACCCGAGGGAAAGAGTGTAAGGGTAAGTGTGGCCCGAGTGTAAAGGTAAGTGTGACCCGAGTGAAATAGTGCAAGGATAAGTGTGACATGAGGGATAGAGTGTAAGGGTAAGTGTGGCCCAAGTGTAAGGGTAAGTGTGACCTGACTGAAAGAGTGCAAGAATAAGTGTGTCCCAAGTGAAAGAGTGCAAGGATAAGAGTGACCTGAGTAAAAGAGTGCAAGGGTAAGTGTGACACAAGGGTAAAAGTGTACGGGTAAGTGTGACACGAGGGAAAGAGTGTAAGGGTAAGTGTGACCTGACTGAAAGAGTGCAAGAATAAGTGTGTCCCAAGTGAAAGAGTGCAAGGATAAGAGTGACCTGAGTAAAAGAGTGCAAGGGTAAGTGTGACACTAGGGTAAAAGTGTACGGGTAAGTGTGACACGAGGAAAAGAGTGCAAGGGCAAGTGTGACACGAGGGAAAGAGTGTAAGGGTAAGTGTGACATGAGGGAAAGAGTGTAAGTGTAAGTCTGACACGAGGGAAAGAGTGTAAGGGTAAGTGTGACCCAAGGGAAAGAGTGTAAGGGTAACTGTGACCCGAGTGGAAGAGTGCAAGGGTAAGTGTGACCCAAAGGAAAGAGTGCAAGGGTAAGTTTGACCCAAGGGAAAGAATGTAAGGGTAAGTGTGACACGAGGAAAAGAGTGTAAAGGTAAGTGTGACCCGAGGGAAAGAGTGCAAGGATAAGTGTGACACGAGGGAAAGAGTGCAAGGGTAAGCGTAACACAAGGGAAAGAGTGCAAGGGTAAGTGTGGCCCGAGTGTAAGGGTAAGTGTGACCCGAGTGAAAGAGTGCAAGGATAAGTGTGACACAAGGGAAAGAGTGTAAGGGTAAGTGTGACCCGAGGGAAAGAGTGTAAGGGTAAGTGTGGCCCGTGTGTAAGGGTAAGTGTGACCCGAGTGAAATAGTGCAAGGATAAGTGTGACATGAGGGAAATAGTGTAAGGATAAGTGTGGCCCAAGTGTAAGGGTAAGTGTGACCTGAGTAAAAGAGTGCAAGAATAAGTGTGTCCCAAGTGAAAGAGTGCAAGGATAAGAGTGACCTGAGTAAAAGAGTGCAAGGGTAAGTGTGACACAAGGGAAAAAGTGTAAGGGTAAGTGTGACACGAGGGAAAGAGTGTAAGGGTAAGTGTGACACGAGGGAAAGAGTGTAAGGGTAAGTGTGACCTGAACGCCAGAGTGCAAGGGTAAGTGTGACACGAGGGAAATAGTGCCAGGGTAAGTGTGACCCAAGGGAAAGAGTGTAAGGGTAAGTGTGACACAAGGGAAAAAATGCAAGTGTGAATGACCCGGTTATACCCCTTGTAAACAAATAAACAGCAGAATAATTATATTGTGTTTTATGAATAACAATATGCAGGTGAGTCAAGGAGCTTTGGGATTGAGTGGAGGAGGCCGATTGATATACTAGCACTCCTCCGCCCACCCTCACCCCCCTCTCCCACAGGCGTGCAAACTCCTTTCAGCATCCGACATCACTCATGCTAGAGTGCAAGGGTTAGTGTGACACGAGGGGAAGAGTGTATGGGTAAGTGTGACCCGAGGGAAAGAGTGCAAGGATAAGTGTGACTCAAGGGAAAGAGTGTAAGGGTAAGTGTGTACGAGGGAAAGAGTGTAAGGGTAAGTGTGACACGAGTACAAGAGTGTAAAGGTAAGTGTGACCCGAGGGAAAGAGTGCAAGGGTAAGTGTGACCCAAGGGAAAGAGTGCAAGGATAAGTGTGACACAAGGGAAAGAGTGCAAGGGTAAGTGTGACACGAGGGGAAGAGTGTGTGGGTAAGTGTGACCCGAAGGAGAGAGTGCAAGGGTAAGTGTGACCCAAGGGAAAGAGTTTAAGGGCAAGTGTGACACGAGGGAAAGAGTGTAAGGGTAAGTGTGACACGAGGGAAAGAGTGTAAAGGTAAGACATAACGCCTGGACCCAAGCCTTGCAAAATACAAGGCCCTTAACTTGTGTAAATTGTCGAAATCATTGCAATGGCGAGTGGTGCTGCAAAGGAAAAGAAGTGCTCGAAGGGGGAGGCACGATGGGAACATTGGATTATTTCATCACAATAGCCTCGAATGTGATCGCCCAGGAGATCGCTGTGACGGAACGAAGGCTATCACTTGGTCCGGCTCTAACTAAGTGTCCAACAGAGGGTGGGTCCATGCTGGATAACTCCCCTCCCAGGGCTCCACGACTAGTAATGACGTTCCGCTTTTGTTGGATAATTCCACATTATCTGCTGTGGTGGACACTGTGCCAGAGAACAGGGCACAGGACCAGTCATCCTGTGCCATAACCAGGTCCAAGACTGCCCCTTCCAAGTGTAGAAAGGAACCCTCAAAGGACAACCAAGGCCCCAAAAATAAGAAGTGGGAAGGGGGCCTCCTAAAGAAAAACTGCCCAAGTAGAGCAAAGACAACAAGGTTGGATGAGGATGGACGGAAAACCGTGGAACAATATGAGGAGACGGAGATTGCGACACCTATATTGGCTCAGATTGTCCCTAATATACCAGAGGTCCCCGTGGTCACCCTGAATAGTGCTTTTTGGGACAAAGTGGGGGCTAATATTGCTGATTGTTTATCACCTTTAATCAATAGATTGGCAGCTATCGAAGCAAACCTACTCACTCTTACCAATGCCCTAGATCAGAAGTCTGGGGTTTTTGGGAAGTGTTAGTAGCATTAACAACAAGCATACACTCCCAACTTCTCCCGGTGTTAACCACACAAGTGTAGCAAGGTCACTGCCAGACGATCAAAGTGACCAGGGGGTTGGGTGCTCACAACTGGCTAAACCAGGGCTAGCAGCGAACGGGTTGGACTCGCACTCTCAAAACAAGGTTAAACTTAGAAATGATCACAGTGTAGCCTCAAATCTCCAGAGTAACACTAAAATACCACCCATACGAATTGATCGACCCCCCGAATGCAGCCCTTATGTAGTAGTCCTAGCAGGGGTTCCTCAGTTGAAGAACGGAAGTGAAGAGTCACACATGTCACTAAAGAATAAAGTCACCGATTGGCTTAATAAAAACAGACCATTACCGCCACATGTAACGAGTGAAATTCTACTTGTCCAAAGGGGGCCATGGGTGGGCCATAGAGCCAAGAACACATCGGGAGACTGCGTCCTGATCAACTTCAGGGACACACGGACAGTGTGCCACGTATGCGAGTGGACTCAGCCTAGACCCCTGTCACCTATCCAGGCTCTCCCCTTGTCGTATTTTTATCCCCCTGTCCCTACGCGCACTAGGACGGGCAGTGATTCTGACTGGAACTTGGTAGGTTCTTCATCAGTGGTAGGTTCTACCCAGGCAAGGCCCAGGGAACGCACAGTACCCGTGGCCATTCGCCTACACAACAGATTCAGTTGCCTAGACTCGGTGGATTGACTGAATTTCGCCTAGTTGTATACTAACCCTGGGAGTACAAGTGGGACAGTTCCTGAGGTAGAGCGGGAGACGGGACGAAGCAGGAAGAAAAACACATGACGAAACAGGGGCTCGGAGCGGTGCTAGATGCGTGGTGGACAAATTGATCTCAGTCGCTGTAAGCAGTTGCCCACCCCATAAGGAATCTGTAGCTGACTCTATTGGGGATGGCAATCCTATGTCCACCGTATCAGGTAATGTAGGTCTACCTGCGGAGGCAAACGTGTAGCCACCCAAGGGAAGGGATATTGGAACAAAGGAAGAGACGATAACATTTCTATCCTGGAATCTGGCAGGACTGTCTAATACACTGACCTGTCCAGAATGGGGCTCTTTTGTGGATGAAAATGACGTGTGCCTCTTCCAAGAGACCTGGGCTCCTACGGAGCATTTTAGGGTAGGCTTTGCCTCTTTTTATGTCCCGGCAGTTTGGGGAGGGAGAGGTCGTCCGTCAGGAGGACTCGCAATTTGGGTTGGATCCCCTTTGGGCTGCAATGCTAAGGCAATAAACACTTTTTCTAAAGACATCCAATGTGTGGTCCTTGTTTGGCCCAATGCCTATAAATTAGCATTGATCAATGTATATTCACGCCCTGTTAGCATAGCTGAAGAGTCCAGCACTATTGAGGACCTCTCCTCCTTTATTTCAACAATTCCGAGTGATACCCACATATTGGTGGGGGGTGATTTGAATTGCCACTTTGAGCCCCTAGCGGGCCTAAATGAAGGAGCCTTAATGGCAGAGGATGATCATTGGTCGATTCCCCTGGGAAACATCCTTTACAACGCAACTGTTACAACGAAGTACCTTTACGACGCAACCATTACAACGCAACTTTTACAACGAATGGCGCTGGGGGGCGCTCTAGGATAGGGAATAGTTTTAATTTACTATTCAACACCTTCCCTACTATCCACGGGGACTGGAGTTGGAATAGTAAATTAAACTATTCACTATCCAGCGCCCCCAAACGCAAGTCGTTGTAACGACTTGGGTTGTAAAACCTGCGTCGTAAAGGCATGCGTTGTAATAGCATGCGTTGTAACGCCATACATCCATTCCCCTGACCCAGGCCCCGGCCCCGTCCCCCAGGGCATGGTCCCCATTAGCCATACAGGTCATGGCACTAACCATCACTCACTCCCTACGGGCATATAATGGCCGTACTCCCTCGGACATCCCAGCCAAATGTACATTTAACCAACCGGGACAAATGTCCCATCTCGATTACATCTTGCTGGAAACCAGGCTTTGGCCAAAGGTAATAGATTTCACTGTATTGACAAGAATGGACAGCGATCACAACGCCCTAATTCTAGAAACGGGCCTGCCTACGACCGGCAGGAGCGGTGCTCTACCCCTGGGGGACATTGCAATGATCTTACCCTGTCTAACAGGCGTAGAGTTAGATGGCCTAAACTCATGGAACATCCAGAAAAAATAGCAAAATTGTATAACTTGGCAATTCCCCCTCTGATAGAGGTTGCAGCGCTAGTTAACCAACCATCCCCCTCTGATTTTCTAACACAGTTGGAGGTTCTCCACGTGGGCCTAGTATCTAACTTGGCAGAGGTATTGAACCCTAGGGTGTCCAAGAAAGGAACCAGGGCCCCTCGCTGCTCCTGGTACAACTCAGCGTGTAGGAAGGCCAAATCAGAGCTATTACTGGCCCTTAAAGATAATAACAGAACCGCAATAAAAGACAAGAGGGCTTACTATAAATGGATAATCAAGTGTGCGAAGGAAGGGTGGGACCATGAAAAGTGTACAAGTCTATCTTCTGCCCTAGACACCAAAGATTTTCAGAAATTCTGGTCCATAATCAATACCGGCTCCGGTGAACCAAACCTAATATAGCAGCAGAAGTATGGGAAGGCCATTTTCGGGCTCTGTACTCAAGCGAGGCCCGTCCTGACGATTCTGCTAACCTACCAGTTTATAGCTTACTCACCACCCAGCAAGAGGAGAGCGAGGTCACGGTGGCTGAAGTGTGCGCTGCTATTAATAAACTCACCACCAGTAAAGCACCAGGCCTGGACAAACTTCCGGGGCGACCTCTTTAAGCATGAGCCCAAAATTTGGGGTCCATATCTCCAGATTATTTTTAACGCAATCTTGAGTGGTATGGCTGTCCCTAGTACTTGGCTGGGAGCAGAGAAAGTCCCTATCTTCAAGAAGGGCTCACCTCTGCTCCCATCCAACTACAGACCCATAAGCCTCATTGATGTCCCCCAGAAGATCTTTGCGAGACTCATCTTGGATCGGATACAGGACTGGATGGAGGAGTTTGCAATACTTAGCCCCTATCAGGCAGGGTTTAGGAAGAATACCTCCACCGTGGACCAAATCTTCCGACTGGTACTTCTGCATCGGAAGACGGTGCGAATAGAGGGTGGCAGCCTCTACATGGTATTCGTTGACCTTCGCTCTGCCTTTGATCTTGTGCCTGGGGGAAAACTTTGGAGTGTCCTTCTTGAGCTGGGCATCCCCATTCATCGCCGAAACAAAAACTTTATAAAGGGGTCCTAAGGGGAGCAATGATTAAAGACCGAGTAGTACCCTACCCCCTAAGGCTAGCTAGCAAAAAACACACAAGGGGTACTAAAGGTCTGAAAGGCTGGCAGAGAAAGAGTCTACTTGTTGGACAACACAATTACTACCACTAAAAAGTGTATAGATAAAGGTGAGAGGAGAGAAAGGACATAGAAAGATGGAACTAAAAAAGACCCATCAGCCCACCCGTTGGCGGAGCTTCATCATTTGGGATTTTCTTCACTGGTAACATCCAGAATCCTCACTAAACAATCATGAGGAAGAGCTGGCATCCAAATTACCGGTGTGTGCCGCCACAGGAAGAAGGTAAAGAGCTGTGGGAAAGGAAAAGTTGCAGTGCAAAAAAAGGGGGTGTGGTGCAAGACTTGTGAGTGTAAAATTGCCTATGAGGATGCCAAAAGAACAATTTTATTAATGAGGCCACCCAAATGGCAAGATTAAAACGCAGAGTGAGGGTAGTATTTAACAAATATAACTACCAAGTGGTCTAATCGCTGGTCAACATGTTTCAGCCACCAAATGGCTTTCTTCAGGACCTATGAATGGAACACTACTGCAACGGTGAAAAAAACTGTGCTCAAAAAGAACCAGAAAAAACACACAAATAGATACAACCACGTGTACCAGGAAGACCTACCCAATGGTTAGCGTCTGATTGGTTGAAGGTGTGGTCTTGTTAGGATATTATCTTCTCCCAAAATTTGGATTGGGAATGGCCTCACCTCGCCTGGCACTCGCTCAGGTCAATGAGGCCCCACTCTGTCCGTCGGTGCCTCCAACCCCCTACTAAGCCGAGGGTAGACCAAATTCTACTCTATTTTTTGGGTCGACCCCGAGACAAGTAAACAGTTATGTTATGTTATGTTATGTTATTAAAATTTATAAAGCGCACGTACGCCCGAGGGCTTCTTGGCGCTGGAAGATAAAAAAACATAACAAGGGGGAAGTCTGCCGAGAGCGTTATTTTAAGTAGGCTTTTGTGAAAAGGTGGGTCTTGAATGCCTTTCTGAAGGCGAGGAGATCTTTACTCTGTCTGAGGGCTAATGGCAGAGAATTCCATAGGGTGGCTGCTAGGAAATGGAAACTGCTGCCGCCTTGTCGTTTTTTCTTAAAGCGAGGGACTTCAAGAAGGTCTTTGTAGGCAGATCTTAGGTTCCGTGAGGGGACATATCTACCTATCAGCTGTCTGATAAATAAGGGTCCCTTGCCTTGCAGAGCCTTAAAGATAATGCACCCGGCTTTGAATTCGGCTCTTTGAGCCACAGGTAGCCAGTGCAGGCTCTCTAGGCCTGGTTTAATTGGTTCCCATTTGGGTACTTTGCAAATCAGCCTGGCGGCCTGATTCTGCAAGTACTGCAGTCTTTTGAGTTGTCCTACGGGTAGGCCTAGGTATAGGCTGTTTGAAAAGTCAATGTGGGAGAGGACTAGGGCCATGACTACCTGGATTAAGGCGGAGGGAGTGAGGAAATGGGCGATTTTCCTGATTTTCCTAAGTTGGAAAAATCCAGAAGAGACAACGGTTCCAATTTGAGATTTTAGCGAAAGGTCCTCGTTGATGGTTATCCCCAGACTTTTTACAGTGAGAGATTTCTTGGGGGGGAGGCCCATATCAGACGGCCAAAAGTTAGGGCTCCAGCTGATTTCGCTCTTGCCGGGCAGGATCAACTCAGTTTTCCCTGGGTTTAGTTTGAGGTGATTTGAGGACATCCAGCTCTGGATAAGAGTCATAGTGGCTTGAAAGTCCTCCACCGCATTAGGGGAGTTGAGAACAAAAACGAGCTGTAAGTCATCTGCATAATTGTATGCAGTGACTTTGTGCTTTCTCAGGGCAAAAAGAAGGGGCCGCATGTACAGGTTAAATAGCAAGGGTGATAGTGAAGAGCCCTGGGGCACCCCACAGAAGGACTTGACTTTGGCGGCCGAGAAGGAGCCTAAGCGGACAGACTGGGTACGTTCAGAGATGAACGATTTCAACCAGGCTAGGGCGGAGTCTCTGAGACCCGCCTGTTCGACACGGTTGACCAGGATGGAATAGTCAACCGTGTCGAATGCAGCGGACAAGTCAAGGAGTACTAGGGCTTGATGTAGATTGTTGTCAGCGTTGGACCTCAAGGTGTTCTGGACGGCCAAAATTACAGCCTCAGTGGAGTGACCAGGCCGGAAACCTGCTTGGTTGGGTTGGAGATATCCCGTTTCCTCCACGAAATTAGAGAGGCAGTTGGTGACATGCGCCTCCAGCATTTTCGATAGGAAAGGCAGCAAGGATATGGGCCGATAGTTCGTGAGGTCCAGCGGGTCGATACCAGGCTTCTTAGTGAGGGGAATCAATAAGGCCTGTTTGAAGCTGCTAGGTACTGTTCCTGAAGTGAGAGAATCATTGAGCAGGGGTATCATGCTGTTGGGCATAGCTCGACCAATTTCTTTCATGATTTGGGGGGGGCAGACGTCCATAGGGGATCCTGATTTGACTCTGGACAATAGTGCCAGGAAAGTTTTCGAATCAATAAGGGGAAAAGAGTGTAAAGTTAAAGGGTTGAGAAAGATGTCATCCACTGGGGCGCAAGCTGGAAGTGTGGATATGTTCTGTTTAATCATTAAGATCTTGTCTCGGAAAAAGTCATTCAGGGAGTTGCATAACGCTTGTGAGGGAACTGCCGGGGGGGAAGTTCTATCGTCATTACAGAGGTCGTTCACTATCCTGAAAATTTCTTTTGACTTGTTGGTGGAGTTTAGGATTTTAGATGAATAGTAGGTTGTTTTATGGTTTTGTAGAGTTTTTTGGTAAGTCTTCCTGGCTGAGCAGTATGTGGCCTTGGCCAGTGGGCAGTACTGGGAGCGCCAGGTTCTTTCCTTTTGCCTCACATCTAGTTTCATTTGTTTTAGTTCAGGTGTAAACCATTTGTGTGCGTCCGGACTCCTAGAGCAGCTGAGATGCGTAGGAGGAGCGTAGATGTTAATAGCTGCTATAAGCCATTCATTAAACCGACCATCGGCCTCTTCCACATTAGTGCTGTCAGGGGGAAGGGAGTTACCTAAAAAGTTGAGAAAAGCTGGCATATCCATAGAGGACCATTTCCTAATGGTTTTGCTGGATTGTAGCTTGAAGTGGGTTGTCTTAACTAACTGAAAGGAGAAACTTATGCTGTGGTGATCGGACCAGCTGCAAGGTTTTATGTCTAATTCGGATAGAGGCAAGTTCAGAGACCAGATTTGGTCGAGGCTGTGGCCCTTGTGGTGAGTCTCAGTATGGATGTGTTGTGTCAGGTTGAGATCACAGAGGAGTTCACTCATCTCTGCAGCCTGGGGGTCCAGTAGTAAGTTGTCGAACCAGAAATGTAAGTCCCCAACCAGTAGTAGTTTGGGGTTGTTGGTGACCAATGGTGCCAGTAGCTGAGCTAGAGTGGAAGGGAATGTGGCCATGGTTTGGGGAGGGCGATATAGTAGGACCAATACTAGTGAGCCGTTGGGAGTGTCTATTTTGGCGACTATGTTTTCGGTCTTAGGTAAAGGCAGCGAGGGAAGCTGTCTAAGTTGGAATTTTTTATTGACAATTATAGCTGCTCCTCCCCCAGTTTTTCCACCAGGGCGGATTGCTGATAGTATGTAGTAGTCTGCTGGTAGGGCAGCTAAAATGTCCGGTAGTGAGTCCGGGGTGAGCCAGGTCTCTGTCAATAGCAGCATGTCAGGTTGTTTGTCCATAAGTAGCAGAAAGATGTCTGATTGATGCTTGGTCATGGAACGGGTGTTGAGATATATACACCTGAACATGGAGGTAGAGCAAGGTGTGGTCGTGCGCATAGAGTACTCGGGAGCGGGGGTATTTGTGAGGGTGGCGGGGTTGCCTATTCCTGAATGAGAAATACGTTTCGCCGCGTTATGAGGGACCGGTGGACACATCGTGGCGGTTGGGCGCAGTGCTTGTAGTTCAGCGGAAGTATAAGTGAAGTGGCATGCAGGGTCCTTGGCCCCTGGTCCCGGACGCTCGCGGACGAGCGCAGACGAGCTTGCCTTAAGCGCGCCTTCGGCGCGCAATCGTCGCGCCCGCTGCGCTCGTCCGCTGCGCTTCCTACCTAGACACATGATAAATAGTGGGAGTTCTGGACGTAGGAGGGGGCGTGGCCACTCGAGGGGGCGTGTCCGTGACGCGCCTCGCCCTCGTGGATCGGCGACCCAAGAATGAGGGGTTCGTTGCAGCGAGTGTCCGCTGTTTAGGCTGCCAAGAGTGCAGTGAGTGAAATTAGCTTTTAAAATACAACACAGTATCACACAGTTTAAAATAAAGTCTTGGCTCTCCCGGCTTCCGCCTCAGGAGTATGTTAATTAGCGAGTTGCTGGGGCGCTGGGCGCGCTATTTATGCCGCTTGGGGGCGGGGCAACTCGAGGGGGCGTGTCCGTGACGCGCCTCGCCCTCGTGGATCGGCGACCCAAGAATGAGGGGTTCGTTGCAGCGAGTGTCCGCTGTTTAGGCTGCCAAGAGTGCAGTGAGTGAAATTAGCTTTTAAAATACAACACAGTATCACACAGTTTAAAATAAAGTCTCGGCTCTCCCGGCTTCCGCCTCAGGAGTATGTTAATTAGCGAGTTGCTGGGGCGCTGGGCGCGCTATTTATGCCGCTTGGGGGCGTGGCCACTCGAGGGGGCGTGTCCGTGACGCGCCTCGCCCTCGTGGATCGGCGACCCAAGATTGAGGGGTTCGTTGCAGCGAGTGTCCGCTGTTTAGGCTGCCAAGAGTGCAGTGAGTGAAATTAGCTTTTAAAATACAACACAGTATCACACAGTTTAAAATAAAGTCTTGGCTCTCCCGGCTTCCGCCTCAGGAGTATGTTAATTAGCGAGTTGCTGGGGCGCTGGGCGCGCTATTTATGCCGCTTGGGGGCGTGGCCACTCGAGGGGGCGTGTCCGTGACGCGCCTCGCCCTCGTGGATCGGCGACCCAAGAATGAGGGGTTCGTTGCAGCGAGTGTCCGCTGTTTAGGCTGCCAAGAGTGCAGTGAGTGAAATTAGCTTTTAAAATACAACACAGTATCACACAGTTTAAAATAAAGTCTCGGCTCTCCCGGCTTCCGCCTCAGGAGTATGTTAATTAGCGAGTTGCTGGGGCGCTGGGCGCGCTATTTATGCCGCTTGGGGGCGTGGCCACTCGAGGGGGCGTGTCCGTGACGCGCCTTGCCCTCGTGGATCGGCGACCCAAGATTGAGGGGTTCGTTGCAGCGAGTGTCCGCTGTTTAGGCTGCCAAGAGTGCAGTGAGTGAAATTAGCTTTTAAAATACAACACAGTATCACACAGTTTAAAATAAAGTCTTGGCTCTCCCGGCTTCCGCCTCAGGAGTATGTTAATTCTCCCTAAACATGCACAAGTCCATGTTTTCCTTCCAGGACAATACAGTAGGCGGCCTGTTGGAACCCCACAGTTGTGCAATGTCTCTTTTCGCGATCATATTGCCCAGGGTCGCCCAGGTGGTCTGAGCCGTAGTATAGTCAGTGGGCTCCCAGACATTAAGGAGACAACGCCTGGCTTCGGGAGGTAATGCAACACCAGTCACCCTTTCCATTACAGCATGTACACGGGACCAAAATTCACACACCACCGGGCATTCCCACAGAATATGGAGAAAGGTGCCAACCATGCCGCATCCACGCTTACACAGATCATCCACAGAATAACCCATGCGAACCAGACTCGGACCAGTGATATACACACGATGGAGGATCTTGAGTTGAACGAATCGAAGGCGGGCTGGTATGGCGACCTCCTTGGGCGAGGACAAGGCAGACTGCCAGTCCTCATCATCCAATTCTAGACCGTCAGCGGTCCACGAGGCCCTGAGGCGCACAAGCAGATCAGCCCTATTGTTTATGAGCTTCTTATAAATCAGTGAAATTGTGCTATCGGGTACATGTCCATCAAGGATACGATCCTCGAGGGGAGAGGACTCAGGAAGATACATACCCACGGTGAAAACTGACAATAGGGCATGCCGGACCTGGGCATATCGGAAATATTCCCTATCCCCCAGGTCGTATTCAGCCTGTAGCACCGCAAAGGACTTAACGTCCCCTTTGGACCAGAGATCCCCCACCTTGCTGATACCACTCATGTCCCATTTATCAAAACCTTTCGTTTGCCATAAATTACCCAAACATTCAGAGTCATACAGGGAGGTCGCACGGGTAAATTTGTCATTCCATCCAACAGCCGCAGTCGCAGCACGCCACACTCGTACCGCAATTTTAGTGGGTCCTGTAAGCGATTTACAGAGCCTCCGGGAATAAAGCGCCCTGTCGAAGTGTCCCCCCGGCAAAAGGTGCTTATCCATTGCAAAGGCCGGGGCCGGACCGGGGGCATAGGTCGCGTGGTTAACCGCACTCAGCTGGGAAGCCCAACAATAGCGCCTAATGCCAGGGAGAGCGATACCTCCGTCGTACCACGGCAATGTGAGTTTAGACAGAGCAATGCGTACACGCCCATCCCAGACAAGACGCCTTTGTAGACCCTCCACCTCACGAAAGTACCGAGAGGGAACAACAATGGGTCTTTTTTAGTTCCATCTTTCTATGTCCTTTCTCTCCTCTCACCTTTATCTATACACTTTTTAGTGGTAGTAATTGTGTTGTCCAACAAGTAGACTCTTTCTCTGCCAGCCTTTCAGACCTTTAGTACCCGTTGTGTGTTTTTTGCATCCCCATTCATCTCCTTTCTGTCCTGATGAGGCTACATGAGGCTAACTTTGCCCAAGTTAGATGCGGGAAGAGCGGTGTATTGTCATCTAGATTCCCAGTTGACCGAGGGGTAAGGCACATCTAAATGGAGTTCAGAATACTGATGCGCCCAAGCTAGCGGGCCTCAGGGTACCGGCTATCATGTTCGCCGATGATACTCTCCTGCTTTCTAAATCCCCAATGGGCATCCAGCGAACATTGGATGGTTCTCTAGAATTCTGTATTGCTCGGGGTTTGGAGATCAACTCGCTTAAAACAAAATTTATGATCTTCAATACGCCTAGAACCACAAGACCTAATCCAATTCTAGGCATAACGAGACTTGAAAGGGTAAGCACTTTTGACTATCTGGGGGTCACCATTAATGAGAGCCTGTCGTGGGGCCCCCAGCAAACTAAATCACAACTTAAACTGGCCCAACTTTTGGGTGGAATCCTCAGACTATCCAATATGTCCTCGATTAAACCAGTTGGACCCCCGTTGGAGGTTTATAAATCTCAAGCTAGGGGTGCTGTCATGTATGGGGCGAATTATGGGGTCATTGCAATAGGTCCAAAATCACCAGGGTCGAGAATACATTTTTAATGCAGCTGTTAGCACTCCCTTCTAGTACCCCGCTTCTCCCGCTAAGGCTTGATCAGGGGATAAGGCCAATCGATGAGGAGCTAGCCTTAAAACGACTTAGGTATTGGCGCCGGCTCTGGGTAACACCGGAGCTGATGAATTATAGACAGGAGCTCAAAGAAATACTTACCTGTACGAGCGCTTTCCCTGGCTCACTTTCATAAAGAATGAATTCACAAGGTTAGGAGTTCCTGTCCTATGGGCTGACCCTGAGAGGGGCTGCAAAGAGATTTCGCGTACCATGCTTACGAAGGCATTTCGTGCTGATAACCTCAATGTGGCATTGTCCAATTCCAAAATTGGCTCTATAACTGCTTCTTTTCTTATGATTAAAGACTCATATCATTTTGAGCGATTTTTAGATGACATGTATCCAGTTTTAGCCAGAAAATTGTATGTACAATGGAGGCATGGAGTTCTACCTTTACGAGCCTTTACTAGTATTTGGTCACCTTCTGCCCCGAAAAAATGCCCTGCTTGTGATTGTGATTCTGAATCTGAGTCGCATGTCTTTTTTTTCTGCCCTGCGTACTATAAACCCAGGAAGTATTGGCTCGTTCCTCTGTGCAAAAATCTTGGTTTTCGGCAATGTGCAGAGGCACTCAGAGTACTAAAGATTGACACAACGGGACCCATTGTATTCGCCGTTTCACAATTTCTGGCAGCCATGTGGCGCACGCGCACAATTTTAATTACTTGTGTTTAAGTCTGGCACGCCAGCTAAGTGACCTATTTCTGTCTTCTTTAGCGGTTTTTAGAAACCTATTTACTGTTCTGATTTTAATGAAATCAGAAAATTATTTGCTATGATTAACTGATAATGCCATCTATTTGGATCGTTGTCACATGTTTTTACTGTGCTTTTATGGTATTTTACCGAAATAAAGATTTTATGATGATGATGATATGTCTGGGGCCAAACTGGAATGGCATGGTGAGCAAAGAAACAATGGATTTAGGCCCAGATCTCTGTACTGGGGTGAATGTATGATATTGTTCTGGATTCTGTCCACCAGTTCTTCTTTTTGCTATATTATGATTGAGCAGCTGGCTGGCTGACATGAATATGAAGGAGCCTTTGTGGGTTTCCGTGAGTCTAGATTCTCCTGAAGAGTCCCTTTCTCTTCTGAGCCCTGCTTAACACATGTGTACAGTAGGAGCCCTGTATTCATGACCTCAATGTTTGAGACAAAAAATACTCATGGATTTCTGAACAATGAGAGTAAAAGCATTAAGGTAACATGTTGTTCCTGCTTATTTTTCACACGCTTTACATACACCTGTATTCCCTATGAGTGTTTGCTTTTTCCTGAATTAAACCTTAAATAAACATGTTTATCCATTGTTTGAATTAAATAACGTTATAAGCTGTAACTGGCCAGTGAAATGCTAAACGTACAAAAAATTGGTATGTTTTGCTATTTCTAGCCACGCCCCTGACTCCGCCCACTGATCCAATCTTCAGATATTCCCGCCCCCTGATTCTCCACCCACAGTTCCCCTACTCTTTTTTCCCACTTCGACCACTGTATACAAGCTACAAAAAACCTAGAGTGCCTAGTGGATTGCTGGCTGACATTGTCACTGGAACAGCAGGGCAGGGACGGAAACCAACCACCCTGCTGGGGAAAAGCAGCCAGGAAGTGGGATTACACAACCTAAAGCGTGTTAAATCAAACCTATGCTCCTGGTTAGGAATCCAACCTACATATGGTTGAACCGCGGAGGTGAGCTGATCTCCAGGTGGAAGCGTCCAGCGTCCAGCGTCCAGCGTCCATCACCCGGGACTTGTTAGACCTTTTAGATGCTGTTTGAACGAGGGAGCGAATCATGGCCTTTGTGTAACCATTAATCTCGCTGGGGAATGGACGAGTTGGGAACACCCAGATCTCGGGAAGATTTTGGGATGTCCGCTGATCAAGCAATGCTATTTCCGCGATTCTAAATTAATACAATTGTTGTAAACAGAAGATCCTTGAGCCAGGTATACAAAACAGGATACGTTTATTTGAGCTTAGTTCCAGGTTAGGTTCATTAAGAGAAGATAGGTAGATGAAATATAACCCCACCAGGAGCGGCTTCGCTGTCGCTCAGCCTGCCTGCTATCCACTGACACTCTACACTCAAGTCAAGCACAAAACATTCCATGAGGTCATCAGGCATTCTCACACTCATACTAGCTGAGCAACAGGGAAGACATAGCTAGAGCAAGTAAATACATAAGTCAATTATAATAACAATCGGCTAGGACAAGACAGGGGAAGTTAGTGAAAGGGGGACTCTAGATTATTACCCATAATAGCAGTGGGGCCCGTTCGATTACGTCCTCGACCTCAGTGTGGGTGATAATGCTGGCAGTGCTTTTAGGGAATGCCAGCAGTCTGCTGAGAAATTTGTTTCCAGCTGCTTGTAAGCGGTCGCAATTCATGTACCCCCAAACTCCCAGTTCTGCAAAGTACCCAGGGAGAGACATTTTGCTTTATAAAGGGAGGTTTCAAATTATTTTATTGTTTTTTGTTTGAGTTTCCTAGCAAATCGAACATTTCCTTTGCCGCGCTATCCATTTTAAGCCCTCTCTGTACCAGAAGTTTGCACGTTCAAAATTAGCATCTAGCAAGACCCCAAAGTAGTTCAAATGTGAGACTTTCGTGATGGCAGCGTCATCCACAGTGAACCTCGTGACCGAGTATTTCTGGGACCATAGGTCATAATAAATGATTTTTTATGATTGACCTTAGCTTTATATTCTTCATAAAGTGAAAAGAAGCACAGATCCAGTCAGGTAGGAGGTGTATTTATTGAGTCCAGTCACAGCAACTCCCCGGCAGCAACTGCCGTTGATGGAACATTCACTGTTCCACGCAGGGAGCGTTAGCACTGGAATTGCAAGAGAATTCCATAGAACTAGATCCCAACAAACCTCCCTCTCTTCACAATAGAAAATATAACAGAGAGAAAATAGAGAGGCATGAAGAAACAAAGAAAGGTGAGAACGAGGCGAAATGAAATAGAAACAAGACAGAAAACAAAGAGAAAAATGACATCATCTTATAATCACGAAACTTCACAGGAACAAATTTCAACCTGGAAGATGCAAGCCTCAGGGGAGCATGATCTGAATGAACAACACCTTCCCTTCCGTGAACATTAAAGGGCACAACAACAGGAGGAAAAGGTGCACCCAATCTTTTGTTTACCAAATCAACCATAGGTTTGGAAAGCACTGGAGATGGTAGATTTGTTCCAAACCCTTCCGTCCATTAATACCACCACATGATCTTTTACAGCAGACTCTCTTTTAGGAGACGAGAACCGAGACTCACTCTTGCGAAGAAATCCTGGTTTCTTGATTCTCACCCAATCACCCACCTTCACATCCAGAGGATGACGCACGGCAGGACTGGTATCATATCTGGACTGAACACCAGACCTGATATCAGTTAGAGCAGACAGCATTTTTGTATCAACCATTCTTCTGGACATCCATTCCTTATTCAGTTTGGAGCCAGCTACCCTTCCCCGAAGTAAGGTGAAAGGAGCGACACCAGTACTGACAAGAGGAGTGGTTCTCACAGCCCACAACATATCACAAATAGCCTTGCGCCAATGCAACCCATTCACCAAAGCAAGTTGCAGGTGTTCCTTGACAACACGGTTGAAACGCTCAACTAAGCCGTTGCTACGGGGATGGTAAAGGGACGTAAGAATGTGTTTGATGCCAGCCTCCTTAAGGAATTTCTGCATTTCAAATGAAATTAACTGAGTACCATTGTCATATACTAACTCCTCTGGAAAACCCTCCCTGAGGAAAATGTCTTGAAAAAAATTGATAACAGAAGAGGAATTGACATTATCTACAAATATAGCTTCAGGCCATTTGGACATGTAGTCGATTAGAACCAGAGCATATTTAGGGGAACTACCAATGAGTCCAAACGAACCAGCAATATCAAAGGCCAGTTTGGTCCATGGCGTATTCTTCACAACAACTGGTTCAACAGGAGAAGGTTGGGTCACTTGAGACTTATCACTTGTGACACACGCACAACAGTCCCGTACAAAATGTACAACATCCTTATCCAGAGCCGGCCACCAAAAATCTTGTCTCACTCTGCGTTTCATGGCACGAATCCCAGGATGACCTTTGGGAGCCAAATTCAAAATTCTACTACGAATAGAGGAGGGAACTACTAACAATCCACCTCTACGTAACACACCATCGACCACAGACAACTCATCCTTGACTCTTTTGTAGGGCACCAAATCAGAAGGACAATCCTTGTCGCCGGGCCACACATTAGTTAAGAGGGCAATGACCTTCATGACTACAACATCCTCAGACTTACTGTCTAACTATTCACGTTCAGAAAGGGCACTACCCACAGTGTCTTCCAACGAGCACACAGCACAGACAATTTCCAAATCGTCACATTCTAAAACATCATTCGCAGCTGAAAGGGGTAACCTGGACAGGCAATCTGCAACGTGGATTTTAGCCCCAGCCACATACTCAAGTCGGTAGCGGAATTCTTGCAACCTGAATTGCCATTTTCAAATACGTGGCGTGGCCCTCCCACCATCCTTGGTTGTGAATAAGTCGACCAAAGGTTTCTGGTCAGTCCTCTAAATGAATTAGTTGCCCCACAAAAAATTCTTAAAATGTTGTACACCCCACCACAAACCCAGGGCTTCCTTCTCAATAGTTGAGTAAGTGCTTTCAGCACCCCTCAAGGTCCTCGAAGCGAAGTCTATGGTTTCTACTCGACCATCACTCCTCTTCTGGAGAAGAACAGCCCCCAAGCCAACATTACTGGCATCAGTAGAAACGATGCATAAGTCATTGATGTTATAAAGTTTCAGAGGTCGGGCTTGTACAATTTCTTGTTTGATGGAATCAAAATTCTTACAACAGTCATCATCCCACACAAATTTGGCATTTTTCTTGAGAAGATTGCGCATAGAAGCGGTTTTAGTGAAGAAATTGCTAATAAACTTTGCATAATATTCCGCCAAACCTAAATAGGAACGGAGTTGATCTTTGTTCATAGGTGTGGGTGAATTTTGAATGGCCTCTATGAGTTTAGGCTCTATGCCATTATGGGAAATATGATGACCTAAGTAATCAACGCCATCTTGAAAAAACTTGCATTTGTCAGCTCTTAGAGTCAAACCACTTGCTTGGATAATACTTAGAACATGTTTAACTCTGTCATCATACTCCAAATCAGACCTGCCATAAATTAAAATGTCATCCTGAAAAAAAAACGACACCAGGAATGTCCTTGAATAAATTGTTCATCAGTCTCTGCCGACGCTGAAGCGAGTTCGAAAGGCATACAGATGTAATGGTATGCACCTTCCGGAGTGACAAAAGATGTTAAATGCCTGGACTCTTTGCATAACTCAATTTGATGATATGCTGAGGAGATGTCAAGGTTAGTGAAAAATGTGGCACCTTCAAGAGTGCTTAACAGTTCATTGATGTTGGGAAGTGGTTGACTATCAACCCAGATGTTAGCATTGAGGTCTCTTTGGTCAACACACATTGTGAGACATTTGTCAGATTTTCGGGCCAAAACAATGGGGGTGAGCCATTTGGAACCTTCAATAGGTTCAATGACACCTTCAGCACAAAGTTGTTCTAATTCTTTCTTGAGTTCAGAACGGAGACTCAAAGGCACCTTGCGGACCTTATGCGCAACAGCCTTGGTACCATCTTTCAGAATAATGCGATGCTGGAACCCCTTGTGCTTTCCAAGTTTATCTTCGAAGACATCAGGAAACATGTGTTCCCAATTGACATTGGATAATTGAGTAACAGTGCAAGTTGAGGACGCGTTGGAAGAAGATCTGTAAAAGTGATAGAGCGCAGTGCGGGAAATTACCATGTCAGGATGGTTCGGATCCAGGATGATATTCAACTCTCCTTGCTCATCCCAGCCTAACAGGTTTGCACCATCCTTGACTACGAATACGGTACCAGAGGCGTGATCAGTACTGAAAATGAGATTAGCGGTGAATCTTCCCAACACTTCAACTCTCTTACCCCCCATAAGCAAAAATGTTGATGTTGGATCGTTCTAGTTGAACGCCGTCTATTTTACCAAAATCTGTAACATTGATTAAGGTAAATGGGGAACCAGAGTCAGCTAAAACGTTTAGACAAATACCATTCACTGTAATCTTGCAAGAAGGGGATTTCCTCCTATGAACACAACCCAAAGAAGACAATTCGACTACACCTTCAGTTTGGGATGAAGAAGGGGACAACATTAGTAAGTCATAACTCTCCTCATCAGAATCATCAGCGATGGCTTTCACCATTTGAGTTGGATTTTTCTTGATAGGAACCACTTTACACATTCTAGAGTAGTGGCCCTTCCTTCCACAATTATAACAAGTTTGATTTAGGGCAAAACAAAATTTGGCATTACCCAAATGAGACTTGCTACCACAGCGGAAACACATTACGTTGTTCTGTTCAGGTTTGCTCCTGGACGGATCCGATGAGGAAAAACGTGGAATACTGACAGGTGATGGTTTAGGAATGCTAGCAGATGCTGATATTGCAGATTTGGAACCAGTTTTTGGGTTTAACAGCTTTACTTCGGAAATAGAAGAAGTGCTACCTATTTCTTTAACACAGAATTGAGAATGTTCAATACTTCTGGCCAACGTAAGAGCAGTTTCCAGATCAGGATTATCAGAGGAAAGCAATTTTTCCTGAATTTTTTTATTCAATGTTTTCTCAACCAACTGATCACATATGATCTCGTCCCTGAATTCTCTGTAATTGCAGTTGACTGCTAGAATTCTAAGAGCCGCGACAAAATCATCAATAGACTCACCAGGAGTTTGAGCATGTTGAAGAAATTTGTGGCATTCTAGAACAATATTTCTTTTCGGGCTGAAACATTTATCCATGGTTTTAATAACGGAAGCATAATCGTCAACAAGTAAAGAATCACTGCTGTCCCCACCACTCACTACAGTACGAACTACCTCCGGAGGTAGAGTTTTTAAAATGTTCCTGGCTTCAGAACCAAGGTTGTAGATTAAAAGAGCTTTCTTTTTTTTGGAAGTAAAAGTCTCTCCGTCAATGGCTTCTAAATACGTTTCAAACGTATCTTTCCACTCTTCCCATTTCACAGGTGGTGTGCCAGCAGATTGCCGGAAAGGTGGAGGTGCTAAAACGCGATCCATATCTGAGCGTGGGTGAGTTGCTGCCGCACAGATCTGAATTGCACTCACAGAATGAGAATGAGTATTGAAGGAAAATGGAGACAATAAGAAAGGGTGTGCGCATCACCGAAAATCAGAAATAATGTATGCACATTATAGTAGAAACTTGTTATCAGTGTGCATATCACTGAAAAAATAAAGTGCATGTAAATGTAAATAGTGTGCAAATAACTGAAAACTCGACTTGCACTGAGGTGAAAAGCAAAAAAAATGATGAATATATATTTTGCACTTGGAGTGAAGATTGTGTCACAGAAGAAACTGCCTCAATTGTTAATGTTCAACATGCAGTACCAAAAAACAACACACGATGGCAGTATTGGACAACAAAAAAATACAGCGAACACTCCATGGAAAGAACTCGATGGTGAAAAAAGTGACACAACAGCAAACCGTCGTTCCAGAGAGGCTCCAATGAGTAAGTTCAAGTAAACTAATGAAATCCCTTGCTCGCGCTGTGTTTTTGATACGCACAGAAGTTAATTGATTTGACAATCCCTTGTCAAAGATCCTTCTTTAATCGCGCTTCACAGGACACAAATCACTTGGGGTGCAATGTAGCAATTCAAACGATTAAGCAAAGCGTTGAGAATAGTGCGTATACAAATTAAAGGCTGTGCGCATCAGCGAAGGATTAAGCAAAGCGATGAAATGTCGTGCATACAATTGAAAGCTGTGCGCATCAGCGAAGGATTCAACAAAGCGTTGCCATGGCAATCATGCAGATGCAAAATGGCAGCACGCAACGTCAGTACGTTGCGTGCTTGTTGCAAAGGAAGTCAGGCAATACAACGTTGCACACAAAGCGTGAAAGAGGGCGATGACGTCAAGAGGAACAGGACAACAGGCTCAGTCGCGCGGCGATCAGCAAACAAATAGAAAAGTACCTTAACATGAAAAGGGAAAATCCAGCGAGTGACCAGCGGGCATCGGAGAAGTCATCAGGACAACAAAATGTCGACAAATTCTGGAAGCAACGTGAGGAGACAGCAGGTGTAGGGCGGCACCGGACTGGTATGCAGGAAACAGGATCATCAGACGCAGGATCACCGTGGATGGGGAGGCTGAAGACTGAATCAAAATCGTCGCCAATGAAAAGAAGCCCAGATCCAGTCAGGTTGAGTCCAGTCACAGCAGCTCCCCGGCAGTAACTGCCGTTGATGGAACGTTCACTGTTCCACGCAGGGAACGTTCCCACTGAAATTGTAAGAGAATTCCATAGAACTAGGGGGCATATTATCAAGGGGGTTTATCTCAGCTTTTTTGGCTTTAAAAGCCAAGAAAGCGGAGATAAAATGATCTCCCTATTACCTAGCTGTCGCTAACACCAGTTAGCGACAGCTAGTAGGAGATAGCGACCATCTTGGGCCCCACTTTGCATGTCAGTGATATTTATCACTAATGACATGCAAAGTGGGCGTGCCAAGATATTAGCGACTGGAAACAGTCGCTAACATCGCTATCTCCTATTACCAACTTTTGGAGATATTTGCGCTAAGCGCGAATATCTCCAAAAGCTAACACCTGCCCTGAGCAGTTCTTAACCATGTTATCCAATGGGAGGTGGATAACATGGCTAAGAGCATTAGCTCGGTAATGCATGAATATCGCGGACTTTTCTGCGAATTCATGCATTGCGGCCGTTTTTTATCGCATTTGCGATAAACCTTGGTAATACCAAGGTTTATCTGCGATAAAAATCGCCGCAGCTCAGCGGTAAATTTTTGTCTCTAACCAAGCAATAGCGATAATTATCGCTATTGCTTGGTAATATGCCCCCCGATCCCAACATAAAGCCTTTAAAAGAATCCAGCAAGAGTTGTAGCTTGTTAGCAGTATGCGACAATAGCACAGCATCGTCAGCGTACAGGAGCACGGGCACAGGCCGAGTCCCTACCCTGGGCCAGTCCTTTCCCTGGTGCTGTAGGGTAGGATGAAAGGAGTTCATCTAAAAAAGAAAAAGGTAGGGGGCTCAGATGCACCCCTGTCTGACCCCTTGTCTACCTTGAAGGAGTGCGTACTCTCCCCATCAGGGACAAATAGCGCCTGGGCTAAAGTGTCGCAGTGTAAGCACTTGAGGAGTCGACCCCGGCACAATTCATTAAGTCCCACAACCTGCCCCTGTCCACCAGGTCGAAGGCACTAGAAAGGTCCATGAAGGCCATGTGGAATGAGCCTCCCTTGGCTTTGACGTGCTTCCTCATGATCGGGAGCAGGTTGAGGGACTGCCAACCATGCCCAAGGCTGGTCAGGAGCCAAACTGCACTTCGAAAAGGAAGCCCCTGTCTCCCGCTCATGCCTCAACTTCCCAAGGACCTCCCTGACTAGGATTTTGACAGGGGAGCCCAACAGCGAGTTCGGGCGGTAACTTCATGGCACTCCTCCGTCACCCTTCTTGAAGATCGGGACAATGGTGGATTTATTCCAGGAACTTGGAATTTCTGTATGAAAAATGGCGCGAATACAATTATCAATAGGCCAAAAAGATGTATTGTGTCTAAAGCAGTTGATTGGAACCACATCTGGGCAGAGGGCCTTGCCAGGGCTACTCCTCAGGATGGCAGAGGTTACATCGCTCACATCTATGGTGAACGGGGGAGGAAGTACTAACAGACTTGGGGGGACAGAATGGTTCATGATGGGAAAGGGGTATTAGGAAGGCCTAAATCAGGGGGTTTTCGTAGATGTATCTTCAAAGATATGTGAAAAATCAGAGAACCAGTCTTCTTGGGAGACATGGCAAGTTATTTTTGGGGCATTATCATCTGAAAAATAGGGATGATTAATCACGTCCCAAAAAGCCTTGGCGCCCCTAGGTTTGGCAGCTGTAAGTAAATCCTTCCAGGCCTTGTGTGGTGGGGTGAGGCTCCTGTCAGTCCTGGTGTCCTCTCACTTGGTGGGGAACAGATCTGACCTTCAGGAGCACGGGTACCTCTTTCTGGGGGGCTGCTGCATCGGGCTGGCTGGGGAGAGGCAAAACAGTAAACTAGAGTCACCTTTTTCGGTGCCTGTGGACTGCAGGGCAGTAGCTCCTCTACTCCAAGGGAGATTGCTGGCAATTTTCAAAGTGCTGGCAGTCTACTGGGGTTCTTGGTAGTTGCTCAGTTGCAGGACGCGTCCCTTGGTCACGATAGTTGAGACCGGTGCAGGCAGGCCGGGTTTGGCACCAAAAGTCCACAGCAGTCTTCAGTTCTTCTTCCCTCACGGGTCTTCTTTGTCCTCTTCTTCTAGATTCATCAAAACTAAGTTCCTGGCATTAGGGGTGTCCCTAAATATTCAATTCAGAGGTGTTAGGGGAGTGACAGGTAGTAGCCAACGGCCTACTTACATTTAGGGTGACTACACCCTCTATATGACCACTTCTTGTGGGAAACGGGCATAGCCCTGAGCCAGTAAGCCTAATTCCATCAAAAACCAAGATGGTGTTATTCTAGTTTCCGTGTTCACGTCAGGTAGCCCACCTTAGGGGAGGAACTAGCCTGATCAGGAACACGCCTCCTGACTAGTTAATTTAGTCCCAAATGGGCCTCAGGGCAGGAGATGGCATCTCCCAAGTCTGGGGGGAGCTGGGGTCACATGTCAAAGGTGGTAGAGGCCTTTGAAGCCTCCTGCCTTGCTATGCTGATCACTTAGCCATCCTGCTTTTGAGGTGGTGACAACACCTCTGGCCAGAACAGGCATTGTTTCTGCCCTCAGAGAGTGTGGGCTGTCACCTGCAGGAAATCAGAAACCTGTCTGTGGTGGCAGGCTGGTCTATACCAGTCAGCCAGTATACTGGTAGTTGGTAGATTTTCAGGGGGGCGTCTCTAAGGTGCCCTCTCGGTGCATGCATCAATAAATCAATCACTGGAGTCAGTGTGGGTTTATTAATACTAGATGTTTGATACCAAACATCTTTAGTTTCAGTGACGCCATCGTGGAGCTGGGAAACTCGTAATGACCAGTGCCCAGTACATACACTCAAGATGGCTTCCCTGTTCACTGGCAACGTCCAAGAATCGACATGGATGTTACAGGGGCAGATCTGCTAATGCAGGCATGTACTCACATGTAATATATTGCACCATGCCTTAGGGCTGTACAGTCTGCTGTAGGGATGAATTACTTACATTACATGCAGTGTCTATGGCCATGCCACACAGGAGGTGTGCATTGCGTGTCTTCACTTTTCTCTGCACCATGGCACGCACCCTGCAATGGTAGTTTGCATGTTGGTGCTGAGGGGTCCCTTACGGTGGCTCAATACATGCTTTAGCCCTTAGGGACCCTCACTAGTTCTGAGGTACTTGGGGTACCACTTACAAGGGACTTACAGGGGATACTAAAGGTATTGCCAATTGGGGGAACAATTGTACAGTTTTAGGGAAAGAGCTCTAGTACTGGGGACCTGGTGAGTAGGAACCCCGTGCACCTCAGTCAAAGTTGCATCAAATACTAGTCAAAATGTGGGAGGGACCAAGTCAAAAAGGGGCCCTTTCCTAGAGTCCCTAAAAGGAAGAATGGGGCCTAAGGTGGATGGAGAAGGACCCTCGTCATTGGGGTCAATAGAACAGGGAGAGGAAAAGTGCCTCCTAGCGAGTCTTAAGGTTTCTCTATTATTACCGGGGATGTTCACTCAGGGCTCGCTTCTCCTTGTGGGGAGAGATCTCACTCATGCTCTTGATCAGTCCACAGCAGTGAAATCGGGGAGACATCGTTTACCACGCATCCATTTCAACGTGACACTATTACATCGTGGTTTTCACTACGCAAGTCGTTACATCGACTTTCATCTCATCCAGTCACTCGCACTCGTCTACCAGCTGTTTTGCTGTCAGTCACTCACATTGCAGCTGTCACCTGTGCATTACCTGCTTGTGCTTCAGTCGCGGGAGGTCGCGCGGGTGAGGCTCTGTTTCCACAAGTCCTTGCTCTGTCCCTGGGGCATCTGATTTGATACTCCATCTTTTCCTGGGTATTTTTAATACCACAGACGTGGGATTCTTGTTACGTTCATCGACGTCCTCAAGCCGCTGCAAGAGTTGCCGCTGCTCGGTATCTCTCTTGGGTTTGAGATCCTTCCGTTTCATTGGTGAATACCCTCATCTCGCTACATCAAAGGTAACAGGTTCAGAAAAGGACTTCTTCCCATCCGCGTTAGCGGGTCCTACCACGGTTCTAGATGCATGCCGGTGGCTTTACCGTACTGGTGATACATAGTTGCCCTTTTTGGCGGTGGCGTCCCCTATGTTTAGGTTTTTCTGCACCATCTGCACCTGTCTTTAATGCACTCACGGGTAACATGAAAGAAAGATCTGCTGGCCTTGTGACGGCAGCGCGTCCTAGGGGGGTCAGTGGAAAGGAAACGTAAACCAGGGAGGGGTGCCCCCTCAGTTATTCCTCTAACAGATCTCACTCATGGAAGGAGGGAGGGGGGATGTATGACATTACAACGCATGCTTTTACATCGCATGCCTTTACAACGCGTTTTTTACAACGCATGCCTTTACAACGCATAGTGCTTTGGGGCGCTGGGTAGTGAATTGTTTAATTTACTATTCCAACTCCAGTCCCCGTGGATAGTAGGGAAGGTGTTGGATAGTACATTAAACCTATTCCCTATCCTAGAGCGCCCCCCAGCGCAATGCGTTGTAATGGTTTGCGTTGTAAAAGTTGCGTCGTAAAGGCACTGCGTGGTAAAAGTTGCGTTGTAAAGATGTTCCCCGGGAGGGGGAGTAGTTCAGAGAACTGGTAAAAAGAGACAGTGGAAGAGGGAATAAAGAGAGACGACTTCCCCAAGCGAGTTATTAGTTACTTTGGGCCTCACTTACTACAAAATGATGCAGCGCCGAAAGACATTTGGCACACAACTGGCTATCATGCTCCAGCGCAGGCACCCTTGCGCCGTGTTGCAAGGATGCCTGCATTGCATGCATGATTGTGTTTGTGCAGGAAGGGACACCTTCCTGCACAAAAACAATCATTTATGGCATTTTTAGGTCTCGCCTGTCGATGCGCATGCGCATCGAGCAAGCGAGACTATAGGGGCTCATCGACTCTTTATCTAACTTGCAAGGAATCGTGGCGATTCCTTGCAGTGCCCGTGACTTTTAAGCTCAATGCGCATGTGCATTGAGCTTAAAAGCGCGTGCACAGCCGCCCGCATTCCTCCGACACCTTTGAAGTGAAGCTTAGCTTCACTTCAAAGGCCCGGCTTCTTCACACCCACATGCCGCTCTGCCCCGCTCCGCCCCCTCCCCTGAGTCATCCTGCCTGCCCAGACTTCTCCTCCCCCCTACTTACATCCCGCTTTCACTTGTTTTTTGTTCCGACTCGACGTTCCCCCCGCCCCCTCCCGCCACGCAATGCCGAGAGCTTGTTTTTTAATGCCATCTTTTCTCCCCACGCTCTTTGGAGAGAATGCATTTGTGTTTTCTAATTGCTTCCCCTGACTGACGCCTTCCCGGATCATTGCAACCACAGTCACTTGCAGGTTTGCAAAACAGGCTGGGTAAACAAACAGATGACGTGGGCAGTTCAGTGCGATTGTCCAGCGAGTTGATATCGTCCGCAAGTTATTGTCCGCCCTCTGGTGCTTTGGACCACATCCTGACCCTATAGCCCTGAAAAATGATGGTACCACACAAGCCTATTGACCGCATACTGTCTGTGGTGTCTTCCCGCCCGCTCTCCACTCTATCAGGCAGCCAGCCGCACTCCTCCCACACCCCCGCTCCGCCCCCTCACTCTCTCTGCCCGCCCGCTCTCCACTCCATCAGGCAGCCAGCTTCAGGAGAGCAATCTGGAGAGCAATCTGCGGGGTGTCGCCATTTTAGCAGCACGGGCTTTCCCGATCACTGGACACTTACAAATTGGGCAGCAGCATTGAAGGCTTTGCTGCCTTACAAAACCGGCTCAGCGTGGCTGTCGCAACGCAAGTTTCCGTGTCTCCTGGAAGGCATCAAGTGCAATACTCTATTCCTCGTGGAACAGATCCAGCAGGACAGACGAGTACAAGAATAGTAGTTTGTATCAAAAGCATGACCTTCATTACCGCATGATAGCTGGGTGTTAATCAGCATGGCTAAGTCTAATTCCTTACGCACGGTGACATTTCTAATGTAGCTTCAGCGCCATCGGAAGTATAAAGCACTATATCCGTATCATACCATTATCGGCACTACAGGTCTTGTGTTGCGGATTGAGTTTCCTTTTAGAGGAAAGTTTGGTTCTGATTTGCATGTGTGCCAACTGGGGCCTCTGGTCAAGAATTGTAACTTCTGTCATTGCACAGAGCCCTAGAACTTAGGGTGGCTGATTATCTCACAAGAACATAAGAAACTTTACACGAAAAAAACACGCCCTTTTGGCAGGGCCACTGGAGCTTACTTGACTAACTATTTACAGCTGTTGGCTGGAGACTGTCATGTCTGGGTTCATTATGATATTCCGAGCGTTAAAACATACACTGCCAAACGCGCCTTCACATCCTCACCCCCTCATCCTCACACACCCTCACTCACCCTCACCCTCACTCACCCTCAACCCCTCACCCTCACTCACCCTCACCCTCACTCACCCTCACCCACACTCACCCTCACTCACCCTCACTCACCCTCAACCCCTCACCCTCACTCACCCTCACTCACCCTCAACCCCTCACCCTCACTCACACTCACCCTCACTCACCCTCAACGCCTCACCCTCACTCACCCTCAACCCCTCACCCTCACTCACCCTCACTCACCCTCACCCTCACTTACCCTCAACCCTTCACCCTCAAACCCTCATTCACCCTCACCCTCACTCTCACTCACCCTCACTCACCCTCAACCCCTCAGCATCACACTCACTCACCCTCACCCTCACTCACCCTCAACCCCTCACCTACCCTCACCCTCAACCACTCACCCTCACCCTCACTCACCCTCAACACCTCACTCGCCCTCACCCTCACTCACCCTCAACACCTCAACCTCAACCCCTCACCCTCACTCACCCTCACCCACCCTCACTCACCCTCACTCTCACTCACCCTCAACCCCTCACCCTCACCCACCCTCAACCCCTCACCCTAACTCACACTCACCCTCACTCACCCTCACCCTCACTCACCCTCACTCACCCTCACTCTCACTCACCCTCACTCACCCTCACTCTCACTCACCCTCAACCCCTCACTCACCCTCACTCACTCACCCTCACTCACCCTCACCCACCCTCACCCTCACTCACCCTCACTCTCACTCACCCTCACTCACCCTCAACCCCTCACCCTCACACAGTGCAATAGGTCTCGGAGCATTTGAGTTAGAGCTTTTACATTTGTTTATGGCTTTTTTTCTTTGTAATTCTTTAGCATTGCCTACAGGAAACAAAAATGCTAAAGATTTACAAAAAAAACCCATAAACAATTCTAAAAGCATTAACTCTAATGCTGCGAGACCTATTGCATTTCCAATGCTTGTTCTCTTTCTCTGCGTGCTGCAGAATGCAGCACACATAGAAAGAGGAAAAAACGAGGAGAAATAAAAGTATTTCTACTCGTTGAGCCTCGCTACACCCCCCCCTCGGGAGGCGTGGATTCTGACGCATTCCCAGATATACAAAATTGTAATTCTGGGATTGTGTCAGGTTCCATGGATGTTGAATGGGAAGACCCACAGCAACACCCAAGGAACGCCCCTTTCACGCAGAGTAATGCGTGGAAGGAACCCTTATTTACAAGGCCATGAAAAATCACGCATGGTGACTACCTGGCCTTGTAAATATGGGCAACCCATTGCGCCACCGATGCATCAAAAAAAGTGTCGTACCAGCGGCGCAAGGGGCTTGTAAATAAGGCCCTTTGTCTGCCTGCCTTCTTGTGAAGTGCAACTTACAAGATCAAACACGATTATACGATTATTTAATTTATCTGCTCATACTAATGGATTATCGGAAAATTCTACTAAGGTGCCAAGTGTCCGTTTTCCTTTTGTCTGGCATTTCCATGTTTAGAGTGTGTTTATACGTGACATTCCAGTTCGTCTGTGTGACACGTGTGTAATACCTCAGTGAAAACAGATGAAAGCATTGTGTGAATAGCATGAGAAAGCTCTCATAAAACACACCCCTTTGTTCAATATATTGGCAGGGAGTCAGCCTTTAAACAGCTGTATCTTCCTGAAGTGATGACGCCATTTCAGTAAATTACTTCTCATTTCTAAAAGGATCATCGTGGAAGCCGCCTCCCTGGTATTAAAAAGGCGAGTGATTTATGCAGAATTGGCTTATAATGGGATCGGTCGGTGGTGGAGTAGTCGCCTCCGTGGCCCTGCGGTGCTTCGTGTTGATGATTCCGCACCTCATGAACCAGGACAGTGGGAGGTAAGACCTAAGTCGCTGTAATGTGCACCCATACATGCCAACATTTTAGAAGAGGAAAGCAGGAGATTTCAAAAAAATAATTGGGAGAATGTATTCCTCCCCTTGACTTCTATTGAGGGCGAGGCCTTAGTCGGCTCGATTGCCATGTATGGGACTTGCAAGTGTGGTGCTGCGAGGCCAGATATCAGGAAGCAAAAAACAACTTTTTCTTACCTGTCAGGAGCATCATGGAGAAAGCGCTCTTACAGGCAGAGAGAGGGTGACAACACTGTTTACCAGCCTGTGGGAGCAGGTTACTGGCAGTGCATACTCCGAGACACACACGACCAGTCCCCGTCGGCAGACGCCCGTCAAAGAATCGGGTTTTTGCAGGCAGGAATCGGACGTCGGGCGACTAGCCTTGAAATCCGCAGTTTCCCGCCTGAATCGGGAGGGTGGGCACGTATGGGTGTAACGGACAGGACAGCTTCAGAGCCGGGTTTACCTTCACTGATGCTAATGAGAAGGTGTGTGACCACATGCTATGAAATGGCACCAGATGCGCAGGCGACTGCGTGGAGACCGAGGGGCTCATTTATAGAGTGGGGGCGCAGGACAGCACAGCAAGTCTCCTTGCTGCGCTGCATTTCGCCACAGGGAAGGGGGAGGCATGCGCTGTATTTATCCAATACGGTAAGTTCCTGTCCTTTGCCCCTGGGCTGACGCAGTTTCGGCAGCCGAGTGCCAAAGCAGGCACCCCTACACCATGGTGCAACGGGGCATGTGCATGCCCAAAAACAATCCTACGGGGTGTTTACCTCTTTATGTGTGTGCTGCACAATGCAGCATGCATAGAAAGAGGAAACAACTAAGAGAAATACAGATATTTCTCCTTGTAATGCCTCAGTAAGGGGTTGGCAAATCCCCAGGTTGACATGGTATTGTAAGTCTGGGGATGCATCAAAATCCATGAGTGTGGCATTGCAACACCCACCGCAACGCCCATGGAACGCCTCCCTGACGCAGTGCAAGACAACGCAGCAACTTGCAGTGTGTTGCCTCACACCATATCTATGAGGCCATGAAAAGCCCCGTAAAGTGGCTTTGCGTGGCCTCGTAGATACGGGGCTGCACTCTGCGCCGCTGGAGCGTCAAAAAAAGTGATGGTGCATCGGCCAAGGGGGGAGGGTGAGCCACACATGCACACTCACTCAATATCGCACATTCATACATGTGCACACGTTCACCCACCACTCACAAGCACATACACATGCGCACACACACCCTCACACTCACATGCACACTCACTCAATATCGCACATTCATACATGTGCACACATTCACCCACCACTCACAAGGACATACAGATGCACACACACACATGTGCACTCACACCCATATACATGTGCACACATTCACCCACCACTCGAAAGCACATACACATGCACACACTCACGCCCATACATTCATACATGTGCACATATTCACCCACCACTCAGAAGCACATACAGACATACACACACACACACATTCACAGCACACACTCACAAATACACCTGCATTCATTCATACATGTACGCACGCAAGCACCTAACATTATAAAAATAACTCTGACCAGGCCGCGGTGCTGATCCCGGATGACTGGAGGGAAGTCTCGAGGGTTCCTGAGGATTTGGACCACTGCCTTATCTCATTGGCTGATCTTGTTATGGGCCAGCCAATGAGAGGAGGCAGAGCCCCTTACTTGTCGGAGTGGGATGGTCTCACTGATGGACACTCAGGCCGCAGCACTTCAGGTCTTAAAACTGAAGCTCCCAGGCCTGAGGCTGTCAGTGACGTGTGTGGGGGAGGGCCACCAGGCTGTGCTGGGTTGAGGTCACACCCACAGGGCTGTGACATGTCCAGCCCAGCAGAGTGCAGCTCTGGCACCTAGGCGCGTGTGGGTAGGGCCACTAGGCTCTGCTGGGCTGAGGTCACACCCACAGGGCTGTGACAGCTTCAGCCCCAGCAGAGTGCAGCTCCGGCACCCAGGCGCGTGTGGGAGAGGGCCACCAGGCTCTGCTGGGCTGAGGTCACACCCACAGGGCTGTGACATGTCCAGCCCAGCAGAGTGCAGCTCCGGCACCCAGGCGCGTGTGGGAGAGGGCCACCAGGCTCTGCTGGGCTGAGGTCACACCCACAGGGCTGTGACATGTCCAGCCCAGCAGAGTGCAGCTCTGGCACCCAGGTGCATGTGGGGACAGCCACTAGGCTCTGCTCGGCTGAGGTCACACCCACAGGGCTGTGACAGCTTCAGCCCCAGCAGAGTGCAGCTCCGGCACCCAGGCGCGTGTGGGAGAGGGCCACCAGGCTCTGCTGGGCTGAGGTCACACCCACAGGGCTGTGACATGTCCAGCCCAGCAGAGTGCAGCTCTGGCACCCAGGCGCGTGTGGGAGAGGGCCACCAGGCTCTGCTGGGTTGAGGTCACACCCACAGGGCTGTGACAGCTTCAGCCCAGCAGAGTTCAGCTCAGGCGCCCAGGCGCGTGTGCAGTTAGTGCAAGTCCAGCTCCTGGCTGCCTGAGCATCGAGAGTGTCTGTCAGGCTGACCTTTGCGCAGCCTGACAGACACTCTTCATGTTTGGAAGAAGGTTGGGGGTGTGCACTCGTGGGCCCCGCGCCCTTATGGAGGGGCTGCCGCTGGAAGAGGTTTTGGTGCCATTGTAGTGGGATCTTTAATATAAAGTAATTCCCCAAGAATCCAGAAGACGTTGAAGAGTCATTTATTGGAGCATCCACCTTCTGAAGATCAGCAGTGTAACTGGAGCTGTGCTGATCTTCAGAGTATGGAGCAAGCAACAGCATTCAAAAGATACAGTATTATACAGCATTGCATGAGACGAGCCATAATTTAAACTATTTTTATTCCTTCTGTGTCTTTCTCTTTCTTTGCAGGGTATGTGCACTTGGTCTACTCTTCTCGTCTGCATAAAACTGCAGAGAATGAGACGCGCCTCGAGTCCAGGGTTTATAATCCACCCTGTCTCCTCTTGTCATCTCTCTGTCTCTATCTTCCCAGATGCTTGCCTGTCAGAAGTTGTAGTTCATGATAGGGACTCACGGTGGCGCCAGAGGCTCGGGAAAGGATCCCTGGCTCTGAGCAGCGTCTTGAAACCCATGAAGGGAGGAGCAGCTTCGAGGAGCTTGAGGAGCCGAAGCGCTGGGAGGGAGGAAGGGGCGGGAGGGGGAGGGGGGCTATCTGCCAGAAGCAGCTGCTGCCGCCGAGAGGCGCTTATCTCTCTAACTGCCTGGCTGCACCAGGGCTGGGAGCTTTGTTTGAATAAGTACCGACCCATAGCATTGCATCGTTATTTTCAGTTTCAGTTTCAACAACTTTTATTCGATTATCAAATTCAATAACCATAAAAAGTACAGTTTTAAAAAAAAGAGATTTCAGATACAAAGTTTTTTTGAGAAATAGCAGTATCACAAGGTTTAAAACAGTTTAGAAAATAGAAAGACAAAGAACATTTTTTAAAACAATGGGAACATCCTTATAGTTATGGCTTGTCAATTTAGCTAGGGATATTACGGCGCGATGTTATAACTGATTTAAGAAAGGTCGCTATGCATTTGGCTTCATGTGGCGTTTTTAAGGATTGTAAATAGTAGAGTGCTGGGTAGGAATGCCTTATTCCACTGGAACGAAGGATCGGAATGATCCATGTCTTTCTTGCTGGTTTATAATATTTACAGAAAAGAACGACGTGAATCGTATTTTGTGTCGAGACTCCGTCACAGGGACACTTCGTCAGGTTAAGGGACCAATTCTGTGTGTCCGGAAAAGACACCAGCCGAAAAAATACATCGAAGCGTAGTCTTGTAAGAAGGTACTTTTCATAATTGGATAAAAAGTATGTCAGATAAGGCTGTATGGTTTTTCCCTGCTGTTGGGCACATATTTTTTCATTTTGCGTTTTGATGATCTCTGCCTGATTGCGGAGGTCTCTCAGGTGACCCATGCACATTTGCTTTAATTTTTTCCTGGAAATATCTTCGACTGACGGAGGCTCGTCGAAGTACTGTTCGCACTCCATATCTTTAAAAAGATTACATATGTAGTTTAGCCACGGGATTTTTCGCCAGTTTGTCAGGCCTAGACAATCAGTAATGAGGGAGCGGGTTAAATGGCATTCAGGACTGCACCATATCCGGTGCCACAATAAAATCGGCTGGCAACGTATGGTGTCGATGATGTAGTCCATGCCAAGCTCCCGATGTGAGGCAAATATCGGGGAGCTCTGTGGGAGGGCTAAAATATATTTTATGAAGGCATTTTCGGTGACCTGGAGCTGGTCGATTCGACCGTGACCCCAGATTCCAGCTCCGTAAGTAGCCACGCTGTGGCATTTTGCATAGTATATAGTTAAAAGTTCAGGTGGTGCCGGTTTCCCCATTTTCCTCGAAAAGGAGGTTAGTGCAGATGATACTCGACGGAAATGTAGGTTTCTTACTTCAATTGCCTTTTGCCAGGTCATTGCATCGTCCACTAGGATGCCCAGATAAGGATATACTGGGGTTTTTTCAAGTCTGTTGTTATTGACCATTATGGGTTTAGAGTTTTTTGTCCTTGGGCCAATTGTCATTGTAAATGTCTTTTTAATATTGATTTTAAGATCAAGTGAGGCCATGAATGAAATATATTTATCAAGTTGTAACTGAAGTTGGTTTGGGGTACGTGCCAAGATTACTGAGTCGTCGGCGTACAGAAGGGTGGGTATCGGCCGACGATTTATCTGTGGGAGGTCCTGGCACCCTTCCAGCATTGCCTGCTCAAGCCCGTTTGTATATAGGTTGAACAGGAATGGGGCCAGTACACATCCCTGTCTCACTCCCTTCCTTATTTGGAAGGGTCGTGACAGTTCTCCACTGGTGCCAAATCGAACTCGACCCTCCGCAGTAGAGTAGAGTTCTCTTAGGAAGATTAATATGGGAGGGTCCACTCCGAGGTCTGATAATAATTGCCAAAGCTTCGCATGCTGGACGCAGTCGAAAGCCGCGCTTAGATCGACATAAACAAGGTAGATATTTCCTCCTTTGGCGCGGGCATATTTTCCAGCCAGGAGGACAAGGTTGAGAGCCTGCTCCACAGTTCCAAGCCCCTTCTGGAAGCCATATTGCAGGTCGGTTATGATGTTGTTCTCCCGGGCCCATGATTGCAGTCGGTCCAGGAGTAGTCGACCTGCGATCTTGCCCATGGAGTCCAGAAGGGAGATTGGTCTGTAGCATGCGGGGTCATTGCGGTCGCCTTTTTTAAAAATTGGTAATAGGATTGAGGTAGACCAAGACTGGAAGAGGCCAATTGAGGCTGCTGCTGACATGACCCGTAAGATTATTTTCGACCAAAAGTCCACGTCGTAGAGGAACAGGTCCATTGGGACCCCGTCGGGACCTGGGGCCTTTCCGGTTTTTGAGGCCTTAATTGCTTTTGTTATTTCATTGAGGGAAAAACGTATATTGATCGGATAGATGTCATTTTGCTCCACACAGAGGTCATTGATTTGTGTGCTTGATGGTGCATCAGATGGAGTTCCGAAGATTTTAGAAAAATGGAGGACCCATTCGGCCTCCGTTATTGCCACATCAAAATGGTTGGGATCAGTACTATTGGCCATGAATGGTGATCTTACGACTTCCCAGAATGTAGTGCTGTCTTTCCTTTGGGCACTATCGTGTAAGCGCAGCCAAAGGTCGCGTTTAATTTGCTTTTTCCGGTCTTTCCGAGCAGAATTATAGTTTTTCCTCAGTTGAGAGATTTCATCCGAGTCTCTCATGGGCTTGCGCAAGGCTTCTTTTAGGGCTGTAAGTGCCTTTCGACAGGTGGAATCGAACCACCTCGTGGTCGGGAGCTGAGTCTTGTTTTTTAAGTTGACAAATAGCTCGTCCCTTATTGTATCTTGGATGTTTTGGAAGCATCTGACAATCGTTTCTGGCGGCTCTTCTGGAGACATACATTTGGATAGCCAGTGATGGGTTTTTCTCCAGATCCTCTGTGTCATCTCGGCGGGGTCGATCTTTGCCCATTTGATTGTGTACCCGTTCAGTTTCTTCATGGACACTAGGTGTTGTTCAAGGGAGCTAGGCTTAACAGAGTATACTCCTGCTTGCGGCATGTTGATTGTCACGCTAAGCGGGTAATGATCACTTATTGGGTTAGTTCCAGTTTCATAATTCATTAGTTGACCTTTTAATGAGTTTGAGGCTATTATATAGTCGATGGTTGTAGCACAGCCTCGCCCATGGAAGGTGGGCAGGTAGTCACACTGCGGATCGACTAATTCATTTACGAAGTCCAAATCTAGAGAGAAGAGGATTTTGTTGAGTTTATTTCCGCATAGCGAATGTGCAAAGTGAGGAATGGGGTTGCCGAGTTCGTTCTGGAGACCGCAATTACCGTTTTTGTAGTTTGTGCACATAGAAGAGTTAAAATCACCGCCCCAGATATAGTAAGTAGGGGAAGTTTTATTGTCTTGTTGTAAGGAGGTTAGAAATGCGACAATCTCAGCTAAATTAGACCAACATTCCAAGGGGCCTAAATTATTGTAGTAGTTTATGAGTATGAATTTACAGTCTGTAGATGCTACTGTCTGCGTGACCTGCGTAATTTGGATAATTTGGAAAGTGGATGACTCCTTTAGCAATTTCACTCTAAGTGGGAGGGTATTGGCGATGTAAGTTGCGAGCCCCCCTTTTGGTCTGCCCATATTTCCGGGTACTGCCTGGGTAAAGATGGTTTTGTAACCTGCAAGATGTGATGGAGTTGTGCACCAGGTTTCTTGCAGACACAGAATATGGTGTTGCTTTGCTGTGTCGAGCCACGAAGATGATGTTATTTTTGAAGTCAAGCCTGCGATGTTCCAATATACAGTTGAAACGCCCAGTTTCGTGATAACCGATGGAGTGCTTGATACGGTTAACAAAGTATTTGGCAGAGTATTTGCAGGCGTAGTTTCTAATAATTCTCGTTGAATAGCCTGATGGAATTTGGCTGGGGCCCTAGATGCTACTGTTGGCTGATGACATAAACCGGAAATGGTTTCGCCATCTAATGGAGGATTTACTTGGGCGACTTTTTTCCGAGCGTTCTTGCTAATGGTTAGTTTTTTCTGTATAGGATTGTTATTATTTTCAGGGTGAAATTCTAGAGGTACCGGGTATTGTACTAGGTTTACTGGTTGAGTTGAGGAGTGGGGTTTCGCGTGGCTGGATCCCTCCCGGGGTGGTCAATCGACCATCTCCAAACAGTCAAAGCGATTTTGAGTCAAAAGGCCCTGCCAGCCTTCATAAGGTTGATAAGATCTTTCTTGCCAGTATTGCCTCGGCCGATCTCTTGGCCCGTTTCTGTCGCCGTGTTCATGGGTGTACTCCGAGTGATCCCATGGCTCCTGGTTCCATCGGTCCCTGGGAGTTTGGTGCCATGACCATGGCGGTATGTTACGTTGCTGCCTCACTGGGGGGTAGAAGAACGAGAGATGACGGGCGTCAATCCCTCCCTTTTTTTCAAGAGATGGCCAGGAGCAAATATAATCCACTGCGGAGGGATCTCTGCATGTTACTATGATGCAGTCTCCGCGGATTGTTTTCGTGGTTTTGCCTACCCAGGCTACCCTGCGAGCTGTAGAAATTCCTCCCGAAATGTGGGACTCTAAGGGCCTGTTGATACTTAGCCACTGCATGACCTTGTTCTTAAGTGACCATGCAGTTTCAGGAGTGTCATCAGTTTTCTCAGGTACGCCTGTGAGAACTATTGTGTAGGGGGTAGCTCCTGGGGGCAAATGGGCTGGTCGTCTGGGTGCTGGTAATTTTTTCATGATATTCCTCGGAGACGGCTGGGAGGCCGTTGGTTTTAATGGGAGGGAAGCTGGCACTATATCAGAACGGGCCTTGTTTGTATTATTATTGTTTGTTGCTGATCCTGGGGTCTCTAGAATAGCTGAGTCTGTGTTTTTCGGTTGATGATTTGATGCAACCGAGATATTACTCCGTTGTGGTTTGGGCGTTTGGGGTGGCGGGTTTTGATTTGCGGTGTTTTGATGATGGCTTTTTCGTGGTAAAGTAATTGGATTTGGACAGTTTGCTGTTTTACGTGGTTGCGCTTGGATTTGCGTTTTGGGTGGCTGAGATGGATTCCGCTGACCCTTTACTTCTATATGCGTATTAGTATCGAGGAGTGTTGCAGAAATTATGTTCAACTGAGCTTCTACATTTCTAATACTGAGTTGGATGGGTTTTAAATGCTGGAAAAAGAGGTCTTTTATTGTCGTTAGAACTTGCGCGGTGACTTTACATGTTCTGCAAGAATTTTCAGAAGCCTCAATTGAGGTTTTCAGGACTGGTAGATTAGTTTCGGGGAGAGGCAGTGCATTTAGTTGGGTTGTGGGGTGCACATGAGTTGAAACGTGATCTAGACTAGGGGCAGTGATAACAGTATTCCCAGGTGGTATTATATTACTTTGTTTAGGGATGGCTCCTTCCCTTACTCCTTGGGTGTAGAGGTTCATGCTTGCACTCGTTTCCCCCTGGGTTTGGCAAAACTCCAGATCTGGAGTTGCTTCCAGGTCGTCGGTGGATTGCGAGGGGTCTGACTCTGATTGTGTCACGGACAGATCCACTACTGATGGGACAGTGTTTATGTCAGGGACTGACAGAGTCACGGGAAGGGAACAGTTCTGTGAATTAAGATAAATTGGAGAAGTAGCATTTGCTATAGCGCCCAAGGAAGAACGTTTTGCGTTTGCGTTCATGAGGTCTAACGACACTCTTTTCTCCATCAGGGCGATGCTCTGGTTTATTGCCTCATGGGTCCGTGTTATAAATAGATCAATGGGACCCGTGATTTGAGCAACCTCTTGTGCATGTTTAGATTTGGTCTTTGAAGAACTCCTAGTTTTCGCTGGCATAATAATGCCTAATGGGTGTAATTTCAAAGTTGAAAAGGGGGTGGCCCGGTCCGGTCTCTGCCGGTCACTAACGGGCAACAACGGGCCCGCCCTTGGCCCGGGCTTCGCCCCGGGCTGCGACCCGCGCGCGTCCCGCGTTGCGCGTTGAGGGGCTTGCTTAAATAACTGAAGGTAAGTAGGGGGCGTGGCACTGGGAGGGGGCGCGGCTCACGCGGGAAGAGGAAACAGCTGATGGATTTGACGCTGTTCCTCGCAGTCCCGGGGCCGCGCCTCTCACCTCCTCTGCGGCCTCGCGTTGGCTTCCTCCTCCCTCTTATGGACGGTAACAAAAGTTTTTTCACAAGCTACTCCTGTAGCGCTTGTCTGGCAGCAGTTAGGGCGTTGGTTCACAGAAACCTCAATGCGAGCGGCACCCGCGAAGCGGGGGCCGCGAGAGGTTATAGGCACCTGATGGGGGCGGGCACTGGGAGGGGGCGCGGCTCACGCGGGAAGAGGAAACAGCTGATGGATTTGACGCTGTTCCTCGCAGTCCCGGGGCCGCGCCTCTCACCTCCTCTGCGGCCTCGCGTTGGCTTCCTCCTCCCTCTTATGGACGGTAACAAAAGTTTTTTCACAAGCTACTCCTGTAGCGCTTGTCTGGCAGCAGTTAGGGCGTTGGTTCACAGAAACCTCAATGCGAGCGGCACTCGTTATTTTCAAATGTAGGTGAAGGGGGCAGCTTGCACCTCTCACACACGGCGGAGGCGCACGGGGCTTCTGGGCGCTAAGAGTGAAGCGGGTTTAACTGCAGTGGCCCCCTGGCACCCCCAGACTATCTGCGCGCTCATCAAAAAGGGCCTCAAGTGAGTTTTGACTCTCCCTTCCCTGACCTCCCCCAGCCCCTCTAGCTTTCTTCTAGGGCACTGTTCTTAAAACTTTTTAATGCCCCCCGCCCCTCCCCCCCCCCCATGAAAAAACAAAAGCATCCTTGGAACGAGGAGAGTCTGAACATGTTTCACAATAATTCTATTAGGTTGGAGGTGTTTAACTAAGTCTAGACTTATTTAAACGTTGCAGTTTAGTTCTGTTACTGTTTCAAACACATATCCAATACCAAGATACATGATTGCCAAACCTACTGTCTGTCATCAGCATAATGCTTCTTTGCTTCTTTTGATGAGAGCCTGGAGCCCCCCTCCCCCGAGCCCCTGGATCTGTTGACACCTCCCCCAGCCCCCCCCACCCCCCTACCCCCAGTTTGAAGACCCCTGTTCTAGGGGTCAGGGGTTGAACTGGACAGCAAGGGACTGGGCCTGAGGTCTCTCCTCTCCAGAATTTTAAATGTTCTCAATGGAAAAAAGTTCAGAGTGACTGTGGCTGTGACGTCAGGGCAAAGGAGGCATTTCAAGCCAGGGGAGGGGCGGGCACCAGACTGCTGTCTCAGATCATGGGCATGCCTGCCAAGTGAGTGACATAAAGCCGGACGAGTACGCAAATATTACTGGCCAATGTGGTGCAGAATTCAACAATTGCTGGCACCGGTCAGATGGCAACCCTCGCTGAAGTGCGACACTCTCCCCCCTGTTCTAATGCAAGAACCTTCAAATACTGAATTTATTAAAAAAAAAATAGTGGAGGTACCAACGCTTTCCCTAACACGCCACAAGCACTTTCACCACTGGCACCACCCACATCTCGAAGTAAAAAGTGCCCTGCAGGACGCGGCATGCACTCACCCCTCCTCAGGGGCAGTCCAACCAATCACCCCACACCCATCCAACACAGGCGTCACCGGTCAAGTGACCTGTTAATAAAAGGGCCCGGGTGCACGTGCTCGTACCCAGTTATTCACCATGTAACCAGTGTCTGTGTTGTCACTTACGTAAGTATACAGGCTTGGGGCCACCAACTTTCTAGTGTATTCTTTGAACAACTGATTGTAATTGAGCCACCTTCCTCAAGAGAAATTCGGTGTTCTGAGGTTCCGTGACGATTTTACTCGTGTTTGTAATCATTGTCGTAAATACTTAATTTTGGTATCAGTGAACCGCAAATGATCCATTTAGTATATCCTGGTGTTTTCGCTATGCTACGAGCAAGAGCACTCCTGTTACCAACACATTTGTGATTTACCCATGGCATCCATCTTAGAACACGGAAGCCATTTTGTATTCCTTGCCCTCACATAGTCAATGGACACGCAATGACTTTTTCTTATTTAAGGACACGTAGGCTTTAACCGGCGATTCACCTTGCTAGTGACACGTGCACCTTAGGCCAGCAACGCTGTGGCAGCATGACTCGGCAAGAGCTGCCTCCCCAGCCTGAGGCCAGTCCTGCTATACTGGTTCTTGTGTTCGTTGGCCTGATCATGATTAGGCGGCCGAAGCTGGTAACCGTGCCCATTTACGACCCACAAACATTTCTTATCCTGTCTTTCTATCTTCTGCACCTGGCTCTGCTCCTTTCCTTCTGGGCCTTTATTAGGGGGAGGTAACGAAATTTACGATGAGGCGGTCCGGGTCTTGAATGAAGAATTGACGTGGGATTATGATGGACTAGTGGGAACCCCTCATTCGTAATGTTTTGACATCAGATACTGTTGACGATTCCTGTGCAAACGCCAAATATTTATTGTTTAAGACACGAATGTTTAGAACTGTGGTAACATGTAAAGAATTTGCCTGAAGCCCAATATTTAGTATATAAGGAGCAACCCTCTTTGTACAAATTGAACAGGCTCCTAGATACTGCCCATGTGTAGTTTCTGTGACTTCTGTGTCCCTGCAGTAATAAACCTTTGGTCTTTGACGCCACCATCGAGAAGCCCGTGTTTCTGTTTGTTTGTGCACCGAGACAGGTTGAACTCCGGGGTCTTCGGGTGTTGTCCCTGACACCTCTGGACGGAACCAAAAAGTCCAGAACTCCAATTGGCGCCCAACGTGGGGCGACGTCATTCGGTACCGGTCCAAAAGCCTGAAGAGTTCGAGGAGCTTCGTGTGAAGATTTCAGAGGGAGGCGCCCCACTTCATCGATCCCGGCATATCGCAAAAGTGGCCCCAACGTCCTCTTCCACGAGGGTTCCCGTTCAGACGGCTGCAGTGGTCCGTTGCCTTGACCGTCGCCCTGTCTTGGACCCGAGGTGCAGTCCTTAGTACGGCGAGACGTGACGGGTTTCTCCTTGGTGACGTCTTCAGTGCCTCAGTTAAGTATTCAGTGGTTGCTAGTTGGTTATTTTGTAAGGGTTGCTCCTATTTGGATAATCCTTTTAGTTCTCAGTTCAGTTCAGTTCTGTAAGGTTATCACTGGTTATTCTGGTTACGATAATCATTCTGTTCAGTTCAGGTATCGATACAATTGTCAGTTCTGGTAGGCCTAAGTTCTTGGTTCGAGTGCGCATCTTTTCTGTTTGTGTCTTGGTTTGTCTTGTGTTCCGGATTATAAAATGGTAAGTCGGAAAAATTGTATGTTGTCTTGTTTTAGTTGCAACAGTGATTCCCAGTTGGAGGACTCGTGTTTGGTTCCTCCGATTGGAACTCCCCTTTATGATCTATATTGCAAATTTGGTGTGGGCCCTATCTCTTATAACGAGATATGGATCCACTACACAGAGAAAGATGGTGTCCTTAGTTGGCCACTACATGGTAGTTTTGAACCCGAGGTTCTCGATAATCTAGAAAGAAGGTTGTTTAAGAAGAAAGCCCGGCCGGCAATGTTTGATTCTTTTCGTTATTGGCGAAAAGAATCTAAACAGAGAGAAATTAAAAAGTTGAAGAAAGAACAGAAAGAGCAAGAGTTGACTTTAGAACAGTCTGCTAGGCAGCTGCAACTCAACGAGTCTGAGAAAGCGATGGAGGTGGCCGATAGAGAGCGTAATTTAGCGATAGACAAGTGCTATCCTGCTTTGCCATCGAGTACGGCTAAGATAGTAGAGGACCCTGAAAAGGATCCCCTGTTGTCTTACTTGTTACGATCACCCCCACCGTATGCACAGGGTGCTACGGCTCCACCTATACCGAATGTTCAATTACCGGTTGCTGGACAACCTGGTGTCCCTGTTCCCGCTCCCCTGAATCAAGTTCCTGTACCTCCTGTGGTCAATATTAATGTTCCTTCGACAACCCCTCTTCTAGGGTTGCCGGCTTCTTTACCTATGCCTGTGTCGCTCACACCTGCTACTTCACAAGCTATTTTGCCTGCTACTCCTACTGTTCCTGATCTATCTGTTCCAACTGCTACTCTATTCACTGCCTCTGCTAATATTATGACTCCGCTTTCTGTTCGTCGGAGAATCACTGATTCTGTCTCTAATATTCTATCTCCCTTCTATAAAACTCTGATTAAGACTCCTACCTCTGACTCTGTGCAGAGACGTAGTCAGCTTCCCAGTACTGAAGAAAGAGGAATATTAGATTCCACTGCTCTTAGATGGGTTTCGAAAGTTGGAAGATATAATGTACAAGATGTATTAGATACATTTATGCAATGGAACGAACCGACACAACGATATGTGTTCGATGAAATGTGTTTCCTTCTACGTGAGGAATTGGAAGAGGATGACCCTGAATCAAATCTAGGAGAATTAATTAATGTTCAGAAAGAGTTTGCTGCAGGTATGATAGTTGGTCAAAATATAAAAGAAACGATGGAACTGATTTTAAGTTATAGGAATGACCCATCCCTTCGTTCACCAAGAGAGTTAGGGAAAAGTAGTACGAAACAAAATCGTCAATATCCAATGAGAGAGGTTCCACCAATTTGGCGTGAAGCTGTGCAAGCTAATGTAAACCTTGGTATTGCAGCCGCTCCGGCCCAATTCCAGAGAGTATGGATACATATTCCATGGAAGCGAGCTGAAGTATTAGCAGTGAAACAGGCCTTGCCAGATCCGCGTAAAAATCCTGCAGGGTACTACAAAGAGTTGGTTCAAACAGTTGACGCTTGTGTATTGAATCTTGCTGACATAGATCTGCTATTTGGTAATGTAGTACCGCAACCAATTTGGGCTAAAATTCGTAAAGAGAATCATCCAGTTGCCCTAGGTGGTGACTGGGCAGCTATAATTGCAGCGGATGGTCAACAAATAGGTGGTTCCAAACCTGAACCTTTAATTGCTAATTTGCCTGGTAGAATAATCGATTTAATGAAAACCTTGATGCCAGCATTGCGCGTTAACTGGGACAAATTGTCCGCGTGCAAACAAAAGAAAGACGAAAGCGTCTCCGACTTTTTCACAAGATTCGAAGAGACTTTTGTGGATCATAGTGGTCAGGATATGAGCACAGAAGGAGGCCAGAGATTATTTGTTGATAAATTTGTGCACAATCTGTTGCCAGAACTTAGTAGTAAATTGAAGAATTCTGAAAGTGCGTGGGCTGTCTCTACGACTGCGCAAATACTTGCGACTGCTCAGTACTATGAAAATAGAGATAAAGAAGAGAAGGAAAAATCAGATAAAAAGACGAAAGATTTAAAAACTAAAGTACTTTTACAGCAAGCTTATCCGCCTCGCACGAATCAGACTAATATGCAGCAAGGGTCATATCAAAGAACGGAATATAATTTTCAAAGACCACAATACCAATGGAATCAATGTGCTTATTGCAAAGTGGAAGGTCATTACAAAAATGAGTGTCCAGTTCGGGCACAAAATAATGCTGCGGCAGCTCAGAGAGGTCGTGGTAGTTCTATGCAAAATTCTAGAGGTCGAGGAAGAGGTGCTATGCCTCCACAGACAAGTGATCGCCCCTCTAATTATTTCGACCAGCGAAATGGACAATCTGCCCAACAGAATAGGTCTCCACAATATCATGTGGAAGACTATTATGAAACTAGTGAGGAAGTTCAGCAAAGTGAATACTAGGACAGCCATGGACAAAGAGAGGGAGTAGTATCAGTACCAGTAGATCAGAGTGGGCCTTATGTCGCGGTAGCAACATCAGGTATAGTCGAACCGTTTCTGTTGGATACTGGTGCAGCAAAAAGTTCTATCATACATGCGAAACTCCCTGGCGCACCTTTGTCTGGCTCAACAAACGTTTCAGTAGGTTTTTCGGGCGCCCCTGTTCACAACCCTGTTTCTGGTCCTTTGTCTATTTCTGTTGGACCCCGTCAATTGAAAGCACCCCTGATTTTGACGACAGGTTGTAACGAAAATCTGCTTGGTTTAGACTTGTTAAAACGCCTGTACGCGACATTGTACTGTTCTCCAGCAGGAGTACAGCTTACGTTGGGTAAAAGAATAATCTCCCCGATGTACTTGTCGATGGATGCGCTCCCACCAGAGCTGCGTTCACTCCCTGATACTCTTTGGGCGACTGGCCCTAATGATGTAGGTCTCTTGGAAATCCCACCCTATGTAGTAACTTTGAAAGCAAATGTCAAACTTCCACGAATTCCACAATACAGAATCTCTAGTGAAGGTGAGCGTGCGCTCCTACTGATAGTACAAGACCTGATCAAGAAAGATGTTGTAGAAGAGACTAGAGGAAATGTCTGTAATAGTCCTGTACTGCCTATTTTGAAACGAACTGACCCAACAAAGCCTCCAGTATATAGGTTCGTAATTGATCTTAGAGAGGTTAATAAAATTGTGATCCCACAGTTTCCTGTGGTTCCAGACATTACTGCATTGTTAACGTTGATTCCTGCTACAGCAGCATGGTTTTCAGTTGTCGACTTGAAAAATGCCTTTTTCAGCATTCCGATAGCCGAGGAAAGCAGAGATATCTTCGGTTTCTCTCTAGGAGGACGAAGTTTCAGATTTAAACGCGCTCCACAAGGTTATTGTGAAAGCCCATCCATTTACAGTCAAGCATTAAAAAGCCAGTTAGATTCCTTCGTACTTCCTCGTGGTTCTGCTTTAGTACAGTATGTCGATGATCTTCTAGTGGCTGCCGATGACAAGGAAACTTGCAAAACAGCTACGATTTCTTTATTGCATCACTTGTCAGATTTGAATCACAAGGTGTCACCTTCAAAAATGCAATACTGCTGCCAAGAAGTGACCTACCTAGGTCATCTCTTGTCAAAGGAGGGAAGGAAGTTGACCCCAGAGAGAATAAAAGCAATTACACAGATGAATGTTCCTAGCACGCAGAGAGAAGTACGTGCCTTTTTAGGTATTACCTCATATTGTAGGCAATGGATCCCAAATTTTTCTCTTCTAGCAAAACCATTGGTAGCCTTGACTGGGAAAGGTGTTCCGAGTCCGGTACCATGGTCTGCTGAATGTCAGCAGAGTTTTTCTGAGTTACGAAATGCACTGTGTTCAGCACCTGTATTGGGTACACCCGACTACAGTAAGCCATTCACGCTCTATGTCCACGAGAGAGAAGGTTGTGCATTGAGTGTGTTGACGCAGAAATTTGGTGATAAACAACGCCCTTGTGCGTATTTTTCATCAACATTAGATCCAGTAGCTAGAGCGTTGCCTAGTTGCTTGAGAGCTACAGCCGCAGCTGCAGCTTCCATTCGACAATCTGCTGGTTTAGTAATGAACAACATGCTAGTAGTTATGGTTCCTCATGCTGTGGATACACTCATGAACCGAACCAAGACGCAACACCTTACCAGTGCTAGATTATCAGGTTATGAACTGACACTGTTAGCTAGTCATATTCAGATCAAGAGATGCAATGTATTGAATCCAGCAACATTGTTGCCGACTAGCCAAGAGTCGAGTGATTCCGAACCACACGACTGTTGTTTCAAAACTGAGGAAGAAACAAAAGGACGAATTGATCTAAAAAATACTCCGTTGTCAGATCCAGATGGCACGTTGTATGTTGATGGGTCTTGCTTCAAATTGGAGAATGGTGATGTGACTGCTGCTTATGCAGTAACGACCTTGAGTACGATTGTGGAGACTGCAAGAGTGAGTCAGAATTCTGCCCAGGCTGCAGAATTGATCGCGCTAACAAGAGCGTGCGTTTTAGCTAAGGGAAAGAGAGTGAATGTGTTCACAGATAGTCAGTACGCGTTCGGTGTGGCCCATAGTTTTGGCCGCTTGTGGAAAGAGAGAGGTTTCATTACGTCCCATGGGACTAAGATTCAACATGGTCAGCTAGTTAATGACTTGTTGGAATCTCTAACCTTACCGACTGAAGTTGCGATTGTGAAATGCAGTGCTCATAAAGCAATCACGGATGATGTTGGTCGTGGGAATGCTTTTGCTGATGAGACTGCAAAACAGACAGCTAGAAATATGATGAGTAGAATGTATGTTGCAACGTCTGCAAGATGGATTTCTGAGTCTGGAATGTGTGAGGACACAGTGGAAAGCGTGAAAGAAATTCAGAAAGAGGCGACTGAGGAGGAAAAACTTGCATGGAGAGAGAGCACGGGTAAATTGGACTCGAGTGGGTGTTGGATTGACTTGTCGGAACAACAGCGTTGGATGTTGCCTGATGCGTATGTGCTTGCAGTAGTAACGATGGCACATGGAACAGCGCACATCAGTTCAAAAGGGATTTGTAAGATGTTGGCTCCGGTCTGGAAGAATGATGGGATTAGTAAGTGTGCAGAGAGAGTGGTGAGAAATTGTATGGTATGCTTGATGCATAATCCTGGCAAGGGAATCCCCACACCTGCAGGTCACTTCGCTCCTCCTTCCTGCCCCTTTGAAGTGATCCAGCTAGACTTCATTCACATGGATCGTTGCAATAATCTGAAATACGTCCTAGTGGTAGTTTGTGCTTTCTCCAGATGGATCGAAGCATACCCACTGAAGGACAATACTGCCTTATCCACTGCCAAAATTCTTCTTAAAGAATACTTCCCCAGATACGGAATGCCACGGATTGTATGGTCAGACAACGGAAGTGAGTTCGTAGGGAAAGTTATGCAGAGTGTGTGTGCCGGCCTAGGGATTAGACAGAAGTTTCATAGTGCGAATCATCCCCAGTCCGCGGGTTTAGTCGAGGGTTACAATGGCACCCTTAAACTGAAACTTGCTAAGATACAAGCATCCACGGGTTTATCCTGGCCAGACGCATTGCCTTTGGCTTTGCTATCAACAAGAGCAACCGTACATTCTAGAGTAGGGCTTAGTCCTTATGAAATAGTTTTTGGCCGCCCTGCAAATGTTTGGGGGGTACCTAGACCGAAAGAATTTAAGCAGCTGGAATACCCAATGTTAATTGATTACCTTTTCGACTTGACTGCTAAATTGAGTCTTATTCACCAACAGGTTTTCGATGCATTGCCAAAGCCACCGGAGAGTCCAGGCCATCAGCTGAAACCGGGTGATCAGGTGGTCATCAAAAATTTTGCAAGAACAAAAAATCTTCAGCCCAGATTTATTGGCCCTTTCCAAGTCCTGCTAGCAACGAGAACTGCTATTCGTGTGGCCGGAAGAAAAAACTGGATCCATACGACACATGCTAAACGTGTGCCTCTGCCACTTCCTTACGACAACTGGGTAAAGAAAGGAATCGGTACCTCTGAAACGGAACAAATCCCCAGGTTCATACCTTTCAGCGATGCAGAACTAATCACGGATTCACCAAATTCTGACTCTCCTCCTGAAACTGCTCTTTTGAACCCTGAACATTTGTCATCCACACCCAACGAACATTTGCCATCTGCACCAAAAGAACATTTGCCATCTGCGAACGTGAACATTGCAACGTCAGCTGAAAATACATTGTTTCCAGATCAGACAGCTCCTGCAAAACTGAGATACAACTTACGTTCTCGCAATATGGACAAATAAAGCAGGAAACTGCCTATTTTTCAAATTTGAATTTGCTATACATTGCCTCCAGCCAGGAAGTTTGCTAATACTTTGTATTGTTTCTTTTTGTTTTAAAATTGCCTTGCCGTCTGGGTAGCCGTAGGGTCGTGGCTGTGTACCTAGTTGAATCTGCGGGGGTCAGACACAAGGTCGATCTTTCTGTTAGTTCTGGGAACTCCCAGGGCTGATAGAGGCATTTTCATCTACGTACACATCATCAGTGGTCGCGAACGGTCGTAGAAGATGGAGCTTCCTGAGCTGCAACGAGAAAATGTAATTTATGTTCGCAGAAATAGACTGTACAGAATACTTCACAGCAAATGCTTTCTAATGCAATGTGCAGTTACATTTTTAATTGTTTTGATAACGTTGGTGGGTGGAATCGTCTTTGGTGTACATTTGATTTTTATGCCAGTAACTACAGTACCTCCCCTTGATCCTACTACTTCAACTGTTTCTTCTATGCATTCTTTTCACTCATTCCCTGAACACGAACAAGCTCGACGCTCAGAATTTATTAACAATACATTTGTACAGCTCTTGCATCAACACCAACTGGTAGTCAATACTACAGACTGCTGGGTGTGTGGCTTGATACCTCACACTATGGATAAAGGCATTCCCTATCTAGTCTTGCCTTTTAGCTACAATGGATCATTTCAGGCCTTTCAGACCATTTTTTCATATGCCCTTGAGACCTATCCTCCGCGTCCACCACGGTCCACTAAATACAACTCAGCCAACAAAGCTTTAGTCCAGGGAATTATTGATATGATTAAAGACGTCAATAATACTCCATCTTACCCTAGAGATGAATTACGGGTGTATTTGAGTTGGAACTCTACAGAGTATCGCCTTAGTTTGGGAGAAAGCAAGCGTAAAAGCTCCACTTCAGTTTGGGTCGTGCCTCACCGAGGTCAGGTCTGTTTGCAAGGAAATGGGAGAAATGCGAGAGCTCAGCTAGGGAGGAGTGAGTGCGTTGAGACTTACGTATTTCCGTCTAACTCCTCCCCTGCCTTTCTGACTGCTAGGGGTACCTACTTCATCTGTCAGGACAGAGCATATACATGGCTGCCTGCTGACTTTTCAGGTTCATGTTATATTGCTCGATTGTTACCCCCGACATACACTGCTTCTTCAGATTATCACAAAACCAGAGTAGCAAGAGGTGTCTTCAGCAAGGAAGATACCGCTGGTCAAGAAGCTGGAGACTTCTTCAAAGGTTTCCTTCCGTTTTGGGGGCCTATGGCCAACAGTAGAAATCTACGTCAACTAACACGGGTAGTTGAATCTACTATTACAGAAACTGCTGGTGCCCTTAGTAACTTAACAGCTGAGCTTCAGGCGGATCGTCTCATGACGTTGCAGAACCGTATGGTTCTAGACGTAATACTTGCAGATCGAGGTGGGGTATGCAGAATGATCCAATCGAGCTGCTGTGTCTTTATTCCAAATAATGCTCCAACAGTCTATGAAGCAATCTCTAAGCTACATAAGATTTCCGACTCTATACACGTAGATAAGGGAAACTGGTCCTTCATGGAGTGGTTTTGGACTCTGGTATCAGCGTGGGGATGGAAGGTTCTGATGGTCATTGGTGTCATCCTAGTATTTCTGTTCTCGTGCTGCCTTATTATCCAATGTGGTCCCGCTTTGTGTAGTCTCTGTGCTGCAACCTGTTTCAGAAAACCACCTACATTAGGAGAAAAGGCACGAGACAGGATGATGACGCAACAACATGTTGCTGACCTAATGAGCATAGAATTAGACTCTGATATAGACTGAGTAATTGCCTATGTAAGGGCAAAAGGAGGGTCTGAGGTTCCGTGACGATTTTACTCGTGTTTGTAATCATTGTCGTAAAAACTTAATTTTGGTATCAGTGAACCGCAAATGATCCATTTAGTATATCCTGGTGTTTTCGCTATGCTACGAGCAAGAGCACTCCTGTTACCAACACATTTGTGATTTACCCATGGCATCCATCTTAGAACACGGAAGCCATTTTGTATTCCTTGCCCTCACATAGTCAATGGACACGCAATGACTTTTTCTTATTTAAGGACACGTAGGCTTTAACCGGCGATTCACCTTGCTAGTGACACGTGCACCTTAGGCCAGCAACGCTGTGGCAGCATGACTCGGCAAGAGCTGCCTCCCCAGCCTGAGGCCAGTCCTGCTATACTGGTTCTTGTGTTCGTTGGCCTGATCATGATTAGGCGGCCGAAGCTGGTAACCGTGCCCATTTACGACCCACAAACATTTCTTATCCTGTCTTTCTATCTTCTGCACCTGGCTCTGCTCCTTTCCTTCTGGGCCTTTATTAGGGGGAGGTAACGAAATTTACGATGAGGCGGTCCGGGTCTTGAATGAAGAATTGACATGGGATTATGATGGACTAGTGGGAACCCCTCATTCGTAATGTTTTGACATCAGATACTGTTGACGATTCCTGTGCAAACGCCAAATATTTATTGTTTAAGACACGAATGTTTAGAACTGTGGTAACATGTAAAGAATTTGCCTGAAGCCCAATATTTAGTATATAAGGAGCAACCCTCTTTGTACAAATTGAACAGGCTCCTAGATACTGCCCATGTGTAGTTTCTGTGACTTCTGTGTCCCTGCAGTAATAAACCTTTGGTCTTTGACGCCACCATCGAGAAGCCCGTGTTTCTGTTTGTTTGTGCACCGAGACAGGTTGAACTCCGGGGTCTTCGGGTGTTGTCCCTGACACCTCTGGACGGAACCAAAAAGTCCAGAACTCCAGTTCGATAATTTGGGCCCGATTCATAGAACTAACTTAAGACAAAATCCTAAACTTACTACCATTTTGGTATTCACAGAAGGCACTTACTCATTTTGGTATTCACAGAAGGCACTTACTCATTTCGGTATTCACAGACGGCACTTACTCATTTTGGTATTCACAGACGGCACTTACTGTTCGCTGCAAGCTGAGGCACAAAAGGATGAAAGGTTTGCAGTCCATATTGGAGAGTTCACTTCCTGATTCTTTCAAAACAACCAAGATCTATGGCAAATAAGGCAACAGAATGGGATGCTTTTAAGGTGACAGTGAGGGGAGAATGTATTGCAAATGTGTTTGGAGTGCAGACGAGCTAGAGCACGGGCTTCTCAGGCTGGAACGTGCGCAGGCAAAGCTAGATGCCAAAACCGACATAGAGGCAGGGGAATGGTGGCGGCTGTCTGCACTACTGGCGACATACTACATCCTTACCACTCTCCTGCTGAGCGCATTAGCTGCACTTGTTCTTTGTCTGTAGCTTAGACGTTTCCAATCCGTGTGACTCCAGTGATGTACCATTGATAGCAGCACCCCCACTCTGAACATAGCTCCAACACCACTCCTTAGACAATGAATTTGTTCACGTTACACTAAACACGGTTTGCTTGGCCCTTCTTTGATATTCACAGTGAGCTCTGCGACAATGTAAGACGTGAGTTAGCGGAAGTATTGCTGCTGCGGCTCCTCAATTTTACTGCAGCTCCGGCGGCCTTTCCCATCCATCTTCATTTATTTCAGCCATTGCTTTGCATTTCTTAAACCACCGGGGGTCCCTGGGGCATAGTAACAGTTGTCACTAGAAGCACCTCCAGTCCAAACCCTTACATTTATTCAGTTTACAAGCCTCTGTGTTTTTAATACGCTGTTCCAAGAGTCCCGATGCCCAAATTAAAGTGCCAGTGGCGCCCACCGGCAAGCGCCGGCTCAAACCAAGGGCCTCATTTATGAGATGAGGCCTTGTGTGAGTTTTGCGCTGCCGATGCGTCACTTTTTGTGACGCATCGGCAGCGTACAACTTGCCTCCTGATGTGCACTATTTACAAAGTAACGCATCTAAGCAGATGCGTCACTTTGTAAACCCCTGCGCTACATTTTACCTGCGTCAGGTATAATGTATGCAAAGGGGGCGTTCACACGCAAAAAGCCTCGTAATAGTGACGCAGTGAAATCTATGAGATTTCACTGCGTCACTTTTAGGACGCTGTTGCGTCAAAATCTTGCGCCTGCCTCACAGCAGGGGTAAGATTGATGCAAGCCCTTTCACATGGGGCTTTCCCCATGTGAAAGGGCGCATTCCTGGAGTTGCGTCACTTTTGTGACACACTCCAGCAATGTGTCACTTTTGCGCCATACAGATACGTCAGAAATACTGACGTATCTGTAACTCCTTGCGACATGATGCGTCATAATATAAATATGATGCATCATTCATGTCGCAGGGAGAGCGCAGTGAAAAGTGACGCATCGCTGTTTTCACGCAGCGATGCGTCACTTTTCATAAATGAGGCCCATTCAGTTTACAAGCCTCTGTGTTTTTAATACGCCCAAAATAAAGTGCCAGTGGCGCCCACCAGCAAGTGCCGGAACAAACCAAGTACTGGGATCCTCACGAGCCCACCCTGTGCAAGAACGCCCAGTGGCTCCTGCGTTACGGACCAGCGTTGAACATTGTGCCCCATGTGACCACCAGGCTCTGCCCACACCCCGGAGGGCAGGGTTATTTTGAGCCTTCTTCCTGCCTCTATCTACCAACTTAGGTTTGTCTGTGTTCGAGGGTTCAGGGTCATCTGTGTCTGCCAGTCCCTCGCCAGCGGTTGCCTTTACCACAGATGCCAATAACAACGTGAGCAAATCAATGAATGCGTTGTTATCAGGCATTCTTTTAGCACGCAAGTCATTACAACCACTTGGCTTAGGGAAGCGCTGGACTTTGGAATATTATAATGTATTGTTCAAACTCCGTTCCGTATGTCAGTATGGAAGGTGTTGGACTTAAATTCCAACACCAGTCCAACGCAGCGTTCCCTGAAGCAAGCCATTGGGTGCTCAAGGAACACGTGGTAATGCCGCAGTGGTTGTAGTGCCCGGGTTGTAAAGGCACTGCGTGGTTCTGCCTGCGTGGTAAAGGATGTTCCCCCTCTCCAGCACTCAGTTGTCCCCTGTATACTTGGGTGGCATTGCTAGTATTTGGCCTTCCTGGGCCTACCCACGCCCGCCTCTGTGTCTTCCTCCCGCCTCACCCTCGTTCGCCTTGTTATTTTCCTGTGTTTCTTGGATTTTGAAGGTTCGCCTCCATCTGCAGCTCCTTGGGGTTTAGGGCAGCAGGCACAGCACCCACAAAGAGCGAGAGAAAGGGAGACAGAGACAGGAGAGCAAGAGACTGGAAGGGAGAGCAGCAGTGGTGTAGCAAGGAAGGGGCGGGCAGTTTGGGTGGCACTAGTTTTGGGGGACATCACAGAGCGGCAAACAGCAGTGATCGCCAGCACCCCCACTCTTATCTCTGGCACTTGTTGGGTGGCGAAAGGTCCAGCTACGCCACTGGCGCACAGGCTGATTTGAACCTTTTTGCCAGGGCTGCTTTTGGTTCCCAGTCCAGCCCTGCACCCCCAGCCTGAGACCCAGACAAAAGGTGCATAATACTACCCAGCGCCTTGAGACCCTCGCGGGTGAGTAGCGCGCTATATAAACCCCTGATTGATTGAGTGAATCTACTGTACCAGGTGCTGTCTAAGGGTTCAAGTGCAGTCTAAGGGTTCAAGTGCAGTCTGAGGTTCCAAGAGCTGTCTGAGGTTCCAAGTGCTGTCTGAGGGTTCACGTGCTGTCTGAGGGTTCAAGGGCTGTCTGAGGGTTCCGGTGCTGTCTGAGGGTTCAGGTGCTGTCTGAGGGTTCAGGTGCTGTCTGAGGGTTCAAGTGCTGTCTGAGGGTTCCGGTGCTGTCTGAGGGTTCCGGTGCTGTCTGAGGGTTCCAAGTGCTGTCTGAGGGTCCAAGTGCTGTCTGAGGGTTCAAGGGCAGTCTGAGGGTTCAGGTGCTGTCTGAGGGTTCAGGTGCTGTCTGAGGGTTCAAGTGCTGTCTGAGGGTTCCGGTGCTGTCTGAGGGTTCCGGTGCTGTCTGAGGGTTCCAAGTGCTGTCTGAGGGTCCAAGTGCTGTCTGAGGGTTCAAGGGCAGTCTGAGGGTTCAGGTGCTGTCTGAGGGTTCAGGTGCTGTCTGAGGGTTCAAGTGCTGTCTGAGGGTTCCGGTGCTGTCTGAGGGTTCCAAGTGCTGTCTGAGGGTCCAAGTGCTGTCTGAGGGTCCAAGTGCTGTCTGAGGGTTCAAGGGCAGTCTGAGGGTTCAGGTGCTGTCTGAGGGTTCAGGTGCTGTCTGAGGGTTCAAGTGCTGTCTGAGGGTTCCGGTGCTGTCTGAGGGTTCCAAGTGCTGTCTGAGGGTCCAAGTGCTGTCTGAGGGTTCAAGGGCAGTCTGAGGGTTCAGGTGCTGTCTGAGGGTTCAAGGGCTGTCTGAGGGTTCAAGTGCAGTCTTAGGGTCCAAGTGCAGTCTAAGGGTTCAAGTGCTGTCTGATGGTTCAAGTGCTGTCTGAGGGTTCAAGGGCTGCCTGAGGGTTCAGGTGCTGTCTGAGGGTTCAAGTGCTGTCTGAGGTTCCAAGTGCTGTCTGAGGGTCCAACTGCTGTCTGAGGGTTCAAGTGCTGTATGAGGGTTCAAGTGCTGTCTGAGGGTTCAGGTGCAGTCTGAGGGTTCAAGTGCTGTCTGATGGTTCAGGTGCAGTCTGAGGGTTCAAGTGCTGTCTGAGGGTTCAAGGGCTGCCTGAGGGTTCAAGTGCAGTCTGAGGGTTCAAGGGCTGCCTGAGGGTTCAAGGGCTGCCTGAGGGTTCAAGTGCAGTCTGAGGGTTCAAGTGCTGTCTGAGGGTTCAAGGGCTGCCTGAGGGTTCAAATGCAGTCTGAGGGTTCAAGGGCTGCCTGAGGGTTCAAGTGCAGTCTGAGGGTTCAAGTGCTGTCTGAGGGTTCAAGGGCTGCCTGAGGGTTCTAGTGCAGTCTGAGGGTTCAAGGGCTGCCTGAAGGTTCAAGTGCAGTCTGAGGGTTCAAGGGCTGCCTGAGGCTTCAAGTGCTGTCTGAGGGTTCAAGGGCTGTCTGAGGGTTCAAGTGCTGTCTGAGGGTTCAGGTGCTGTCTGAGGGTTCAAGTGCTGTCTGAGGGTTCAAGGGCTGTCTGAGGGTTCAAGGGCTGTCTGAGGGTTCAAGTGCTGTCTGAGGGTTCAGGTGCTGTCTGAGGGTTCAGGTGCTGTCTGAGGGTTCAGGTGATGTCTGAGGGTTCTGGTGCTGTCTGAGGGTTCCGGTGCTGTCTGAGGGTTCAAGTGCTGCCTGAGGGTTCAAGTGCTGTCTGAGGGTTCAAGTGCTGTCTGAGGGTTCAGGTGCTGTCTGAGGGTTCAAGTGCTGTCTGAGGGTTCAAGTGCTGCCTGAGGGTTCAAGTGCTGTCTGCGGGTTCAAGGGCTGTCTGAGGGTTCAAGTGCTGTCTGAGGGTTCAGGTGCTGTCTGAGGGTTCGAGTGCTGTATGAGGGTTCAAGTGCTGCCTGAGGGTTCAAGTGCTGTCTGAGGGTTCCAAGTGCTGTCTGGGGGTTCAGGTGCTGTCTGAGGGTTCAGGTTCTGTCTGGGGGTTCAAGGGCTGTCTGAGGGTTCAAGTGCTGTCTGAGGGTTCAGGTGCTGTCTGAGGGTTCAGGTGCTGTCTGAGGGTTCAAGTGCTGTCTGAGGGTTCAAGGGCTGTCTGAGGGTTCAAGTGCTGTCTGAGGGTTCAGGTGCTGTCTGAGGGTTCGAGTGCTGTATGAGGGTTCAAGTGCTGCCTGAGGGTTCAAGTGCTGTCTGAGGGTTCCAAGTGCTGTCTGGGGGTTCAGGTGCTGTCTGAGGGTTCAGGTTCTGTCTGGGGGTTCAAGGGCTGTCTGAGGGTTCAAGTGCTGTCTGAGGGTTCAGGTGCTGTCTGAGGGTTCAGGTGCTGTCTGAGGGTTCAAGTGCTGTCTGAGGGTTCAAGGGCTGTCTGAGGGTTCAAGTGCTGTCTGAGGGTTCCGGTGCTGTCTGAGGGTTCCGGTGCTGTCTGAGGGTTCCAAGTGCTGTCTGAGGGTCCAAGTGCTGTCTGAGGGTTCAAGGGCAGTCTGAGGGTTCAGGTGCTGTCTGAGGGTTCAGGTGCTGTCTGAGGGTTCAAGTGCTGTCTGAGGGTTCCGGTGCTGTCTGAGGGTTCCGGTGCTGTCTGAGGGTTCCAAGTGCTGTCTGAGGGTCCAAGTGCTGTCTGAGGGTTCAAGGGCAGTCTGAGGGTTCAGGTGCTGTCTGAGGGTTCAGGTGCTGTCTGAGGGTTCAAGTGCTGTCTGAGGGTTCCGGTGCTGTCTGAGGGTTCCGGTGCTGTCTGAGGGTTCCAAGTGCTGTCTGAGGGTCCAAGTGCTGTCTGAGGGTTCAAGGGCAGTCTGAGGGTTCAGGTGCTGTCTGAGGGTTCAGGTGCTGTCTGAGGGTTCAAGTGCTGTCTGAGGGTTCCGGTGCTGTCTGAGGGTTCCAAGTGCTGTCTGAGGGTCCAAGTGCTGTCTGAGGGTCCAAGTGCTGTCTGAGGGTTCAAGGGCAGTCTGAGGGTTCAGGTGCTGTCTGAGGGTTCAGGTGCTGTCTGAGGGTTCAAGTGCTGTCTGAGGGTTCCGGTGCTGTCTGAGGGTTCCAAGTGCTGTCTGAGGGTCCAAGTGCTGTCTGAGGGTTCAAGGGCAGTCTGAGGGTTCAGGTGCTGTCTGAGGGTTCAAGGGCTGTCTGAGGGTTCAAGTGCAGTCTTAGGGTCCAAGTGCAGTCTAAGGGTTCAAGTGCTGTCTGATGGTTCAAGTGCTGTCTGAGGGTTCAAGGGCTGCCTGAGGGTTCAGGTGCTGTCTGAGGGTTCAAGTGCTGTCTGAGGTTCCAAGTGCTGTCTGAGGGTCCAACTGCTGTCTGAGGGTTCAAGTGCTGTATGAGGGTTCAAGTGCTGTCTGAGGGTTCAGGTGCAGTCTGAGGGTTCAAGTGCTGTCTGATGGTTCAGGTGCAGTCTGAGGGTTCAAGTGCTGTCTGAGGGTTCAAGGGCTGCCTGAGGGTTCAAGTGCAGTCTGAGGGTTCAAGGGCTGCCTGAGGGTTCAAGGGCTGCCTGAGGGTTCAAGTGCAGTCTGAGGGTTCAAGTGCTGTCTGAGGGTTCAAGGGCTGCCTGAGGGTTCAAATGCAGTCTGAGGGTTCAAGGGCTGCCTGAGGGTTCAAGTGCAGTCTGAGGGTTCAAGTGCTGTCTGAGGGTTCAAGGGCTGCCTGAGGGTTCTAGTGCAGTCTGAGGGTTCAAGGGCTGCCTGAAGGTTCAAGTGCAGTCTGAGGGTTCAAGGGCTGCCTGAGGCTTCAAGTGCTGTCTGAGGGTTCAAGGGCTGCCTGAGGGTTCTAGTGCAGTCTGAGGGTTCAAGGGCTGCCTGAAGGTTCAAGTGCAGTCTGAGGGTTCAAGGGCTGCCTGAGGCTTCAAGTGCTGTCTGAGGGTTCAAGGGCTGTCTGAGGGTTCAAGTGCTGTCTGAGGGTTCAGGTGCTGTCTGAGGGTTCAAGTGCTGTCTGAGGGTTCAAGGGCTGTCTGAGGGTTCAAGGGCTGTCTGAGGGTTCAAGTGCTGTCTGAGGGTTCAGGTGCTGTCTGAGGGTTCAGGTGCTGTCTGAGGGTTCAGGTGATGTCTGAGGGTTCTGGTGCTGTCTGAGGGTTCCGGTGCTGTCTGAGGGTTCAAGTGCTGCCTGAGGGTTCAAGTGCTGTCTGAGGGTTCAAGTGCTGTCTGAGGGTTCAGGTGCTGTCTGAGGGTTCAAGTGCTGTCTGAGGGTTCAAGTGCTGCCTGAGGGTTCAAGTGCTGTCTGCGGGTTCAAGGGCTGTCTGAGGGTTCAAGTGCTGTCTGAGGGTTCAGGTGCTGTCTGAGGGTTCGAGTGCTGTATGAGGGTTCAAGTGCTGCCTGAGGGTTCAAGTGCTGTCTGAGGGTTCCAAGTGCTGTCTGGGGGTTCAGGTGCTGTCTGAGGGTTCAGGTTCTGTCTGGGGGTTCAAGGGCTGTCTGAGGGTTCAAGTGCTGTCTGAGGGTTCAGGTGCTGTCTGAGGGTTCAGGTGCTGTCTGAGGGTTCAAGTGCTGTCTGAGGGTTCAAGGGCTGTCTGAGGGTTCAAGTGCTGTCTGAGGGTTCAGGTGCTGTCTGAGGGTTCTGGTGCTGTCTGAGGGTTCAAGTGCTGCCTGAGGGTTCAAGTGCTGTCTGAGGGTTCCAAGTGCTGTCTGAGGGTTCAAGGGCTGTCTGAGGGTTCAAGGGCTGTCTGAGGGTTCAAGTGCTGTCTGAGGGTTCAGGTGCTGTCTGAGGGTTCAGGTGCTGTCTGAGGGTTCAGGTGCTGTCTGAGGCTTCAAACTGCTGTCTGAGGGTTCAAGTGCTGTCTGAGGGTTCAGGTGCTGTCTGAGGGTTCAAGTGCTGTCTGAGGGTTCCAAGTGCTGTCTGAGGGTTCAAGTGCTGTCTGAGGGTTCAGGTGCTGTCTGAGGGTTCAAGTGCAGTCTGAGGGTTCAAGTGCTGTCTGAGGGTTCAAGGGCTGCCTGAGGGTTCAAGGGCTGTCTGAGGGTTCAAGTGCTGTCTGAGGGTTCAGGTGCTGTCTGAGGGTTCAGGTGCTGTCTGAGGGTTCCAGTGCTGTCTGAGGGTTCAAGGGCTGTCTGAGGGTTCAAGTGCTGTCTGAGGTTTCAGGTGCTGTCTGAGGGTTTTGGTGCTGTCTGAGGGTTCAAGTGCTGCCTGAGGGTTCAAGTGCTGTCTGAGGGTTCCAAGTGCTGTCTGAGGGTTCAAGTGCTGTCTGAGGGTTCAGGTGCTGTCTGAGGGTTCAAGTGCTGTCTGAGGGTTCAGGTGCTGTCTGAGGGTTCAAGTGCAGTCTGAGGGTTCAAGTGCTGTCTGAGGGTTCAAGGGCTGTCTGAGGGTTCAGGTGCTGTCTGAGGGTTCAGGTGCTGTCTGAGGGTTCTGGTGCTGCCCGAGGGTTCAAGTGCTGTCTGAGGGTTCAAGTGCTGTCTGAGAGTTCAAGGGCTGTCTGAGGGTTCAAGTGCTGTCTGAGGGTTCAAGGGCTGTCTGAGGGTTCAAGTGCAGTCTGAGGGTCCAAGTGCAGTCTGAGGGTTCAAGTGCTGTCTGATGGTTCAGGTGCAGTCTGAGGGTTCAAGTGCTGTCTGAGGGTTCAAGGGCTGCCTGAGGGTTCAAGTGCTGTCTGAGGGTTCAAGTGCTGTCTGAGGGTTCATGTGCTGTCTGAGGTTCCAAGTGCTGTCTGAGGGTTCAAGTGCTGTCTGAGGGTTCAGGTGCAGTCTGAGGGTTCAAGTGCTGTCTGATGGTTCAAGTGCTGTCTGAGGGTTCAGGTGCAGTCTGAGGGTTCAAGTGCTGTCTGATGGTTCAGGTGCAGTCTGAGGGTTCAAGTGCTGTCTGAGCGTTCAAGGGCTGCCTGAGGGTTCAAGTGCAGTCTGAGGGTTCAAGGGCTGCCTGAGGGTTCAAGTGCTGCCCGAGGGTTCAAGTGCTGCCTGAGGGTTCAAGTGCAGTCTGAGGGTTCAAGGGCTGTCTGAGGGTTCCAAGTGCTGTCTGAGGGTTCAAGTGCTGTCTGAGGGTTCAAGTGCTGTCTGAGGGTTCAAGTGCTGTCTGAGGGTTCCAAGTGCTGTCTGAGGGTTCAAGTGCTGTCTGAGGGTTCCAAGTGCTGTCTGAGGGTTCAAGTGCTGTCTGAGGGTTCAAGTGCTGTCTGAGGGTTCCGGTGCTGTCTGAGGGTTCAAGTGCTGTCTGAGGGTTCAAGTGCTGTCTGAGGGTTCCAAGTGCTGTCTGAGGGTTCAAGTGCTATCTGAGGGTTCCGGTGCTGTCTGAGGGTTCCAAGTGCTGTCTGAGGGTCCAAGTGCTGTCTGAGGGTTCAGGTGCTGTCTGAGCGTTCAAGGGCTGCCTGAGGGTTCAAGTGCAGTCTGAGGGTTCAAGTGCTGTCTGAGGGTTCAAGTGCTGTCTGAGCGTTCAAGGGCTGCCTGAGGGTTCAAGTGCAGTCTGAGGGTTCAAGGGCTGCCTGAGGGTTCAAGTGCTGCCCGAGGGTTCAAGTGCTGCCTGAGGGTTCAAGTGCAGTCTGAGGGTTCAAGGGCTGCCTGAGGGTTCAAGTACTGTCTGAGGGTTCCAAGTGCTGTCTGAGGGTTCAAGTGCTGTCTGAGGGTTCAAGTGCTGTCTGAGGGTTCCAAGTGCTGTCTGAGGGTTCAAGTGCTGTCTGAGGGTTCCGGTGCTGTCTGAGGGTTCCAAGTGCTGTCTGAGGGTTCAAGTGCTGTCTGAGGGTTCCAAGTGCTGTCTGAGGGTTCAAGTGCTGTCTGAGGGTTCCGGTGCTGTCTGAGGGTTCCAAGTGCTGTCTGAGGGTTCAAGTGCTGTCTGAGGGTTCAGGTGCTGTCTGAGGGTTCAAGTGCTGTCTGAGGGTTCCAAGTGCTGTCTGAGGGTTCAAGTGCTGTCTGAGGGTTCAAGTGCTGTCTGAGGGTTCCAAGTGCTGTCTGAGGGTTCAAGTGCTGTCTGAGGGTTCCGGTGCTGTCTGAGGGTTCCAAGTGCTGTCTGAGGGTTCAAGTGCTGTGTGAGGGTTCCGGTGCTGTCTGAGGGTTCCAAGTGCTGTCTGAGGGTTCAAGTGCTGTCTGCGGGTTCCGGTGCTGTCTGAGGGTTCAAGTGCTGTCTGAGGGTTCAAGTGCTGTCTGAGGGTTCAAGGGCTGTCTGAGGGTTCAAGTGCTGTCTGAGGGTTCAAGGGCTGTCTGAGGGTTCAAGTGCTGTCTGAGGGTTCAGGTGCTGTCTGAGGGTTCTGGTGCTGTCTGAGGGTTCAAGTGCTGCCTGAGGGTTCAAGTGCTGTCTGAGGGTTCCAAGTGCTGTCTGAGGGTTCAAGGGCTGTCTGAGGGTTCAAGGGCTGTCTGAGGGTTCAAGTGCTGTCTGAGGGTTCAGGTGCTGTCTGAGGGTTCAGGTGCTGTCTGAGGGTTCAGGTGCTGTCTGAGGGTTCAGGTGCTGTCTGAGGGTTCCAACTGCTGTCTGAGGGTTCAAGTGCTGTCTGAGGGTTCAGGTGCTGTCTGAGGGTTCAAGTGCTGTCTGAGGGTTCCAAGTGCTGTCTGAGGGTTCAAGTGCTGTCTGAGGGTTCAGGTGCTGTCTGAGGGTTCAAGTGCAGTCTGAGGGTTCAAGTGCTGTCTGAGGGTTCAAGGGCTGCCTGAGGGTTCAAGGGCTGTCTGAGGGTTCAAGTGCTGTCTGAGGGTTCAGGTGCTGTCTGAGGGTTCAGGTGCTGTCTGAGGGTTCAAGTGCTGTCTGAGGGTTCCGGTGCTGTCTGAGGGTTCCAAGTGCTGTCTGAGGGTTCAAGTGCTGTCTGAGGGTTCCAAGTGCTGTCTGAGGGTTCCAAGTGCTGTCTGAGCGTTCCAAGTGCTGTCTGAGGGTTCAAGTGCTGTCTAAGGGTTCAGGTGCTGTCTGAGGGTTCAAGTGCTGTCTGAGGGTTCAGGTGCTGTCTGAGGGTTCAAGTGCTGTCTGAGGGTTCAGGTGCTGTCTGAGGGTTCAAGTGCTGTCTGAGGGTTCCAAGTGCTGTCTGAGGGTTCCAAGTGCTGTCTGAGGGTTCCAAGTGCTGTCTGAGCGTTCCAAGTGCTGTCTGAGGGTTCAAGTGCTGTCTAAGGGTTCAGGTGCTGTCTGAGGGTTCAAGTGCTGTCTGAGGGTTCAGGTGCTGTCTGAGGGTTCAAGTGCTGTCTGAGGGTTCAGGTGCTGTCTGAGGGTTCAGGTGCTGTCTGAGGGTTCCAAGTGCTGTCTGAGGGTCCAAGTGCTGTCTGAGGGTTCAGGTGCTGTCTGAGGGTTCAACTGCTGTCTGAGGGTTCAAGTGCTGTCTGAGGGTTCAAGTGCTGTCTGAGGGTTCAGGTGCTGTCTGAGGGTTCAAGTGCTGTCTGAGGGTTCCAAGTGCTGTCTGAGGGTTCCAAGTGCTGTCTGAGGGTTCCAAGTGCTGTCTGAGGGTCCAAGTGCTGTCTGAGGGTTCAGGTGCTGTCTGAGGGTTCAAGTGCTGTCTGAGGGTTCCAAGTGCTGTCTGAGGGTTCCAAGTGCTGTCTGAGCGTTCCAAGTGCTGTCTGAGGGTTCAAGTGCTGTCTAAGGGTTCAGGTGCTGTCTGAGGGTTCAAGTGCTGTCTGAGGGTTCAGGTGCTGTCTGAGGGTTCAGGTGCTGTCTGAGGGTTCAGGTGCTGTCTGAGGGTTCAAGTGCTGTCTGAGGGTTCAAGTGCTGTCTGAGGGTTCAAGTGCTGTCTGAGGGTTCAAGTGCTGTCTGAGGGTTCCAAGTGCTGTCTGAGGGTTCAAGTGCTGTCTGAGGGTTCCAAGTGCTGTCTGAGGGTTCCAAGTGCTGTCTGAGGGTTCAAGTGCTGTCTGAGGGTTCCAAGTGCTGTCTGAGGGTTCAAGTGCTGTCTGAGGGTTCAAGTGCTGTCTGAGGGTTCCAAGTGCTGTCTGAGGGTTCAAGTGCTGTCTGAGGGTTCCAAGTGCTGTCTGAGGGTTCAAGTGCTGTCTGAGGGTTCCAAGTGCTGTCTGAGGGTTCAAGTGCTGCCTGAGGGTTCAGGTGCTGTCTGAGGGTTCAGGTGCTGTCTGAGGGTTCCAAGTGCTGTCTGAGGGTCCAAGTGCTGTCTGAGGGTTCAGGTGCTGTCTGAGGGTTCAACTGCTGTCTGAGGGTTCAAGTGCTGTCTGAGGGTTCAAGTGCTGTCTGAGGGTTCAGGTGCTGTCTGAGGGTTCAAGTGCTGTCTGAGGGTTCCAAGTGCTGTCTGAGGGTTCCAAGTGCTGTCTGAGGGTTCCAAGTGCTGTCTGAGGGTCCAAGTGCTGTCTGAGGGTTCAGGTGCTGTCTGAGGGTTCAAGTGCTGTCTGAGGGTTCCAAGTGCTGTCTGAGGGTTCCAAGTGCTGTCTGAGGGTTCAAGTGCTGTCTGAGGGTTCAGGTGCTGTCTGAGGGTTCAAGTGCTGTCTGAGGGTTCCAAGTGCTGTCTGAGGGTTCCAAGTGCTGTCTGAGGGTTCCAAGTGCTGTCTGAGGGTCCAAGTGCTGTCTGAGGGTTCAGGTGCTGTCTGAGGGTTCAAGTGCTGTCTGAGGGTTCCAAGTGCTGTCTGAGGGTTCCAAGTGCTGTCTGAGGGTTCAAGTGCTGTCTAAGGGTTCAGGTGCTGTCTGAGGGTTCAAGTGCTGTCTGAGGGTTCAGGTGCTGTCTGAGGGTTCAAGTGCTGTCTGAGGGTTCAGGTGCTGTCTGAGGGTTCAAGTGCTGTCTGAGGGTTCCAAGTGCTGTCTGAGGGTTCCAAGTGCTGTCTGAGGGTCCAAGTGCTGTCTGAGGGTTCAGGTGCTGTCTGAGGGTTCAAGTGCTGTCTGAGGGTTCAAGTGCTGTCTGAGGGTTCAAGTGCTGTCTGAGGGTTCCAAGTGCTGTCTGAGGGTTCCAAGTGCTGTCTGAGGGTTCCAAGTGCTGTCTGAGGGTCCAAGTGCTGTCTGAGGGTTCAGGTGCTGTCTGAGGGTTCAAGTGCTGTCTGAGGGTTCAAGTGCTGTCTGAGGGTCCAAGTGCTGTCTGAGGGTTCAAGTGCTGTCTGAGGGTTCAAGTGCTGTCTGAGGGTTCAAGTGCTGTCTGAGGGTTCCGGTGCTGTCTGAGGGTTCAAGTGCTGTCTGGGGGTCGCACCCCTCCCCCCCCTCCTCTCACCTAGCGCCTAGTACAGAGTGTTTTGCTTTGTAAACATGTCTCAGGCCGAGCAGCACAAACACGTGAATTCAGTGGACACTCTCCTGTCTCCGATGCCTCTGGACTGTAGGGCTGGGGCGGGGTCAGGCGTGAGTCTGTCGTGTGACTCTCGGTCCCGCCCCAGCCCTGACCTTTCACAGCTCTGGGCCCCACCATGACTGACTCTGCCCGGCCCCGCCAGCTGCTCAGAGAGGTGACCTCGACAGGTGCGTGCGACCCCAACCCCTCCAGGCCTGTCAAGGAGCGAGTGACTGACCGCGTCCCAGCCCACCTGGGTCTGACTTGCACCTGAGTGATCTGATTGCAGGAGCCCCTCTGAGATACACACCTCACACTCCTGGCCTTACTCTGTCCTCACCCCCCCCCCCGGACCTACCCCTCCCCCCCTTCGGACCTCTGGCTCGGCCCGACAGACAGACGAGAAGCAGAGCTGGCTCGGACAGGCCCCGCCGCATTCTCTGGGTACGGGGGGGGGGGGCACCTGGGCCTGTTCTGGAGCCTGTCAGAGCATGGCAGGGACATCCCTGCCAGAGGTCAGCCTGGGGTCGTGGCACGGCCTCTCCCGGTACCCCCCTGCTTCCAAGCACCCCCCTGCTTCGAAACACCCACCCTGCTTCCAAGCACCCCACTGATTCCAAGCACCCCCCTGCTTCCAAGCACCCACCCTGCTTCCAAGCACCCACCCTGTTTCCAAGCACCCACCCTGCTTCCAAGCACCCCCCCTGCTACCAAGCACCCCCCACCCCTGCTTCCAAGCACCCCCCACCCCTGCTTCCAAGCACCCCCCACCCCTGCTTCCAAGCACCCAGCTTCTTCCAAGCACCCCCCTGCTTCGAAGCACCCACCCTGTTTCCAAGCACCCCACTGATTCCAAGCACCCCCCTGCTTCCAAGCACCCACCCTGCTTCCAAGCACCCACCCTGCTTCCAAGCACCCCCACCCCTGCTTCCAAGCACCCCCCAACCCTGCTTCCAAGCACCCAGCTTCTTCCAAGCACCCCCCCTGCTTCGAAGCACCCACCTTGCTTCCAAGCACCCCCCTGCTTCCAAGCACCCACCCTGCTTCCAAGCACCCACCCTGCTTCCAAGCACCCACCCTGCTTCCAAGCACCCCCCCACCCCTGCTTCCAAGCACCCCCCACCCCTGCTTCCAAGCACCCAGCTTCTTCCAAGCACCCCCCCCTGCTTCGAAGCACCCACCTTGCTTCCAAGCAACCACCCTGCTTCCAAGCACCCCCCACCCCTGCTTCCAAGCACCCAGCTTCTTCCAAGCACCCCCCCTGCTTCCTTGCACCTCCTCACCCCCTCCTAAAATCGTATTTCTGAAGCTTAAAAAAGAAGATCCCACGTAAAACGTTTTTTTAAATTATTATTAGAAGTGCTATATACAATTAACTGAAAGTATTTTAGTAATAAATTAAAAAACGTAATGTTACAATATGTTGTCATTAAAATATGATTAAACAAAATAAAAAATAGTATTTTACTTCTAGATATTGTTAACAATATATATTATGTATTTACATTTTTACTTATTTTGAATAATTTAATTTAATGTCATTTAATTTGACATTATTTCATATGAGGTTTTATTTTAAATCAATACCTATTGCTCCGGGATGGTGTTGCAGTACCAGTGGGTGGCCACGTGTGGTGCTGGACTTACTCCAGATCTGAGCTGGTGGACATCAGTGACAGTGTTAGGTCCTTTCTAGCTGTAGTGACTCACAAAGTGCAGTTTATGAGTTCCACTGTGCGTGCTCCTCTGTGGATCCATCTCTGGTCCTCGGGTCACTAGGCTGGCTCCATCTCTGGTCCTCGGGTCACTAGGCTGGCTCCATCTCTGGTCCTTGGGTCACTAGGCTGGCTCCATCTCTGGTCCTTGGGTCACTAGGCTGGCTCCATCTCTGGTCCTCAGCTCACTAAGCTGGCTCCATCCCTGGTCCTTGGGTCACTAGGCTGGCTCCATCTCTGGTCCTCAAGACACTAGGCGGGCTCCATCTCTGGTCCTCGGTCACTAGGCTGGCTCCATCTCTGGTCCTCGGGTCACTAAGCTGGCTCCATCTCTGGTCCTCGGGTCACTAGGCTGGCTCCATCTCTGGTCCTCGGGTCACTAAGCTGGCTCCATCCCTGGTCCTCAGGTCACTAGGCCGGCTCCATCCCTGGTCCTCGGGTCACTAGGCCGGCTCCATCCCTGGTCCTCAGGTCACTAGGCTGGCTCCATCCCTGGTCCTCAGGTCACTAGGCCGGCTCCATCCCTGGTCCTCGGGTCACTAGGCTGGCTCCATCTCTGGTCCTCGGGTCACTAGGCTGGCTCCATCTCTGGTCCTCGGGTCACTAGGCTGGCTCCATCTCTGGTCCTCGGGTCACTAAGCTGGCTCCATCTCTGGTCCTCAGCTCACTAAGCTGGCTCCATCCCTGGTCCTTGGGTCACTAGGCTGGCTCCATCTCTGGTCCTCAAGACACTAGGCGGGCTCCATCTCTGGTCCTCAAGACACTAGGCTGGCTCCATCTCTGGTCCTTGGGTCACTAGGCCGGCTCCATCTCTGGTCCTCGGTCACTAGGCCGGCTCCATCTCTGGTCCTTGGGTCACTAGGCTGGCTCCATCTCTGGTCCTTGGGTCACTAGGCCGGCTCCATCTCTGGTCCTCGGGTCACTAGGCCGGCTCCATCCCTGGTCCTCAGGTCACTAGACCGGCTCCATCTCTGGTCCTCGGGTCACTAGGCTGGCTCCATCTCTGGTCCTCGGGTCACTAAGCTGGCTCCATCTCTGGTCCTCAGCTCACTAAGCTGGCTCCATCCCTGGTCCTTGGGTCACTAGGCTGGCTCCATCTCTGGTCCTCAAGACACTAGGCGGGCTCCATCTCTGGTCCTCAAGACACTAGGCGGGCTCCATCTCTGGTCCTCGGGTCACTAGGCTGGCTCCATCTCTGGTCCTTGGGTCACTAGGCCGGCTCCATCTCTGGTCCTCGGTCACTAGGCCGGCTCCATCTCTGGTCCTTGGGTCACTAGGCTGGCTCCATCTCTGGTCCTTGGGTCACTAGGCCGGCTCCATCTCTGGTCCTCGGGTCACTAGGCCGGCTCCATCCCTGGTCCTCAGGTCGCTAGGCGGGCTCCATCTCTGGTCCTCGGGTCACTAGGCTGGCTCCATCCCTGGTCCTCAGCTCACTAAGCTGGCTCCATCTCTGGTCCTCAGCTCACTAAGCTGGCTCCATCTGTGGTCCTCAGGTCACTAAGCTGGCTCCATCCCTGGTCCTCAGCTCACTAAGCTGGCTCCATCTGTGGTCCTCAGGTCACTAAGCTGGCTCCATCCCTGGTCCTTGGGTCACTAGGCTGGCTCCATCGCTGGTCCTCGGGTCACTAGGCGGGCTCCATCTCTGGTCCTCAGGTCACTAGGCGGGCTCCATCCCTGGTCCTCAGGTCACTAGGCTGGCTCCATCCCTGGTCCTCAAGACACTAGGCGGGCTCCATCTCTGGTCCTCGGGTCACTAGGCTGGCTCCATCTCTGGTCCTTGGGTCACTAGGCCGGCTCCATCTCTGGTCCTCGGTCACTAGGCCGGCTCCATCTCTGGTCCTTGGGTCACTAGGCTGGCTCCATCTCTGGTCCTTGGGTCACTAGGCCGGCTCCATCTCTGGTCCTCGGGTCACTAGGCCGGCTCCATCCCTGGTCCTCAGGTCGCTAGGCGGGCTCCATCTCTGGTCCTCGGGTCACTAGGCCGGCTCCATCCCTGGTCCTCAGGTCACTAGGCCGGCTCCATCCCTGGTCCTCGGGTCACTAGGCCGGCTCCATCCCTGGTCCTCAGGTCACTAGGCCGGCTCCATCTCTGGTCCTTGGGTCACTAGGCTGGCTCCATCTCTGGTCCTCCGGTCACTAGGCGGGCTCCATCTCTGGTCCTCAGGTCACTAGGCCGGCTCCATCTCTGGTCCTCACTAGGCCGGCTCCATCTCTGGTCCTTGGGTCACTAGGCCGGCTCCATCTCTGGTCCTCGGGTCACTAGGCCGGCTCCATCCCTGGTCCTCAGGTCGCTAGGCGGGCTCCATCCCTGGTCCTCAGGTCACTAGGCCGGCTCCATCCCTGGTCCTCAGGTCACTAGGCCGGCTCCATCCCTGGTCCTCGGGTCACTAGGCCGGCTCCATCCCTGGTCCTCAGGTCACTAGGCTGGCTCCATCCCTGGTCCTCAGGTCACTAGGCCGGCTCCATCCCTGGTCCTCGGGTCACTAGGCCGGCTCCATCCCTGGTCCTCAGGTCACTAGGCCGGCTCCATCCCTGGTCCTCAGGTCACTAGGCTGGCTCCATCCCTGGTCCTCAGGTCACTAGGCCGGCTCCATCTCTGGTCCTCGGGTCACTAGGCCGGCTCCATCTCTGGTCCTCGGTCACTAGGCCGGCTCCATCCCTGGTCCTCGGGTCACTAGGCCGGCTCCATCCCTGGTCCTCAGGTCACTAGGCTGGCTCCATCCCTGGTCCTCAGGTCACTAGGCCGGCTCCATCCCTGGTCCTCGGGTCACTAGGCCGGCTCCATCCCTGGTCCTCAGGTCACTAGGCTGGCTCCATCCCTGGTCCTCAGGTCACTAGGCCGGCTCCATCCCTGGTCCTCGGGTCACTAGGCCGGCTCCATCTCTGGTCCTTGGGTCACTAGGCCGGCTCCATCTCTGGTCCTCGGTCACTAGGCCGGCTCCATCTCTGGTCCTCGGTCACTAGGCCGGCTCCATCTCTGGTCCCTGGGTCACTAGGATGGCTCTATATTTGATCCTCAGGCTCAAGAGCAGAAAGACCTCCAGCTAGACGTACAAGCGTCATCCATGACCCCCGAGGGACCCCCTCTGGCTACAGGAGGACTCAGGTGTAAATCTTTCTACTCACCAACCGGGAACCCTCGAATTCCACTTTGAAGCCTCTGGAACTTCACTAGCGCCTGGATACCCTCCGAGCGATTAGCCGCGCTCTATAAATCCTGGCTGATCGATTGATTGATTGGCTAACCGCGGCCCTCACGTCGCCAATCCTGAGCTGTATAGCGCCTCAGGGGGAGCTAAATGATGGGCGTCTGTGCGTACGTGGGGGCAGATTTACAAGCCCCTTGCGCTGCCAGCACGTCACTTTACACACTGCCAGTGCATTTCTCTACCCCATATTTACAAGGACAGGAAAAGCCACCCTGCGTTGCTTTTCCTCTCCTTGTAAATACGGCCCCTTTACACGCAAGACTGTGGTTGAAAGGGGCGTTCCATGGGCGTTGCTGTGGGCGTTCCCACGCAGCACCCATGGAACAGACACAGCTCCAGATTTACGAGAAATCGTAAACCTGGAAATGTGGCCACCGAGGCGCAACGAGGAGAAATGTTTTCACTTCTCTCCTGTCTCAAAGCGAGCTGCATTCTACAGCACGCATTGAGAGATGATAATGCCTGCAGTGATTGTTTATGTGCAGGACGGTGCTCCTTCCTGCACAAAAACAATCTCCCCACGACACAGGCACCCTTGCTCCATGGTGCAAGGCTGCCTGTGCCAACGCATGCCAGCTGTGTGTGCGCCAGAGCAGGAGAATGCGAGATATTATTATAAATATGTCGCATTCCTCTGCTCTGGAAGTGCCGCAGCGCCACAGGGCTTGCGTTGTGCCGCAGCGCCACAGGGCTTGCGTTGCGCCGCAGTGCCACAGGGCTTGCGTTGCGCCGCAGCGCCACAGAGCTTGCGTTGCGCTGCAGCGCCACAGGGCTTGCATTGCGCCGCAGCGCCACTGGGCTTGTGTTGTGCCGCAGCGCCACAGGGCTTGCGTTGCGCCGCAGTGCCACAGAGCTTGCGTTGCGCTGCAGCGCCACAGGGCTTGCGTTGCGCCGCAGCGCCACTGGGCTTGTGTTGCGCCGCAGCGCCACAGGGCTTGCGTTGCGCCGCAGCGCCACTGGGCTTGTGTTGCGCCGCAGCGCCACAGGGCTTGCGTTGCGCCGCAGAGCCACAGGGCTTGTGTTGCACCGCAGCGCCACAGGGCTTGCGTTGCGCCGCAGCGCCACAGGGCTTGCGTTGCGCCGCAGCGCCACAGGGCTTGCGTTGCGCCGCAGAGCCACAGGGCTTGTGTTGCGCCGCAGCGCCACAGGGCTTGCGTTGCGCCGCAGCGCCACAGGGCTTGCGTTGCGCCGCAGCGCCACAGGGCTTGCGTTGCGCCGCAGCGCCACAGGGCTTGCGTTGCGCCGCAGCGCCACAGGGCTTGTGTTGCACCGCAGCACCACAGGGCTTGTGTTGCATCGCAGCGCCACAGGGCTTGCGTTGCGTTGCGCTGCAGCGCCACAGGGCTTGCGTTGCCACGCTGCGGCACCTTCTTGTAAATCTACTTTTCTTTTCTGTTCCCATGTGTCCTCCTTTGCACGTCTTGTGCATCCATCCAAAGTGCCACCTGGGATTGTAAAGCGCTTTGACACCCTCGGGTCTAGTCTGTGCTCTATAAAACATCTAATAAAATACAGATTTTTAACCTGTTTAAGTTTTGGAAAGTTAGGCAAGAAAAAAAAAGAGCTCACCTGTTTTGAACGTTAAATATTTCAGAGAGGATGCATTTGAAGTGCCTTTGATGTGTGTGCCTCAGATGTGTCACCTGTGGCCGCAGCCCCGTGGGTTGCGGTGTGTTCCTCTGATGACCTGTCACAGCCTGTCCTGCCTGGCCCCGCCCCCTGCAGTCTAGACACAGAGGCCCTGTCCGGAGGGGCAGCTGGGGGCAGCGCTGTACAAGGCTCGGGCTCCCTTTTAAGAAAGGCGCTATGTTTAACCCTCCTTGAATCTGGACAGAAAGGCGCTATGTTTAACCCTCCTTGAATCTGGACAGAAAGGCGCTATGTTTAACCCTCCTTGAAGCTGTCCAGAAAGGCGCTATATTGAGACCGTCCTCTGGCCCCTTGAGTCTGGCCATAGAGGCGCTTAATTTAAAACGCCCTTCGGCCCCTTGAAACTTGCTAGAAAGGCGCTATATTTAGGCCGTCCTGTGACCCTTGAGGCTTCCACCTGCTGGATAGGTTATATATCCACGGCTCGTAACGAGGCCTCAGTGGAGGGTCTGTGCACCATGGTACCCTCGTCTTTCACCGCTGTCTGTAGCCAGCGGGGACCCGCCCCCCCCCCCTCCCTTAGTGGGCCTACACACCTGAGCTAAGCAGCGCCTAGATGCGGCTGTATGTACCCAGGCTCTCGCGCAGAGAGGCCTAGTGAAGCTTCTAGCCCCTCCCCCCCCCCCACACCCTTACCTCCCCCCTCGGGGGCTGGGAGGGGGGGGGGTCACAGTGAACACCCCGCTCTCACCCCCTTAAACGTGAACCCCAGAACATGAAAGGTCCCAAGTTCCTAGCAGGCCACGCGCAGGGGGCGCTATACGAGGCGTGTAAGATAGCGCCTATCACAATCGAGGCGCCTCAGTGAAACATGACGCAAACGCACGGCTGTTGGTACATCAGCCACGTTGAAATAGCGCCTTGACTCTATTTTAGAGGGTACCTCTGTCAACCTGTTTTCTCACCTGCCCCAGAAGTACCAATATACGCAGTATATATATATTTTAAATAATTTAATATTTCAGTTTGAGCAGCTCCTATTTTTAAATATTTTAATATTTCAGTCCAATTTTTAAATTTTTTAATATTTCAGTCCTATTTTTTTTATATTTTAATATTTTAGTTTGAGCGGCTCCTGTTTCTAAATATTTTAATAGTTCAGTCCTATTTTTTAATATTTTAATATTTTAGATTGAGCGGCTCCTGTTTTTAAATATTTTAATATTTCAGTCCTATTTTTACATACTTCAATATTTCAATTTGAGCGGCTCCAATTTTTTTATATTTTAATATTTCAGTGCTATTTTTTTATATTTTCATATTTTAGTTTGAGCGGCTCCTGTATTTTTATAATTTAATAACAGAAGCAATATGCCACAAGTACCTAGGAGTGATCTTTGACAACAACGGAAGATACAAAACCCATCTGGGAGAACATAAAAAGAAAGGTACAGCACTAGCTTTTGCTCTCAGTTCCATCCATAAGGAATTATCTGGCCCAACTTTTGCTCCAACACTACAGGTGGCGTAGGCAAAAGTCATCCCAACACTAACATATGGAAGTGAGGTGCTTAAGGGATTGGACAGTGATCAACTGGACACAATTATAGCAAACATCTTTAGAACAGTCTTTCACTTACCATCTTCCACGTCACCGGCACAGATCAGGCTGGAACTGGGCATCTGTAAGCAAACTTTGGGCAGAAAGATGCATTTCCTAACGTGCTGTCACAAGCCGAGGCTACCCAAAGAAGGTAGCTTAGCAGAACACCTATGGTCCGATCTAAAAACAAAACGATGGCAAGCGGGGTATCGATATTTGTCAAGTGGCCTAAAAACCTTAGGCCTGAGTGAAGTATGGGACCTACATGTCAGCGAACATGAGTTTAAAAGGCCAGCGAAAAAATGCACAAAGAAGCTCTCCTCAATGGAAGATAAGGCGAGCCTTGCTAAAAGAAGCCATGGTTGGATGACCCTCATGACATATGATCAGCTGACACCTCAGAGCTACTTAACTTGTTCATTTAATGCACGCACCAAACTAAGGGCCAGATGTAGGAGAGCAAATACCGGTAGGTAAGTGCCGATTTCGGCCGTTACCGACCGGTATTTGGTGTTTGGCATGTAGGGGCTTGAGATTTACAGAATCTGTCAATTTACCGATTCTGTAAATTAACCGAATCGGTAAAATACAGAATCGGTATATTTACCGATTCGGTAAATCCAGATGTAGCTGACTCTCCTAAGAGTGCCACAGGCCCTTAAGAGTCGGTATTTTACCACACAATCCTATTGTGTGGTAAAATACCGAATTCAGGTGTGCATGCACACCTGTGCAATGTGACAGACAGACATGCCCTTAGGGCATGTATGTGTGCCACATGTCACACAAGCCTGTACTTGGGGTGCTAGAGGGTGTCAAAGTGACACCCCCTGCACCCTTGCAGGATTCGGTATTTACCGATTCGGTAAATACCGAATCGGTATTTCCCATTGATTCCTATGGGCTTCAAGGCCCATAGGAATCAATGGGCAATACCGATTCGGTATTTACAGAATCGGTAAATACCGAATTTTACAGATTCGGTAATTCAGATTTTAAAATTACCTAAATCTTGCCCCCTTCCCATTTACAGACTCTTAAATACCGAATCGGTAAAATTCGGTATTTAAGAGTCGGTAAATATGAATTACCTACATCTAGCCCTTAGATTTTTAAAACTAAGACTGGGGGTGATTAACCTGTCTTGCCACTTCCCCAAATGGAAAAGAGAACAAGCCCCGGAGACATGTCGATTTTGCGGCAAGCATAGGGAAGATATAATTCATGTTGTGTGCCTTTGCTCCAGCCTCCTGAAAGAAAGAAAGAAAGAAGGCTTCTCCTGCGGAGGGCCTGGAACAATAAGGAAGTCAGATCATGCAGATCTGCAGTACTGGCCTGCTTCGACCCACGGAATACATATCGCAGAATAAAAACTAGGGAAGGGGAGATGCCAATCGCCAGCTCAGTCGGAAACGCAGATGCTTGGACCTTTACAGCCTGATTCATCAATCTCCCGTTTTGCGAGCCCCTAATAGCGATTCATAATGAATCGCTATTAAGGACTTGCAAAACGGGATTCATGTAGGAATTGCATAAAGAAATGCGATTCCTACACATTCCTTATTTGCGATTAGCAAATTGCTAATTGCAAATAAGGAATACTCCCCATTCATTCCTATGGGCCCTTTGGCCCATAGGAATGAATGGGGAGACATTCCTTATTTGCGAGTAGCAATTTGCTAATCGCAAATAAGATAGCGATTTCAAGGGTGCCAGGGGTGTCCAAAGGACACCCTGTAGCACCCCTGAAATGTAATCTACATTGGAGTTGCGCACACACATGTCCAAAGGACATGTGTGTGTGTAACATGCAAAAGAAAAAAATGCACTAAAGTGCTTTAATCTATTTTTTCGCTACTTACCACGAAGTCTGACTTCGTGGTAAATAGCGGCCAAATATAGCGAAATAGCAATTTAAAATTGGTTGATGAATTGCATTTAAGGAATCTCAAATAGAGATTCCTTAAATGCAAATCTTCGCAAATGTGCGAATTCTGTAATAGCGATTATTGCATTTGGGATGATGAATCCCAAATGCAATAATTGCACTCGCCAAGGGCCAGATTCTCAGAATCTGGCCCTTTTGCGAGCCGATTTTCGTTTCATGAATCAGGCTGTAAGTCTGCCAAATATAAACCTGGCAAGAGCCATTTTGAACGAGACAGTTTCTATAGGTGCAGGGCAGAATCAAGAGAGTTCGGGCATATGGTGGCCTAGGAAATCTGTTTTTTACTCTCACTACTGTTATTTAATAAGTCCATTAATTGAATAAGTATCAAAATGGTGTTATCTTTTGTATTGTGTACTGTGCAAATGTTTTTTTAAAATCATGCAATAAAGTTTTACTCCGATATTTTAATACTTCAGTCCTATTTGTACGTACTTCACTATCTCAGCTCGAACGGGCCCTCGCCCCTACAGGTTTCTATCACGACTCGCCAAGAGTTGAGCATAGGTGGAAACTTTGGTGCGACTGCTTAAACCCCCCCCCCCCCCCCCCCTCCCCCGGGGCTGCTGCAATCCGTGACACTCATAAAAGTTAATCCTCGCACAAAGGCCGCTTATTAGCGCATTTGTCTGCGGTGCGGGGCCCCCGGCGCCTTTGAGGTGGGTTCAGAGCGCGTCTCCGGCCGCAGGTTCGAGGGAGCCCCCCCCTGCGGTCTCCTCCCAGATGTAATCTGCACCCTCAGACGCCAGGAGCCTTTAATCCTGTCAGACTGTCAATTCAGCTCAGCAAGTAATCTTGGGGTGGATTCCACCTGCCCAGGGATGAGCTCACAGTAACACAGGGGCGTGGCTACCTCGGTGCAGCGGGTGCAGCTGCACCGGGCCTCGGGTTCCACGGAGCCCCCTCCCTTGCGGTCTCCTCCCAGATGTGATCTGGACCCTCAGACGCCAGGAGCCTTTAATCCTGAGGCTGTCAGCTCAGCTCAGCAGGTCATCTTTGGGAGCTCACAGTAACACAGGGGCGTGGCTACCTCGGTGCAGCGGGTGCAGCAGCACCGGGGCCGGAGGTGCCCATTAAACCCTAATATTAGCTGCATGTCACTGCCCAGCAGCAGTCACAAGGACTATTTCCCACTGTTTGCACCCGGCCCAGGGCAGCCATGCCACAGTGCTGTAATACCAGGGGGGCAGGGAAGGCATCAGACTGTGCCCGGTGACCCTGAAGCCGGGAGGAGGAAGGCCAGGGTCATATGTACAGGAAGGTGGCAACATCTGGAGAAAAACAGGGCTTCTGATGGTTCAGCCACCCTCTTGTGACTAGTCCCCGTGGTGAGTCCCAACGTCTTGTGACTAGTCCCCGTGGTGGGTGTCCCACCCTCTTGTAACTAGTCCCCACGGTGGGTGTCCCACTCTCTCGTGACTAATCCCCATGGTGGCTGCTGGCCCACTCTCATCACTAGTCCCCGTGGTGAGTGTCCCACCCTCTTGTGACTAGTCCCCGTGGTGGGTGGCCCACCCTCTTGTGACTAGTCCCTGTGGTGAGTGTCCCACCCTCTTGTGACTAGTCCCCGTGGTGAGTGTCCCACTCTCTTGTAACTAGTCCCCGTGGTTGGTGGGTGTCCCACCCTCTTGTAACTAGTCCCCACGGTGGGTGTCCCACTCTCATCACTAGTTCCCGTGGTGAGTGTCCCACCCTCTAGTGACTAGTCCCCGTGGTGGGTGTCCCACTCTCTTGTAACTAGTTCCCATGGTGGGTGTCCCAGTCTCTCGTGACTAGTCTCCACGGTGGGTGTCCCACTCTCTCGTGACTAGTCCCCACGGTGGGTGTCCCACTCTCTCGTGACTAGTCCCCACGGTGGGTGTCCTACTCTTACTCTTTCGTGACTAATCCCCATGGTGGATGGTGCCCCACTCTTATCACTAGTCCCTGTGGTGAGTATCCCACCATCTTGTGACTAGTCCCCGTGGTGGGTGTCCCACCCTCTTGTGACTAGTCCCCGTGGTGGGTGGACCACCCTCTTGTGACTAGTCCCCGTGGTGGTTGGACCACCCTCTTGTGACTAGTCCCTGTGGTGGGTGGCCCACCCTCTTCTCACTAGTCCCTGTGGTGAGTGCCCTACTCTCTTGTAACTAGTCCCCGTGGTTGGTGGGTGTCCCACCCTCTTGTGACTAGTCCCCGTGGTGAGTGTCCCACCCTCTTGTGAATAGTCCATGTGGTGAGTGTCCCACCCTCTTGTCACTAGTCCCCGTTGTGGGTGTCCCACCCTCTTGTGACTAGTTCCCATGGTGGGTGTCCCAGTCTCTCGTGACTAGTCTCCACGGTGGGTGTCCCACTCTCTCGTGACTAGTCCCCACGGTGGGTGTCCCACTCTCTCGTGACTAGTCCCCACGGTGGGTGTCCTACTCTTACTCTTTCGTGACTAATCCCCATGGTGGATGGTGCCCCACTCTTATCACTAGTCCCTGTGGTGAGTATCCCACCATCTTGTGACTAGTCCCCGTGGTGGGTGTCCCACCCTCTTGTGACTAGTCCCCGTGGTGGGTGGACCACCCTCTTGTGACTAGTCCCCGTGGTGGTTGGACCACCCTCTTGTGACTAGTCCCTGTGGTGGGTGGCCCACCCTCTTCTCACTAGTCCCTGTGGTGAGTGCCCTACTCTCTTGTAACTAGTCCCCGTGGTTGGTGGGTGTCCCACCCTCTTGTGACTAGTCCCCGTGGTGAGTGTCCCACCCACTTGTGAATAGTGCATGTGGTGAGCCCCACCCTCTTGTGAATACACATTTTCTCAAAAACGTACCTCTGTTTTGCTGCTTCCCACTGATGGAAGACATCCATAACAGACTCTAGCTCATATCTTATCGGATCGGTAACCCATTTATGTGCCAAATAATTCAATGTTTCCTTCTCCCTAGAATCAGGCAGTTGACTACGCAACTGTTTACGCTCTGAGACAGGGTTTGCACTTGTTGCTCCAAAGAGAGGATACAGAAGACTAGTGACAGTACTAGCCACTCTTTGTCGGACAGAAGGAGAAGTCAATGAAAAGACAAGCGGAAAAGCAGGGTGAGGCAAGGCAGACGCAGAGGCAGTGTCAGGAGGAGTACCAGGAGTGGTAGTCGTTATAGTAGTTAAAGTTGTAGGAAGAAAAGGCAGAGCAGATGTCAAAGCCGGTGGCCCTTGAGGGGGCTGCACCGGAGGAATAGGAACCAACTGAAGAGCAGCTGGTGGTTGTGGAGGAGCAGGAGGCAATGCAATCACAGGTTGCGCAGCTAAAGGTTGCGGAGGTGCCGTAGCATTCTGCACATAAGGGGGTGGCAAACTTAATAAATGCGATATTAGGGGTTCTTTTTCAAGGTCTTTTGCTGCATCTTGCTGAAGAGGCGGCAAGACTGGATAGCATTTATCGATTACCATTTTACGTTGCCTGTGCAACTGTTCGTTCATCTGTTCCTCTTCGTTATCTTTAAACTGCATAGCAGCTTGAATTATCGAGATATCCTTTTCTCTCTTATTTTTCTTTGCTAACTTAATTTCCTTCTCTTTGGCTTCCTTACGCCATAGGCGGAAAGAGTCAAACATCGCCGGCCGGGCTTTCTTCTTAAAAAGTTTAACCTCGAGATTATCTAAAATTTCCGTGTCAAAGCTACCATATTGGGGCCATTTTAAAACACCATCCTTGCTGGTGTGTTGGATCCATAATTCATTATATGTGATGGGGCCTACGCCATGTTTCACATAAAGTTCATAAGTTGGAGTTCCAATCGGAGGAACAGGACACGAGTCCTCCAATCGGGAATCCCTATTACAACCAAGACAAAACAAGTTTCCAAGTCTGCTAAGACCAGGCATCTTCGCTCTCTAGTCTAGCTTTAAACTTCAAAGGATTATCGAATACGATAGTCTCGTGAATACACGAGTCCCTCGGCTTTGGTACTTGCAAGTTCCAAATCAAAGATCCCAAGGGGATACCCAAACTAAGAACCAAACTAAGGACTGGGAGACGCTCCACTTATACTTAACTGAGGTATCGATAACGTCACCAGAAGACTCGTCTATCGTTTCGCTCTACCAAACATCAAAGGTCCAAATCAGGGCAATAGTCAGGGCAGCAGTCCTTCGTAGCCGTCGGGAAGCGGGGAACCTCGCAGCAAAGACTTTCGGACCACGTCGACATGCAGGGGTCGATGAAGTGGCGGCCTTCCTCCAGAATTTTCACACAAAGCTCCTCACGAACCTCTGGCTTGGACCGGTACCGCTGATATCGCCCCACGTTGGGCGCCAGATGAAGTACTGGGTTTTTCAGAACCCAGCGGTGCCAGGGGTACACCCTAAGACTTTGTGTCCTTCCTGTTTAGACTACAGAAACTCAGAGTCTTCTAGGTGAAGTCAAAGATCGAATTTATTGGCTGCAACCAAGTAACAGGTATCCTAGAAGTACAACACAGTGTATATTCTCAGGAGACTGCTCGATCTTACAGAGCCAGCCTTCTCTTTTTATACAAAATATTATGCTTCAGGCAAACATTCTTTACATTACAGTTGACCATTCACATATTTTCACTACAAAGAAAAAGCAGAGTCATGATGACAAGCCCATATTTCAGTTTGTCCAGCCCACAATCAATTACCCGGCAAGGCCCAGTATTTTCATCAGATATCGACGGACCCCCAATAAAACCGGGCACCTCCTCCTCGTAAAGCAGGTCATAAAGTAGGAAACAGGGACAGGTGTGTGCAAGATTAGGCGTGGTCTGTGTGCGATGAAAGGTTTATGGCATGTTGTGCCTTGATACTATCTCGTTCGGCCACTGGGAGAGGAACTGACCGAACAGGTTTGGCCTTGGGCAGTGGAGTCGGCTTGCCCAGGTCGCAGAGAAGTCAGGAAAGGTGTACGTGTCTTTCAGGATCGTGTTTGGCCTTAATCATTGGCCTATGTGAGGGCAACTCACAAAATGGCTGCCGTGCACAAAATGGAACCTGAGGGTTTGTAGAAAAGTCAGCCCATATCGCACCCGATGCCCAGGCTGCTGGTGCAGGGCGACTCTTAGTTCCCATCTTGAATAATTACCAAATAAAGATACGGGCGCTGAAGGCAGGAAAACAAGAACAGAGTTTATTTCTCATGAGGAGAGCATGTCATTTGGGACACTCGCATAGTGTCTTCGGGAGGTGCTCTAACAAGTTTCTCTGAGGCTTCGTCTTTTATACACAGGTTTATGGCACACACATCCTTCATTACAATCAAGACATTGTGAAGTGTGAAGATATTCCAACACGTGGCTACAGTAGGGGCCCTTATCCTCCATACAATAGGAGGGGGCTGTCACGCAGCTGAGTGTTCTGCTGATTCCTTTGGAATGTGTGCGCCTGATCGAATCTCAGGGGGTGGGGTGGTCATGATCAATAGTGGCTACTTTCAAGAGAGGCGAGTGCATACAGTAGTGGGCAATAAACTGTATCCTCAGGCTAAGGGATGACCAGCGGTCCATGTGGACAATTAGGTTCAGAGGAAGAGGTCATCAAAGGAGGGGTATTCATGGAGGGAAAGGAGGTGTTGGTCAGGCGCGGAGTGTGATTCTCAGAGGCAGAGTCATAGGGGAGGGCTCATGACTTGTGCATGTGAGAGCGGGGGCGGTCAGGGTGCATGGGGGAAGCTTGCAGGGTCAGGGAAGTGTGCCTATGATCGATTGTGAACAAGGAGACCATGATACCTAAAATGGCTGTCGTGTACGTGTGTGCATGGGTCTATGCTAGCGGGATAACACAGTCAGTGTTTTAGCGATATCCGTTCTGCTTACAACAAGGGATACAGTGAACACAAATGAACGCCGCTTATGTACATACACATTGCTATATTCAACAGTCGCCGCTTTTTTACATAAGCAAGTTCAATTTCTACATAGTCGATGCAATAGGCAGAATGCACTACATGTTAATTTACATTTGTTGGGTTCTTCATACAAGCCTAGAGATCGGCATAATATTTAGTCGGAGTCAAGAAAAGAGGTTCCGAAACATTACAGAATCAAGTTCAGACTTTCTCTCCGATGACATCAACATACAGTAAAAAGTGCTATATGAGACTTTTGGACTTGAGTGACCGATGAAATATTTTTGAAAGCAATAAAAATTGAGGGGGGAATTCAGTTAGATGTAAACAACTAGTCAAAGGGTGGGTAGAAAGTTCAGGAAGGGGGGGTCTTAGTGAAAATGTCTTTTTCAACGACGTGCCACCACTGGTACACTCTGGTAGTCCGTTTTCTTTTCGTTGGCGCTTTTGAGCACCGGCGGTGGAGCTATAAGTCCAGCTCGGAATCATCCTTACGCGTTGCAGGGTGCGATCAGTCCTCTGCTGTTAGATCACAGTCCTGTTTCCTAACTGATCTTCTTAGGGGTGCCTTATGCTGGGCACCTGCGTGTCTCTCTTTTTCCGTGGCAAACCTAATTCTATAGTCAAAAGTTTATATGAAAGAGTTTGTTGAATAATCGAGGGAAGAGAGGGCGGAGTGGGGCCAGATCTTCGAACACACCAAGAGACCAAGGGAGCAAAGGACAACGAGCAGGCAGGCCCATCAGTCGGACTCAAAAGGGGACGGGGACTTCAGGCACGAGTGGGTCAGCAAGCCGAGGGCTTCAAGGTAGCCCTTCATTCTTTCATCTGCCGAGTTTGAAAGTTGTGCCTCGTCCCGCGTCTCGTTGCTCTGCGGCTCCACCTTTGGTTGCGGTCACATGTGCTTCATGATCTGTGGCCAGGCTGTGCGTCACGTCCAGCTCCTCTCCTCCGGTTATTATATCTTTCAATGAGTAGAAAACAAGTTTTAGAAAAACTGGCAGGAGAAGACATTTATACATCTCAATTCCGTCCCCAATCCTATGTAGGTGGGGGATAAGTTCATCGGTCACAGTCAGAAGTCGTCATTTATGGAGTCTGTAGGAGTGCATTGCTATGGAATTCATAACCCTGTTCGGCGCTCATTCGTGACGTACGTGGAGAGAAATTGGACCTTTATACACAGTGTATTATATCAAACTCAAAATCGAGTCCTTATGTAGAGACTCGCCCTTCCCTTTAACCCAAGCATCGACAATCTTACATCTCCCTTCGGGGTCGGCTAACTCTTGTAAGTGGGGCGTTATCGTCATGAAGAAGGGGGAGGGGGTGGACGTAAAACATGCTCTTCTTGGGGAGTGAACGTTAATCAAGGTCATCAATTTCGCTTTCGAGGGTAGATGACATGAAGCTGGGGTTAATCGGGGGAAACGGGGACGCTTTGGACAGGGAGCTGGGGTCGATCGGGAGAAGTGGGGTACTCTGGACATTCGTACTCAAGGGCAGAGGAGCGAAGTAATTTGTGCATTGGGGATTGCATTTTAGCGAACCGAAAAACAGAAGGCCATTGACGTTATAGTCCCCCCTTAGAAGGCCAGATTAGGGGACATCCGTCGTCTTACCTATCCTTTCCTTCATTACCAACTCGGGTTCTATCGTTTTGCAGAAAGGAGAGGTAGTAATATGGCAAGTCACAATCGTTTTGGTTTTGGTCAATTTTGCTGAACACTTTTGCGTTCGAGGAAACCCAATTATGTTTTGTGCCGGAGGGGCACAACGTCACCAGACACGAAAAGAGGAAACAGGGGGCTTTTTGGAGAGAGAGAGAGAGAGAGAGAGAGAGAGAGAGAGAGAGAGAGAGAGGAAGAGAGGGAGAGAGGGAGAGAGGGAGAGAGAGAGCGAGAGAGAGAGAGAGAGAGAGGAAGAGAGGGAGAGAGGGAGAGAGAGAGAGAGAGAGAGAGAGAGAGAGAGAGACCGCACCCTAAATGGGCCATTCGGTACACGTATGACATGGAGAGAGAAAGAGAGAGAGAGAGAGACGTGTACAATAATGGGCCATTCAGTGCGCGCACAACACAGAACAACAGGGGTTAAGTAACACGGAAACACAGGCAGAGGGATGACGTAGATTCATGCATCACGTACACACAAACTCAGACGGGAGAGACAGTACATGTATTATATACAAAAATCCAAGACAAAACATAGAACAGTTATTGGCCAAAAATGATCTCCTCCTGTACGCTGCGCATTCTCAGTATTTTAAGCTCTCTTTACTTTTTCTTCTCTTTTTATTGTCGGCTGCCTTTACTGGAGGTTGTGGTTGCGCACACTTACGTCTCTGCCACTTGGTCATGAACTAACCTGGTCGGGCTAGTGCTCACGGTGGTATTTTCGAGTCATTTTAGCAAATGTGTTTCCAGGCTGAGACAATAGTCGGTGTCAGTTGGAGAACAATGGGGCAGCTTTGAGTTACATGTCTATGAGGATGCGAAAAAGGAGGTAGTAGGTTTTCAAATATTGGCAATATCCCTAGTCCTCTCGGCGGAGGATACTTGTGTAAACCTTACCTCGAAATATACCCTAAACTTTTCCCTATTTAGTTAAGTGTGGAGTGCTTAATCATGTGTGCACATTATTTTTGGTGGTATTATTCGGAATGCGTGGGCACCATAATCGAACGCCTTTTTCCCGTCTTCTTCGTCCGTTAGATCACCATTTTCCTTCTTTGTATTCTTAATCGATGTTCCAAAGTGACCTGCAGAAAGAGGGAAAAAGAAGGGGGGCGGGGACAGCATTTAAGAACACATCAGCGCGCATAAACCCGAAAAGGCTTTTACTTACTACATACTCGGTCTATCTCCACGGAACGCAGTTCTTGCCAACTCGGCATTTAAGCCCAGATGAACCTTTTAGTGTGTGAGAGATGATTATCGGAAGCCAGTGTGTGGTATTATGGACCATATGTAGGGAGGCCAGGTGGCACTCCTTCGGGGCGACTTAGGGACATTTTAGCACAATTTTCCTGATACAGGTGGCACATAAAGTATAGACTGAATTCCAGGGTCTTTTAGCGGTTGCTTTAGGCTGTACAAGAATGTGCAAAGTACATACAACAAAAACCTGGACCATTCATATTTGCACTATTTCTGCGTACTATATGTTTTATCCCTTAACTAATCGAGCTGAGCCATTTCACCTGTATTTTTAGTTATATCGGAAATAGTGATCATTCATTTGAAACTTATCAACTTACTCGTGACAACTACGTTTGCTTTTTCCAAAAATCTTTAATAAGAATGTCGGTGTACAAATACGGGCCTACAACCCCGTGGGCCGGTCACGGAGCAGGCTGGAACTGTATATGTGGGGATACCTATTAGCGAAAAACTTTAATGGAGTCGGTGGTCGTTTATTTCATAATAAAAAGTGCGAAAAGTGTAATAAAATCATGTCGAGACTTCAGTGTGAGCGAGTGTCATAAGTGTTGGGCTTCGAACTTTCAATAATCATGATGCGTCAAACTTAACAATAATTCATTGTCCGAATGTTCAATCAATACCCATCTGATGTCAATTTACTGTCTAAACACATAATCAGTACCCATCCAATATCAATTCATTGTCTGAACATATAACCAGTACCTATCCCATATCAATTCATTTCCCGAACTGACAGTACACATCCTGAATCAATTAATTGTCCGAACATATAATCAGTACACATCCTATATCAATCCATGTGGTTAAAAAAACCTGCATACATATCTCATGACACCAGGACTGAACAATCGGGGTACAACAAGGAGTTGAAAGTTTCATTTGCATCGGCGCCATTTTGGGTGCAGTCAGGCAGAACCAGGCATAGTCTAAATCTCTACTAACTCGTGGTTGGCCCAGAGCTTCCTTTGGCAGTCAAAAAGTTCCGTTAAAGGGCAAAAGAAAGGATCGGTGGTCTGAACCATCAGTCAAAAAGGGGAGGGAGGCAACAATTTTCCTACCGGGTCATACTGTGTTTTCACCGGAACTGATCCGAACTGTAGTCTGCAGGATTCTAGTCATTCAAACTGAGGCTGGCGACAGCATGGGAGCGCCGACGTCCTGCGGCTACATTTCCATCGTTCCGTGGGCAATCATGGCAGTCATTCCCCATCGGGGGTATCTGCGGGGGTCGGGGACTCCCGCGGCGCCTCTAGAATCTTCAAGGTCGTGGAGAACTATGATGGTGGAGTCAACAGGTGACCGGGCCATTCCTTCATGCTGGGCCCGCTCTTGTAAAGTAGACCGCCATTTTGAGAGTTCGGCAGCTACCAGCGATCGCGGGGTCAAATGAGCGGACGGGCTCCAACCTGCCGGGCGAGGTGTTGCAGCATCGCCACAGTGGATGAACCCTTTTCCGGGTGCGTGGAGCGTCGCTGCACCGCAAGAGTGGACGAACCCTTTGCCGGGTGCGAGGTGCGTTGAGGGCGCAGCTGGGGAGCCTCCACCTGAGGAGGTGGGAGAGGCTCGTTCGTGCCGCCTCTCCCTCCTGGTGCACCCCACGGCGTCTCGCTTGACATTTGTTATGGCCGGACCAGGCGATGAGGACGGGGGAGGTCGGAGGCATGTGCAAGACATCCCCCCCAGGGTTGTTGCAGCCATTATAAAAGAAAGAAGTGGCGCCTGGCATGTTTTCGGGCCGGGCCTCCGGTGGATGGCGGCCGGACGCTCTTTGCCCTGGCCCCATGAACGGGTTCCTTGGCTCATCCGGTGGGGCAGGCCTTGGCGTGTGGCGCCTCTCCTGGGCCTTTCGTGTAGTGGCCTCTCCACTCCCAGGCCCTCCATGGATGCTGGTCCAGACTGGGAGAGAGAGGGGGGGGTCGAGGACACGGACATTCCCCCCCCCTGCAACTCTCCAGGGTTGTCGTAGCAGTCCCCTTGGCCGGGTCCCGTCGGCCTCGGCCTCTCCTCCGGCTACACCCTATGTGATGATCTCCGGCCGACGGTTGGCAGCAGGACCCGCCCTATATGTGTTGCTTCCGGCTGGGCGTAGCCGCAAACCTGTTGCACTTTGGGAGTTTCCAGAAAGGGGGCGGATGTCTGCTGACTTGTATCTTTCCCAGGTTGCCGTTATTTGGGCGTGGCAGGCGGTGGGACAGACATGTTTGGAGCAGCGAGGGGCAGTGAAGCCTCGTTGCCTTATGGCCGTCGTAATGTCAAGCTTGGCTTCTCTTATCATTTTCAGGTTTCTTATTACGGGTTTATTTCTAACGTTTCTTGTTTCTAGGACAATAATAGGTTTTATCATTAAGTATTGTTATCGTTTCCTTGTTCGTTATTTAAAAAAAAGTTCATCAGTGGCCTACTGATTTCGTTTTCCTATTCCTTTCTTTCCAGGTTGTTTCATGCTAAAGTTTCTGTTAACAGGATACAGTGATCACTTTGTTATTATTGCATATGTCCTTTTCACTAGGGGTGCGAAGGCCGTAAGAGCCGGGGCACTAGCGCTAGGGTCACCCACGCCTGCACTTTGAGCTGGTGAGTGTTGTGCTAGAGGCTGGCAGGGAGCATAAGGAGGGGCATGTAGATAATTGGAGGACCGAGCAGTAACTCGTCATTTGCCCGCTGTTTGGAGGGCATCTCCGGATAGAGCGTAGGGTGGGGTGGCCAGTCCTGATTCTTGTGTTTGTTTAACTTCCTCTTTTCTTCTTATTTCTTCATCTAGTTCTTTTGCGGCCAGATGGGCTGCTTTTCGTAACTCTTTCACTATTTTTGCTTCTTCTCTTTTCCTTCGCTGTTCTGCTTCTTTGCGCCACATGCCAATACTATCGAGCATAGTGGGATTTGCCTTATTTATTTTTACAGCTGCGTCTAGTGTTTTTATTTTATTTTCATCAAAAGAACCTATCAGTGGCCACTGACTTTCAGGATCCTTTTTTGTATATTTATGCCATAACTTACTATAAGCTATAGCGACTAGTCCTGGCTTAGTAAACATGTCCTTATTAGGGGTGCCTTCCAGTGGAGCTGGATGGTTCATCTCTAATAAGCGGTCCGGGTTGACCCAACTACTAACCAATGGGGAGAAGATAGGCATGACGGGTTACAATGGGGGGCAAAAGCCTGCACTACCTATCTTTTCACTACTTGCAAAAACTGGACAGAATATTCTATTCTACGCTATTTGCAAACAGAGAATACCTCCAGAAGGAACCAATTCCAAACAGTCAATGTTTGGATAAACAATCAATCAATGAGGAATGAAATAGGCACGACGGGTTAAAGGCTTGCGTTGCCTACCCTTCACTATCTGCAAAGGGAGAGAGAATATTCCTATTCTTCCCCGTTTGTAGGCAGAGAAGATCCTTAAGAGAACCAACTTCGAACAATTCAATGCCCGATTCAAACAATCAATCAATGGGGAGAAAAATAGGCACGGCAAATTACAATGGGGGACAAAAGTCTGCGTTACCTATCCTTCACTATCTGCAAAGACTAAACAGAGTATGGCGACTCTGTGCTAGTTTGCAAATAGAGAATCTCTCAGAGACAATAAGACGAGTAATACTAGTATTTTCAAACAATCAATCAATCAATTTCGCAATTTGTCGTGTGTCACGACCTTACCCGGACCGGACCATGTGGGCAGTTCTTCGCCTTCCTTTTTCCAGCGCCCGATCGTTCTCTTTCTCCATGTTTTTACCGCAGCAGTCCTGTGGGATTCCAGTCAGGACAATAGGTCACTTGAGAGAGGTCCGTTCGGAATCGGTGAAGTTCATTCAATCGGCAGCCGGACGAGGGCCCTCTCAAGGCAGGTATACTCCAATCATTTAGATGTTCACCCCATCGTTTGGACCTCTCTTACCGGACCTTATGTCGCTGATGGACCCCGCGTTGGGACGCCAATTGTAGAAAAGTCAGCCCATATCGCACCCGATGCCCAGGCTGCTGGTGCAGGGCGACTCTTAGTTCCCATCTTGAATAATTACCAAATAAAGAGACGGGCGCTGAAGGCAGGAAAACAAGAACAGAGTTTATTTCTCATGAGGAGAGCATGTCATTTGGGACACTCGCATAGTGTCTTCGGGAGGTGCTCTAACAAGTTTCTCTGAGGCTTCGTCTTTTGTACACAGGTTTATGGCACACACATCCTTCATTACAATCAAGACATTGTGAAGTGTGAAGATATTCCAACACGTGGCTACAGTAGGGGCCCTTATCCTCCATACAATAGGAGGGGGCTGTCACGCAGCTGAGTGTTCTGCTGATTCCTTTGGAATGTGTGCGCCTGATCGAATCTCAGGGGGTGGGGTGGTCATGATCAATAGTGGCTACTTTCAAGAGAGGCGAGTGCATACAGTAGTGGGCAATAAACTGTATCCTCAGGCTAAGGGATGACCAGCGGTCCATGTGGACAATTAGGTTCAGAGGAAGAGGTCATCAAAGGAGGGGTATTCATGGAGGGAAAGGAGGTGTTGGTCAGGCGCGGGGTGTGATTCTCAGAGGCAGAGTCATAGGGGAGGGCTCATGACTTGTGCATGTGAGAGCGGGGGCGGTCAGGGTGCATGGGGGAAGCTTGCAGGGTCAGGGAAGTGTGCCTATGATCGATCGTGAACAAGGAGACCATGATACCTAAAATGGCTGTCGTGTACGTGTGTGCATGGGTCTATGCTAGCGGGATAACACAGTCAGTGTTTTAGCGATATCCGTTCTGCTTACAACAAGGGATACAGTGAACACAAATGAACGCCGCTTATGTACATACACATTGCTATTTTCAACAGGTTCAGGACGAAAACTACGGTTTCAGGGTGAAATCGTCGCTCGAATATGACGAAAATGCTTGTGCATAGTGTACTAGCCATTCTCAGTCTGCTGATATCAAAATCGTAATGATACGATGATGTTTATAACAAGGGTCCAGAATTTTAAGTACTACAGAGCAGCGTCATTGGACGACTACTTTGCTAATCAGCTGCATAAAAGCTTCATGCCACACGCTACTCGCAGCAGGTATATTTCTCTTTTTCCCGCAGTCTTTTTCCCCGCATGGATTCACAACGTGGTCGTTACAACGACCGCATTGTGATACTGCATACCAATAGTCCGCAAGTCGGAACAAGGACTTGCGGAGGGGCGGCGCTGGATGTTGGAATAGTATAATTTATTATTCCAAATCCAGTCTGTGCGGACACTAGGGAAGGTGTTGGATTTTAAATCCAACACCCCCCCTTCGCATGTCGGTGTTCCGACTTGCGAAGTAATGGTATGCGGAATCACAACGCGGTCATTGTAATGACCGCATTGTGATTCCATGCGGGAAAACAAATTAGTCAGGAACGTTGTTTACTGCGAAGCGGGCGCGCTGGTGGTGGGCCAGCGGCGAGCCAAAGGCAATCCCGTCTGCGCCCGTCCGCGGCCAGCCGGGCCAGGGGTCACGACCCCTGCTTGTTTTTCCACTCATGACAGGAGCTACAGCCATAACTCTCTACTTAAACTAAGAGGAAAGGCCTCTGCCCCATGCCTTTCTACATGGAACCTAGCAGATCAATACACAACCTCCTTACACTGTGGATTTCAGCTTCATCCTGACCCTCTAATTGAATACACTCAGCTAAGCATGTACCTCCTGACCTGTAGGTCACTCCCTAAACATACTACAGAAATCTCCTTGATTTTAGATCAGCTAAACCCAGATGTCTTATTTCTGACAGAGACCTGGCTCCACTCCGAGTCAGAACCTGATCTTATCCAGGCTCTACCTCAAGGATATCAAATCTTGAGTGAAGACCGTCTAACGGGAAGAGGAGGTGGCTTAGCAGGCCTCTGCAAAGACTGCTATGGGTGCCACAGCTCTCCAAATCCAATACCGGACTTCGAAAGTCTCTCCTTCTCCATAGACTTTTCCCCCATTAGCACATTCTCGGGGATGCTAATATATCGCCCACCCGGGACTTCGGGACAATTTCTTAACTCTCTGCCATCCACTATAGCCAACTTAGCATGTAGCCCATCTAATTTTACACTCTTAGGGGATTTCAACATCCATTTTGATGTTATTACGGACCACAGTGCCCTAGAAATGACCAGTAGCCTCTCCGCGCTACAATTTAAACAACTAGTGATAAAATCCACCCACTCTAAAGGTCATCTTCTTGATCCCATTTTTAGTAATTCTGCAGATCTACTAGTGGGAAATCCCTCCCCCCTTCCATGGACGGACCACTTTCTGATCCCCCTTTCCTGGGTTACCCCACACACCAACTCCGCTACCACTACAGCTACTAGGAGGGAACGCAACTGGTTAAAACATCCCCAGGCTGAATGGGCAGCGAGTCTTGAAACCTCTAGACCACCCATGAACTCTGACCCCACTCTAGCCAATGAATCAATCAATCAATCAAAGCATTTATATGGCGCACTACTCACCCAGAGGGTCTCAAGGCGCTAGGGGAGGGGGGTCCGCTACTGCTCGAACAGCCAGGTCTTGAGCTGCTTCCTGAAGGCGAGGTGGTACTGGGTCAGGCGGAGGTGGGTCGGGAGGGAGTTCCATGTTTTGGTGGCGAGGTAGGAGAAGGACCGTCCCCCTGTGGTGGCTCTTCGGATGCAGGGGACGGCGGCGAGGGCGTGGCTGGTCGATCGAAGCTGGCGTTTGGGAGCGTAGAAGTTGAGGCGACTGTTGAGGTATCCTGGTCCTTGGTTGTGTAGGGCTTTGTGTGCGTGGGTGAGGAGACGGAAGGTGATTCTCTTGTTGACCGTGAGCCAGTGCAGGTCTCTCAGGTGTCCGGAGCTGTGGCTGCGACGGGGGATGTCCAGGATGAGTCATGCTGAGGCGTTCTGGATCCGCTGGAGTCTCTTCTGGAGTTTGGCGGTGGTGAAAACTACAATAGATGGATTTTGAACTCACTAGACTCTGTACTCCCCATAAAACGCACTGAATCCAAGCGTAGTACCAGGACCGCTTCATGGTACTCCCCTGGTTTACGGGAAAAGAAATGCCACTGCAAAAAACTGGAGAGGAAATGGCGATTGGACTACCCCCCCTCCAGAAAAACTGCATATAGAGCTGCGATAAAAATCTATAAAAACGAAATTAGTATCGCGCAAGCAGCCTTTTTCGAAAACAAGATTAACGCAGCTACCTCCAGGCCTAAGGAAATATATCGTATCACGAAAACCCTCCTTAAGCTCCCAGAAAAACCTCAAAACTCCCTCAATGCACAAACCCGTTGTAATAACCTGGCAGAGTTCTTTTTTCAAAAAATATAAACCATTTATTCCTCCTTTCCCACAACTCAGACTCCCACGCCGCCCACCAAACCACATGAGCTGCCGGGGCTCCATCCCCCAGCAACACTCGAAAACCGTCCCCTTCTTGATTCCACCATGCTACAATCCATCATGCATCAGGTGAAATTCAGCTCCCCTAATGACCCTGCACTCCCACGTACCCTGCTGCCAGTCACAGGTCACATTCTACCCACCATCCTTGATCTGCTTAATGCCTCTCTATCCACTGGTACCGTCCCGCTCCCCTGGAAGCGGGCCATGGTTAAAGCCCTCCTTAAAAAAATCCAACCTGGATCCAGACAACCCCGGTAATTACCGACCAATCTCCCTACTACCCTGGCTAAGCAAGATCCTTGAGAAACACGTCAACAACGTGTTGCCAGAGTTCCTAGAGATCAACCACCCGCTCAACCCCTCCCAGGCGGGATTCCCTCCCATGCACGGGACCGAAACCTCCCTCGTTGTTGTGACAGAGGAGGCAAGGAAGATCATGGATCAACGGAGGCTCTGCAGCTATCATCCTCCTAAGTGCCGTCTTCAACACTGTAAACCATTTTTTTTTCTTAAATCTTTTTATTATTTCAAAATACAAACAAGACATGAAGGAGGACCATCATAAATATAAAGTGTCAGGCAGTACACCCTGAGAGAAAACTCGACAGTATTTCAACAATTATAGAATGCTCATGGACCCTATTCCAAATCCATCTCCACGATGTCTAGCTCCCTCAATCAGCGCAGTACCATGCCCGAGCCTAAAGCTCCAGATCCTTAATCAGTGCTCTATGCATGGCCCCCCTCATAGTCTATGAACTCCCAACCCCCCCGCACCTGCTGCCGGCGCTATAATCTAGCTAAAGAGTGTGAGTAATGTACTACCCTAGTGTATGTTCTGTGTACTGGCCATCTCATCTATTATACTACGAATCACTGTGATCACCCAGAAGCCGGGGTCCCACCCCCCGCGCCCGTCTCCCCAGGGCCAGAGGAAGCCGCCTGCGCCTGCTCCCCCTCCACCGATGAGCCTGACTCCGAATCTGTATCCGCATCAAGCAGCCTAAGTTCCACCACCAAGGCCTCCCATGCCCGCACCGCCTCCAGCGCCCTATCGCTATGGGATCTATGGGCTTGTTGCATTCCAACAGAACTCTCGCTACCTGCCCACATAAGGAACGCTGCTTTCCATCTAACATAGCTAGGGCCAATCGCTGCCTTCCAGTGTGATGTAATTCCCCTTTTAGCCAGGATGAGATCCAAGTCCATAAACTTGATAGTTATTTTATTTTTGCTAGTGTGTGGGAACCAATGCAGTAGACACGCTCCCTTATCCGTATCGACCTGCCGCGCAGCTACTCTGCAGAGTGACGTAGTTATCTCCTCCCAATACGTTCCTAACTGAGGACAATCCCACAGCATATGGCTCAGATCCGCTCCTTGCAATCAGCATCGGGGGCAGATCGCAGAATCCACCCGAAAGTACTGATTAATTTTAGCTGGCGTAAGGTATGCCCTATGCAATATAAAGAATTGGAAGTTGGAACCTAGCATTCCTGGTGCCCTTCCATGCTCTCTTAAGTATGTGTGATCAGGGCGCGTCCGGGATAGCCCTGCCTAAGTCCGCCACCCAGCGCTCCCGCAGTTTTTGTAATGGGTTAAGCTCCTCCCCCAGCATACATTTATATAGGCAGGTGACTGCCTTATACGTACCCGCTGCCATCACTACGTACTGGCATGCTCCGCTTAATGGTGGTTCTGAGAGGCCAGCACCCCAATGTTTCTGTATGGCTGTTATCAACGCCGCATGCAGCAGGAAATGGCCGCGTGGAAGACCAAAGGTCTCCTGCAACGTGCTATAGGGCAGCTGTGCACCATCCGCGTACAAATCGCCCACCATCTGCAGCTCCAGCTCCTCCCATTCCGCTAGACCGGACCAATCACCACCATGTGGCAACGCCGTGCACATGTCCAGTAGTATTTCTGGTACGTACGGGTAATGCACCCCAATCCTAGAATGAAGACGTTTCCAACAATACCTCAGGGTGCCCTCAATTATCGATAAATCCGCAGTCCTCAGTCGTTGCTGTAAAATCACAAAGGACAGAACGTGCCTTGGCACTTCCGGAACCGTCCCCCTACCCGGTCCATGGAACTCCAGCGCCAACTCCTGAGTGAGAACCTGGAGTTGCGCAGCCAGATAGTATAATTCGAAATCCGGGGTGGCAAGGCCCCCCTCAGCTCTTGGCCGCATCAGTGTATCTAGTGCTACTCCGCGTCATCCCGCACCCCAAATGAAGCTACCCACTGCAGAACGGAGCTGCCGGAAAAAAGCAGCTGGTATTCTTATTGTCAGGGTCCGGAAGAAATATAAAAGATGAGGAAGCGCCACCATCTTCAGCAGCGCAACTCGACCCGCCACAGACAGCGGAAGTGTCCACCAAAATCGCATGCTACTCCTCAAGCCCCTCATCGCTCTCTCAATATTACCTTCCACGAGATCTTCCTGGGCATGATATACCTGTGTCCCCAGATAGGGGAGGCACCGCGGCTCCCACGCCAGCCCAGATGGTAATAAAGGCGGGCGCATGCACTAGACACTGGGAAAACACAAGTCTTTGCCTAGTTAACCCACAGCCCCGAGATGTCCCGGAATCGGTCTAGGAGGTCACGCGCCCCATCCAGGGCGTCTCTCACGTCTTCCAGAAACATGAGGAGATCGTCTGCGTAGAGCGAGATGTAGTGCACATGACCCCGGAGCTGTAGGCCTCTGTACGCCTCCCCCCTCCTAGCGCGCGCCGCCAATGGCTCAATCGCAAGGGCAAACAGCAGCCCTGTCTAGTGCCCCTTCCCACCGGATAGGATGAGGATACAGCCCTACCCACACGAACCCTAGCCGTCGCCGACGAATATAATATTTCAGTCCAACTGACATATCCGGCAGCAAGCCCGAACACCGACATAACTGAAAAAAGATAGGGCCATTCTAGGCTGTCAAACGCCTTAGCAATATCAACTGATAGTATTATCGCCTGCCCTTCTCTTCCACGACCTCCATCTAATATTCCTAGCAATCGACGTATGCTACTGGCGGTATTGCGCGTCGGAATAAAACCAGTCTGATCCGGATGCACCAACCTTGTCATAAAGGGGAGGAGCCTGGTAGCCAGCACTCGGCTCAGTATTTTATAATCAGTTGTGAGCATGGACAGTGGTCTATACACGGCTGGATCAGTCGGCTGCTTACCTGGTTTAAGGAGCGGGACAATGATGGCCTCCCTAGTAGAGGCTGGTAGTAACCCCATCTATCTAGCCTCTTGGTACATCACCAATAATCTGGGAGCCAAGAGGTCAATATATGTCAAGTAGAATTCGATAGGCAAGCCGTCGCTACCCGGTGTTTTATTGCGCGCCAATTGTTTGATAGCGCAACGAATCTCAGCCAGTGTGATATCCTGACCAATCTCCTCTGCCTCATCTTCCTCAAGAACGGGTAGTTCCAATCCCTCTAGAAACGCACGAGTGTCCCCCTCGCCAGTTTGCAACTGGCTTGTATAGAGATCCGCATAGAAGGATCGAAATCGGTCGTTAATACGATGTTGCTCATATTCCAGCTGTCCCTTTGCGGAAGCTAGTGCCAAAATGGGCATGCATCTCGGAGTGGGGTCCGCCAACCAGGCCAACAATGTGCCCACCTTGTCCCGCTCCGCATGCGCACGAGCCGAGTAAGCCTTGTGATCGAAACACCGTAGGCGCTCCACCCCCGCAGTCCCCGTCTCCTTCCGGGATAGGACCATATCACGTGTCCGCAAGCCTTCTGAGTGAGATCTCTCAGCATCCCGTAGGGCCCGTTCACTCGCCTCTACTTCCTGCAGCAGCAGCTTCCTAACTCCCAACCATTTGGCAATACATATCCCACGGACCACCACCTTGAAGGCGTCCCATTCAAGGGCCGCCGTCATGGCAGTGCCCGCGTTCTCCTCAAAATAGTGTTCCACCCCATTCCTCAACTCCGTTCGAAAGACCTAATCCTCCATCATCTCGGGTCGCAACCTCCAGTTAGGTATCCTGGGGCGCTCCGCCATCCAACAGAAGTTCACCAGTAGCGGATTGTGATCCGATATGGTTCGTGTTAAATATTCGCTGCTGGCTACCAAAGGTGCCAGGACGGAGCTACACAAAATGGTGTCCAGTCGGACGTGCAAGTCATGTAAAGATGAATAATATGAGTAATCTCTATCATCTGGATGTTGCGCTCGCCAAATATCAAGAAGTCCCCAATGTTCTTGCCAGCGGGCTCGAGCCCCCGCCAGTTTATTAATCGGGCTTTGGGTAGCGGTGGATGGGACCTGTCAATGGATACGTCAACTACTGAGTTAAAGTCTCCCCACATCAATACCGGTGTCGTGAAATAATCCACAAGGACAGAAGACAAAGTCCCCAAGAAGGACGCCTGGTCTACATTGGGAGCATAGATACTGCAACGGGTCACCCCACGCCCATACAGACGGCCACGAACCACGACATAGCGGCCCTCAGGGTCCACCAGTTGGTCTAGCATTTGAAAAGGTACCCCAGCTCTAATCCAAATTTGGACCCCTCGCGCAAATGCTGAGTAAGTGGTGTAGTATAGCTGTCCACGCCACCTGCGCTGCAGGGCAAGCCCCTCTGGCCTAGTCAAGTGTGTCTCTTGTAAGAGAGCCATCTGCGCGCCCCTGCGGACCAAATAAGAGTGTATCTTATATCTACGCTGCATGGAGTGCAATCCCGAACATTCCAGGTTATACATTTTACATCAGGTGATGAACCAATAATAGTAATAAAAAAGTCGCCCACGGCAGCCCCTCCCCTCTGGCCGCTGGGCGGTAACATCCTTATTCGAATACCCACCACACAACAGCATCTTTTCTTCAAGTACTCTCACTACCAGGCAAGTCCTCCTAAGTAAACCAATCCCATCCCCTAACTCTTCCACCCCACCCAACACATCTCCCACCCCCCCAAGAACAGGCACTAACATAGTGAGTCCCATCCAAACTACCCCAATTACATGCCCAATGCAAGATTAAGGCAAACTAACTAGTACCATCCGGTGGGGTTTGGATAGAGCCTAATAGACGACCTGCTGGAAAGTCTATAACACGATCAGTGCTCGCCCCAAGATCCCCCCTGTTATAATAGTCCCCCCAGAGTCCCCGTTACCATCGTCACCACCCCGGTCCTGGGCATTCCTGATTCATACTCCCGACACCCCTCATTACTAGTACTCCAGTACCACCCCCACTCAAAAAAGAAACACTCAATGTAGTACATTATCCCACTTCAGACTCCCAGCTCCCCTCATTCCCAATGACTCACTACAACCCCCATATAAAGGACAACACTACAGCACCCCATTTCAGGGCAGAGTTCTCAGTCCCACAGACATCACAAAGTCTACTCATCCAGCAGTCCATCTGCCGTCCCAGGAGTGACCCTTGGTAGTCGCTGATCGTCCGACACAGAAGTCTCCGACTCCGATTGGCGCTTATCACTGCCAAGTTCTGACATGAGATCGATGGTTTCCGCAGGCCCCGCTTGCGACGACGCAATCGCTGTGATCTACGAGGCTGAGAGTCAGCAGCCAGCTCCCGCGCCTCCACTACCCGGCCATCCTTTCCCGCTCTGTACGACTCCAGCCAAACCCACGCATCCTCCGGAGTGTCATGAAAGTGGGTTTTTCCGTCTAGTGCAATGCGCAACCTGGCTGGGAAGAACAGAGAATATTGAATCCCTTCTATGCATAATTCCTTCTTCACAGCTTGGAAGGACATGCGGCGTCGCTACGTGTCAAGCGAATAGTCTGGAAAGAGAGTAACACTACTGTTGTCCACCTGGAAAGGGGCATCACTACGGGAGTTCCGGAGAAGCAAGTCACGATCACGAAAGTGCAGCAATCATGCCACCACCGGCCGTGGAGGGCGCCCCTGCAGCGGTGGCTTAGCCGGGATTCGGTGCACCCGCTCTAAAGTGTAGAAGTTCGATAGCCCCTCAGGGGCCACAACAGTTCGAAGCCAAGTTTCTAAGTAGCTCACCATGTCCGATCCCTCAATTTTCTCTGGCAGGCCCACCACGCGGATGTTATTGCATCTATTACTGCCTTCCGCGTCCTCAGCCCTCCGCTCCAGGACCGTGAGCCGATCCAGGACACCCGCCATTGACATAGACAGTGCGGTCTGTGCCGGGCCTATCTCTTGAAGTGTAGTTTCGGTCTGCTTCACCCGGTCAGCAAGTTTCGAGGGGTCCGCTCGCAGCAAACCCAGTCCCGTTGTAACCTGCGCGATGTCCTGCTGGAGAGCAACTCGAGTGTCCGTTATGGCCGCAAATATTTTATCCAATTGGCGCTGAATCCCTAAATCCTATGGGATTTCCTGCTCACCCCTTATCTCCTGAGGCGGGGACTCAGCATCCGATGGCTGGGGGTCTTCCCCCCTTTTACCCCGAGGCTTGCCCATAGCTGCGACCGTTAATGCCCTCCAATCCTGCGCTGCCGTGCCCCCTCACCATCCGATCTAGTCCGTAGTGTCGCACCTCTCACTCTTCTCAGAGACCCCAATGAGCTCCACTCACCGAAGCTGCACCACTCAGGAGTAACCCCAGCCTCAATGAGCCATCCAGGTAGGGCTATTCGCGGTCAGGCACCGTCCCCCATGCAGGGTGCCACTCCACTCAGCTCGCCGTTGCCCCAACAAAGCTCCTCTCTCAGTGTCCCTGGCCGGGGTGGCCCCGACTCACCGTGGTCCCGTGCTAGGGGGTAGGCCCAGGTATGCCTCTCGTCGCCGCGCTGTTGCACTCATTTAGCAACCCCAAGTCCGTCCAGTAGCCCCACTGCAGCTTCCTTGTGATCCCGCTGCAGGGTGTCGTGTGCCCAGCAATGTGTCGCAAGGCCGCCCTTCACGTCCCCGCTCAGCCTCTCATTGCAGAGGAGGGCTCCGCCAGTTAAATCACCCCTGTCCGGGTAGTGCAGGCCCAGGGCCCTTCGCCGCCACTCTCTACTGCTCCTGCACCGGCCCGAGTGCTTTCCTCGGCGATCCTGTCCCCAGCCCTCGGTTTACATCAGCGGGTGGGGGGGGGGAAGGGAGGGGAGGCCCCGTCCTCCTCTGATCTCCCGTCCTCCGCCGGACCCCAGTTACAGTTCTCCCCACAGGGGCCAGCCACCTCGTGTGTGCTCCCAGTCGGGGTGGGGGAGACTCCGGTCAGTACCTAGGCCGGGCGCTCCTCACTCCCAGTTTCAATGTCTCTCGGGGTCCTCCGGAGTCCCGGGAGGCCGGACCGCCGGCTCAGATCGTCTCACGCCCTGTGTCCTCAGCACTCGCAGCGCCCGATCACCTCCGCCTGGGACACTGCACCTCCCAGCTGCTCCGCTGCAATCCCGGCCGTCGTCCTCGGGGGCTGCGCTCTATTCCTCAGAGCCTCTCCAGTCACAGCACTCCATCCCCGACCTCTGCAATCAGCGCCAGCTCCGGCCGGAGGAGACGGCAGCGAGCGGCGCCATTTTGAATCGTCCGGTGGCCGGCCTCCTCTCCACGTCCAAGAGCCAACGCGACCGATCCGCACCTGGATTTGGGCAATTCCCAGTGCCCCTCAACTCCAAGTCGCCCGTTATACAAGCGGTTCCGCCTAGGGGACCGGGAGGTGCCGAAAACAGGATAAACTCGGGGGATCGGGTGCGGAGCTCAGTGCTCACGCAGCCTGTCCCATCGGCTTCTAAGCCACGCCCCTCGACACTGTAAACCATAACATCCTATTGCAACGACTTACCAGCCTAGGAGTCTCAAGGAAAGCAATTGCTTGGGTTGAGTCTTTCCTGTCAGATTGCTCCTTCCAGGTCTTTGAGGGCAAAACCACCTCCCCTAGGAAGCCTCTTGGCTGCGGCGTGCCGCAGGGCTCTTCCCTGAGCCCTACGCTTTTCACCATATATATGAGCCCCCTAGCTGAGATTGTCCCCCCCTTCGAGATAAAAATTATCACCTATGCGGACGACACTCAGCTAGTGGTGGCTCTTAACCAATTACACACCGCGCCCAACCACCTGAGGGACTGCTTAGAAGCAGTGCCCAAATGGATGACATCGTCTTGTCTCTAGTTGAATGGAGACAAGACTGAGCTGATGCTCTTAGGTAACTCCCCTAATCTTACTATCGACTCACTGTGGCCTACTTGCCTTGGACTCGAACCAATAACCAAGGACACAATTAAGAGTCTGGGCATCTGGCTCGATAAGTCCCTCAACTTTAACTTCCAAGCAGCCAAACTTTCTGCTACCTGCTTCGGTATACTTAGGCTTATACGGAAAATCCTTCCCTTACTACCCTTCCAAGCGAGGCAAATTATGATCCAGGGTCTCATTCTGTCGTGTTTGGATTTTGGGAATGCCCTTTACCTAAGGGGCCCCGTGCGCAAGCTCCAGGTTATTCAAAACTGTGCAGCACGAACCCTCCTTCAGATCCCTCGTCGACTCCCTGTCAAAACTGGACTGAAGAATCTTAATTGGTTCCCAGTCAGGGAAAGAATTGAATTCAAGGGCCTGTGCATCCTTCACAGAGCCTTCTGGAAAACGGGTGCTATCATTAATCAATCACTGATCACCCCCTACCTCCTGAACAGACAGCTCAGATCAGCTTCTTCCTTCCTCGCCACAGTACCCACGATTAAGAGAGACAGATGTAGGGGCCGTTCGTTCTCCTAAAACTCGGCTAAACTCTGGAACTCCCTACTCTCTTTACGCAAACAGCTAAACACCCTGATTTTTAACAAATCAGTCTAGTATCCAATTGTTCATCCACACGCGTTTCTCCATAGCGCTAGGACGCCTCAGGGTAGCTATGATTTTTTCATTTCATTTTTCATATAACGTTGGGGGGGGAACAAAAAGGAAATCCGGCTAAGCCGAGAGCCATAATTCTGTTCGGAATCGTATTTAGCAACTATGCTTGTAAACAGTGAGGCAACACTTTGGGTCCGATGTAGGTCGCCAATTACCGGTCGGTAACGGCCGATTTCGGCCGTTACCGACCGGTATTTGGGATTTGACATGTAGGTAGGTTTAATTTACAGAATCGGTATATTTACCGATTCGGTAAATTTACCGATTCTGTAAAATACCGAATCGGTAAATTTACCAAATCACTAAATACAGATGTAGGTGGCACTGAAAACAGTGCCACAGGCCATTACCGATTCGTTATTTACCATGTAATGCTATTACATGGTAAATAACAAATTACCTGTGCCATGTGACACACATACATGCCCTCAGGGCATGTATGTGTGCCACATGGCACACAAGCCAAAATCAGGGGTGCAACAGGGTGTCAAAGTGACACCCTGCCTCCCTTGCAAAATCGGTAATTTTACCGAATCGGTATTTTTACCAATTTTTTTACCTACATAGCAATTACCGATTAGTAAATACCGAATCGGTAAAATTGGGTATTTATCATTAGGTAATTTGCTATTACCTACATCTAGGCCTATGTCAGCACCATGTGTTTATTATTTTAACGAGTGGTGAGCCAGAATTAAAACAAATGATCTGGCTCTTGCGGGGGACATAGGCAGCAAAGCTGCATTCAAAGACGTGCTCCGAGGTGATGTTTATAAGTGGGGGGGGGCATCGCTATCTCAGTCTCATACTGCCCTAACGATATTACTAAGGCAGGCTCAACATGTGTAGGAGTCGCTATAAAAGCCAATTCCTAATCAATTATTTATGTGGTTAATCAATTTGGTTTGTAACTGATGTGCGGGAGGATCTTTGATCCTTGAATGCAGCACAGGTGTTTTTACGCATTGTGGGAATCACAGTGATTATAAACCCCGTGGTACTGGATGGGCTATATGGAATGCATTATCGTCCCATTTGCAGCCATGGGATTTCATCGTTCAAGCCAGTTTCCCATGTGCGTAGGCGTAACACCCAGCGTTGTTCCCTGATATGCAAGTTTTTTGTGATATCCATCTTCTGTTTCCCCATCACTTCTAGGACAACCCATTGTAATTTAGAGTCTTTGTGGTTATAATCCAAAAAGTGTTTAGTAAGTTTAGTGTTAGTTTTTTGACAATGGATAGTGCTCCGGTGTTCATTCATACGGGTCTTTACTTTCCTCGTCGTCATTCCCACATACATAAGGTTGCACAGACATTGTATTAGGTAAACCTCGTTCTCGGTGTTACCGTTGGTGTAGTCCTTCAGCCTTCACAGGTTATTTGTACCTATGTTGAAACAAGAAAGGAACTCCCTCTTTTTGTCATGATTTTTCTTATTTCTATTACACTCAGTGTATATGTTCACGTCCTTTGGGATATAAGGTAACACAGGTTGCATAGCATGTGAGCTTAGCATGTATGGTCCATGTCATTGTTGTCTCAAAATAGGCTGTGCAAATTAAACATTGTTGGGCATACTAGTAAAAACCTCTTCATTGCACTTATGTTTTTTTCAGACACTTACTCCAGGTTGCGAGACACTCTGTTGCAATTGCCCCTGGCTGGCCCTGATGAAGGTGGTTTCCATTGCAGTTCTTCCACCGAAACGCGTTGGCCCTCTCTTCTAATTAGATCCAACCTTTGGTTGTACAGTGGACAAACTGGTATAAAACAACGGGGTGTTTTTTCAGTTGTGGTAGAGTGATGTCTGACTAGGGTGTGTGATAGAGTGGATGTGTTGTGATTGTGGTTCTCGTCCTGGGTTATAATTATTGTCTCGTTATTTTAAAAAAAAGATATGTTTATCTATTCTGACTTTATAATTACAATATGAATTTTTGTAATTGTATTTAAAGAAAATCAAATGAAATATAGTGAATAACTACCTGTTTTCAAATAAGAAAAAAGAAAATATGAATTTTTGAATGACAAAAAAAACTCTAAAAATAAAAATGTCCCCGTTGTGGGTGTCCCACCCTCTTGTGACTAGTCCCTGAGGGGAGTGTCCCGCCCTCTTGTGACTAGTCCCCGTGGTGAGTGTCCCACTCTCTTGTGACTAGTCCCCGTTGTGGGTGTCCCACCCTCTTGTGGCTAGTCCCTGAGGTGAGTGTCCCACCCTCTTGTCACTAGTCCCTGAGGTGAGTGTCCCACCCTCTTGTCACTAGTCCCCGTTGTGGGTGTCCCACCCTCTTGTGACTAGTCCCTGAGGTGAGTGTCCCACCCTCTTGTGACTAGTCCCCGTTGTGGGTGTCCCACCCTCTTGTGACTAGTCCCTGAGGTGAGTGTCCCACCCTCTTGTGACTAGTCCCCGTTGTGGGTGTCCCACCCTCTTGTGACTAGTCCCCGTGGTGAGTGTCCCACCCTCTTGTGACTAGTCCCCATGGTGAGTGTCCCACCCTCTTGTGACTAGTCCCCATGGTGAGTGTCCCACCCTCTTGTGACTAGTCCCTGAGGTGAGTGTCCCACCCTCTTGTGACTAGTCCCCATGGTGAGTGTCCCACCCTCTTGTCACTTGTCCCCATGGTGAGTGTCCCACCCTCTTGTCACTTGTCCCCATGGTGAGTGTCCCACCCTCTTGTCACTAGTCCCCGTTGTGAGTGTCCCACCCTCTTGTGGCTAGTCCCTGAGGTGAGTGTCCCATCCTCTTGTCACTAGTCCCTGAGGTGAGTGTCCCACCCTCTTGTCACTAGTCCCCGTTGTGGGTGTCCCACCCTCTTGTGACTAGTCCCTGAGGTGAGTGTCCCACCCTCTTGTGACTAGTCCCCGTTGTGGGTGTCCCACCCTCTTGTGACTAGTCCCTGAGGTGAGTGTCCCACCCTCTTGTGACTAGTCCCCGTTGTGGGTGTCCCACCCTCTTGTGACTAGTCCCCGTGGTGAGTGTCCCACCCTCTTGTCACTAGTCCCCGTTGTGGGTGTCCCACCCTCTTTTGACTAGTCCCCGTTGTGGGTGTCCCACCCTCTTGTGACTAGTCCCTGAGGTGAGTGTCCCACCCTCTTGTGACTAGTCCCCGTTGTGGGTGTCCCACCCTCTTGTGACTAGTCCCTGAGGTGAGTGTCCCACCCTCTTGTGACTAGTCCCTGAGGTGAGTGTCCCACCCTCTTGTGACTAGTCCCTGAGGTGAGTGTCCCGCCCTCTTGTGACTAGTCCCCGTGGTGAGTGTCCCACTCTCTTGTGACTAGTCCCCGTTGTGGGTGTCCCACCCTCTTGTGGCTAGTCCCTGAGGTGAGTGTCCCACCCTCTTGTCACTAGTCCCCGTTGTGGGTGTCCCACCCTCTTGTGACTAGTCCCCGTGGTGAGTGTCCCACCCTCTTGTGACTAGTCCCCGTTGTGAGTGTCCCACCCTCTTGTGACTAGTCCCTGAGGTGAGTGTCCCACCCTCTTGTGACTAGTCCCCGTTGTGGGTGTCCCACCCTCTTGTGACTAGTCCCTGAGGTGAGTGTCCCACCCTCTTGTGACTAGTCCCTGAGGTGAGTGTCCCACCCTCTTGTGACTAGTCCCTGAGGTGAGTGTCCCGCCCTCTTGTGACTAGTCCCCGTGGTGAGTGTCCCACTCTCTTGTGACTAGTCCCCGTTGTGGGCGTCCCACCCTCTTGTGGCTAGTCCCCGTGGTGAGTGTCCCACCCTCTTGTCACTAGTCCCCGTTGTGGGTGTCCCACTCTCTTGTGACTAGTCCGCGTGGTGAGTGTCCCACCCTCTTGTGACTAGTCCCCGTGGTGAGTGTCCCACCCTCTTGTGACTAGTCCCCATGGTGAGTGTCCCACCCTCTTGTGACTAGTCCCTGAGGTGAGTGTCCCACCCTCTTGTGACTAGTCCCCATGGTGAGTGTCCCACCCTCTTGTGACTAGTCCCCATGGTGAGTGTCCCACCCTCTTGTCACTAGTCCCCGTTGTGAGTGTCCCACCCTCTTGTGACTAGTCCCCATGGTGAGTGTCCCACCCTCTTGTCACTAGTCCCCGTTGTGAGTGTCCCACCCTCTTGTGACTAGTCCTTGTGTTGGGTGTCCCACCCTCTTGTCACTAGTCCCCATGGTGGTTGTCTCGCCCTCTTGTGACTAGTCCCCTGCTGAGTGTCCCACCCTCTTGTTACAAGTTGCTGTGGTGGGTGACTTATTTTCCTCACTAATTCCCGTGGTGAGGGTCCCACCCTCTTGTGACTAACGGTTTTGTGAAGAAGATGGGGGTTCACCAGTCTAGAGTGGGCATGGACTTGTGTTGCTGCACCTGGGAGAGGCCCTGGAATCAGCAGGATGTAAGTAAGAATGCCTACCTTGGAGGGGGGCCCTGGACGTGACAGTGGCCACACCCAGAGCTGTGGCGGAGTTACAAGGCGATCCAGAGGCTGAAAGGTACATGGGGTACCCTCTTCAGGAGCACAACAAGGAGGCGAAGGCCAAGTATCTCCAGGGAGATCCTCGCGTTGGACCCTGGAGGAGCAACGGCGCCCCGTTAGTCCTACGGGCGGTTGTGGACCTGAGAAACCGGGGGGTGCCTAGAACGCTCTGCCCCCTTCAGGGGAGTGAGCAAGGGGGTTGGGTTTCCCACCGGTGGGAAGGGATAACCCCTCCACCAAAATTGGTACGCACTGATTGGCTAAGGCCACGGTGTCATTTGGCTCATCAGGTGGGCAGGGGCGGAGGGGCTGCCTGCCCGTGGATCGCCCGTAAGGTAACCCACCATGTTGGCATATTTGGAATGCAAATAAACCTGCAGCAATTTTTTCCACGAAAAAAAGGTGTCTTTGTGATATTTGCCTCTTCCCCTTTAATGCTCAATGTTCTAATCACATTCCAAGTTCTAAGAATATGTATGCCTGAAGATTCTCACCATGTCAGTTGCTGTTGACTGTTCATGGGATGAGGTTTTATTAAACCCACTTACATCCAAATTATCTGATTCCTCGTTTTTAATATATTAATAATTATACAATTTTACACTGGCGACGATTGGACACCTCAACCTGAACAACTTACAAAAGAAAATACCTCGTTTTCTCCTCCAGCGGCAGAATAAGGAAAGAGAAGCGTCGACTTCCCAGCGGCTGTAATTTCACACTAATGCGGTGAGGAGAGCGGGAGGACTATATCTGGCAATAATAAAGCAAAAGATAATAATGGGGCCGATATATTGAAGAGATAAACTATTTATTTAAAATTCCATGACTTAACTCGCGCTAGACTTGCCTCGCGCTCCACTTATCGTTCGTCTACGCACATAAACGTCTGACGCTGACGTACGCTGCGTTTCATGAACACTACAGCGTTGCGCTTCAGCGCGAAACCAATCATCTCTACTAAAGAAAGTGACACGTCACAATAGCACGTCACAATAGTACAGTAGAAAGCGGCTTCGCAAAAGCATTGGAGAACAGCGTCTGAACACTGCGTCTGAACAGTCTTTTGCGCATTGGGGAACAGCGTCTTTAACAGCCTCAATTCCACACGGCTGGATAAACACATTAAGAATATAGAAAGCGGCTTCACAAGCGCATTGGAAAACAGTGTCTGAACAGTCTTTTGCGCATTGGAGAACAGCGTCTTTAACAGTCTCAATTTACACACGACTGAATAAACGCTTAAAGAGATACAAAACATATCAGTTTTATATTAAGAGAAAATAAATAAAGAACATCAACCAAAGATTGATACAAATAATTGAATAAGCCTATTATTAAGACATTCAAATCACTAAATTGGCTTATTAAAATGTGAATTAATATATTATAATAAGTAAAAGAACAAACAACACTTATAATAAATAAAAGACTGAGACTTACCTGGAAATACAATTTAAAAGACTGAGACTTACCTGGAAATAAAATTTTATAAGTACACAAAATGCAAAATGTTACACAACCAGCGTTCTTTCTGGTCAGTCCTGGTGAACCGAACATAAAATGGAAAAAGTGGAAAAAAATTTTTGCAAACTATGCGAGAGTTTGTGGAACAAATCTCAGTGCTGAGAGAAAACACTCACTTTTATTAGATTGCCTAGGAGGAGAAGGACAAGATGTTCTAGAACATTTACCTGACCTTACAGCTGCGGAACAAAGGAATCTAAATGAATACGAAATTGCTATAGTACAACTAGACAGACATTACTTACCTAGACTCAGCACCATAATGGAAAGGTACCATTTTGGCCTCAGAGAGCAAAAGAAAGATGAATCTGTCGAAGACTATGTATCTTCTCTAAGGAAACTTGCTTCCTCATGTAATTTTGGCCAATCTCTTGATGAGAGGATTCGTGATCAGTTTGTCCTAAGGTGTGCTCATGATGATATAAGAAAGGAGCTTTGGTTAAAAGACGAACCTCCTCTTGAAGAGGTACTTGAAATTGCTAAACAGGTCGAACACATGACGAAATGTGTTGGAGAACTAAAAAAGGAGAAAGATAAATCCTCTGTTGCTGATTCTAAAGAAGAAGTAAAAATTGATGAAACGATTTGTCAAGTTAAAAAAACTGATGGGCCAAATCCCGATGAAAGAACATATAGACAAATGAACTCATCAAATACTAGATTCTCTTGTTTTAGATGTGGTCAAATTAATCATCTAGCCAATTCACCTATTTGTCCTGCCCTGAAAACAATTTGTAACATATGTAATAAAAGGGGTCACTATGCTAGATTTTGCAGATCAAAGCCACAAAGCAATGATAATCCTAGGAGAAGATGGTCACAACCTCAAGTAAGATCAATTTGTTTTGAAGTGAATGATGGTGAATCAGATCATCCCTCATTTATGGTCAAAGTAGAGAATAACATGATAAACTTAAAATTTGACTCGTGCTCCAAAATAACTATAATTGATGAGGAAATGTTTAATAATCTATTTGCTGGAAAAGTAAAAATGTTTAAATGTGATATTGTTCCATTAGGATATAGTGAAAAACCCATCTCTATGTTGGGTTACTTTTTGGCTGAAATTGAACTAGGTTCTCGTAAGATTGTGGGAAAAGTGTATATTTCTAAAAAGGGAGATGCATTATTGGGTTGGCTACATCAACGACAGTTGGGTGTCACTCTTGATCCCAATGCTTCTCCTCAAGTTCAAATCCAAGAAATATCTGATTCCCTTAATACTACAAGTAATGTAAATTTATCTGTTGCTTTAGCAAAGAAATTTCCTAATGTATTTAAAAATGAACTAGGATGTTTGCGAGGGTATAAACATTTAATTAGACTGAAAGAGAATGCAATTCCGGTCATGGCTAAAGTTAGGAGAATACCTCTCTCAGAACAGACTAAAGTACAAATTGAGTTGGATAAACTTATTAATAACAACATCATTGTTCCAGTTGAAGCCACAGAATGGCTTGCTCCCGTTGTCATAGCAAAGAAATCCTCAGGAGATATTCGTCTTTGCATTGATTTGAGGTCATTAAATAAGGAGGTGGTAGTCGATAGGTTCCCACTTCCTAATATTGATGAAATGATTTCCACTTTAGAAGGAGCGAGATATTTTACTACTCTTGATCTCGCTTCTGCCTACCACCAGGTAGAATTAGATGATTCATGCCAAGACTTAACTGCCTTTATAACACCGATGGGTACTTTTAAGTTCAGGAGAATGCCGTTTGGCCTAGTTTCTGCGGCCTCAGTATTTCAGAGGATCATGTCAAGGATATTGAGAGGACTAAGTGGTGTAAAGTGCTACCAAGATGATCTATTAATATATGGTGGCAGTGCTGATGAACATGATACTCGAGTTTCCATGGTCTTGAAAAGGTTAGAAAGTGCTGGCATGACATTAAAAAGGGAGAAATGCAAATTTGGTGTACAGGAGGTTAACTATCTAGGACATCGTATCACGTGTAATGGAATCTTTCCAAAAATGGAATTAGTAGAGACCATTGATAAAGTGAAGGATCCCACTTGTAAAGAAGAACTTCTTTCCTTTTTAGGTATGGTAGAGTTTTACGGGAAATTCATTTTTAATTTTGCGGAGAAAACACATAACTTAAGGAAATTAATAGTAAAAAATTCTGTGTTTAATTGGTCATCTGATTGCAAATCAGAGTTTTTGAACTTAAAGAAAGAATTGAATAAAGCACCATCACTTCATGCTTTTGTTCCTGGTTTGCCCACCATGTTGTACACTGACGCAAGTGACAAAGGACTTGGTGCGGTCTTGGTACAAAAGAAAAATGGGAAAGATTCTTTGATATGTTGTTCTTCGCGTTGTCTCAAGGGATCAGAGCTGAATTACTCTGTAATTGAGAAAGAGTCTTTAGCAATTTTTTGGGCTTTAAGAAAGTTAAAACATTTAATATGGGGGACAAGAATCTGTGTTCTATCTGACCATAAACCGTTAAAAGAAGTTTTTTCAAAAAAGGGTCTGGACGCAATCTCTTCTAGGATTAGAAGATGGATTGTTTCCTTGCAGGAATTTGACTTTGAAGTCGAATATATTCCTGGAATTGCGAATAAGTCAGCAGATTGTTTATCAAGGTTGGTTGACCATGAAAATTCAGAACAAGATGAAGTGTATGATGCAGAAGAAATTGTAAATGTGTGTGAGGTAACTGACGGTGCCACTACTGAGTCTGAATGGAGAACGGAATTAAAAAAGGATGAAGAAATTTCAAAAGTTATTCTTTCTTTGAAGAATAATTCTCGTCTGAACAAGCCTTGGTTATTAATTGCTGATGAGTTGTCAGTGAGTGATGGTCTGTTAACTCGAGGGACTAAGTTGGTTCCTCCTAATTCCCTAAGAAATAAGTTACTGTCACATGCCCATTGTGGTCATTTGGGCATAGTTAAGACTAAAGAGTTTCTTCGCATGCAATTCTGGTGGCCTGGTATGGATCTAGAAATAGAGAGATTAGTCCGTGAATGTCCTGAATGCTGCTCTAGTGACAAAATTTTAAAGACAAGACAAATGCCAATGGTGAAGAGGGCATTACCTGCTCATCCATGGGATGAGGTTGCAATTGACATTCTTGGTCCTCTTTCTGGAGTTTCAGATACCCCTTATCTTATTGTTCTAATTGACTTATACTCTAGATGGATTGAAGTCTCTGCAGTCAGAGATATCACATCTAATTCAGTTATCAAATTTTTAGAGTCTATTTTTAATAAGGAAAGTTTTCCCAACAGTCTACTATCTGATAATGGTCCCCAATTTTGCTCCTCTATATTTACTGATTATCTAAAAAAGTGTGGCATTATCCATAAGAGATGTTCCCTTTATCATCCTGAAACAAATGGTGCTGTGGAGAGAGTTAATAGGACTCTGAAAGAATCTATACAGCTTGCTCGTTCCTCTGGATTAGATTGGAAGTCCACTTTACAGGACAGGATTAATGTGTATCGTTTTGCACCCCACTCTACAACTGGCAGGTCTCCTTTTGAATTATTCAAAGGGAGAGTTCCCAACACATTATTGTGTCCTGGGTGGATGAGTCTTAACAAGGGTCTTGTTCATAATGATATTAGTGATTGGAGAACGAAAGAAATTCATAAACAAGATACTAGGAAAGTTAACTTTGATCTCAGAAAATGTGTATCTTCTTGTGAGGTCAAGGTGGGTGATCTAGTAAAAGTAAAGACCCCAGTAGGACGTAAACCTTGGTCTAAGTACACAGACATTAGATCTGTTGTCAAGATTTTTAGAAATGCTGTCAAAACTGATGATGGAAGAATCTGGAATAAGAGTCGAATAGTTGTGGTCAATCCAGAAGTTTCTCCCCTTGATGATTATCAGTGTTTTGGTACACGTTTAAACACTAATTCTTCTTCTCACAGGCCTATGTTTCCTTCTAGGAAGAGTCTAAGAGCACGGAAAGCACCATTGTACTTGAAAGATTATATTTAAGCTGGAGCTCTACCTTAAGATCTGTTTTCTGTTATCTCTTTTGTGTTTAATTGATTTATTGTGTATAAGAAAGAGATGTGATGTTCTTGTTTTCTTTTTTGTATAAGAGGGAGATGTGTGATATTTGCCTCTTCCCCTTTAATGCTCAATGTTCTAATCACATTCCAAGTTCTAAGGATATGTATGCCTGAAGATTCTCACCATGTCAGTTGCTGTTGGCTGTTCATGGGATGAGGTTTTATTAAACCCACTTACATCCAAATTATCTGATTCCTCGTTTTTAATATATTAATAATTATACAATTTTACAGTCTTGTCTGTTTATTTCTTCAGGAGATTGCTGTATGTGTTACAGGGAGTGTTGCTGAGATTGGCCCTATGCATACTGCCTAAGCCCGAGCCATGTCTCGGGCGATACCCAAAAACCCGGGACATGTATCGGGTCTAGAGATTCATCAGTCCAACAAGTACCGACTTGCACCCACCTGGGTGATCCACTACTGAACTACAAGTACCAGAGTCCCGAGGGGCGATCCGGAGGAGGGGCTAGCGGTGTGCGCTCCATTGCGGTGGTTTTTACTGCCTAAGTTGGTTAGCCCCCCACTACTTATTTTAGGACCTGTGCTCTTGCAGTAAGCAATCCAATATACAAATAAATAAAAATAAACTTCTTATCTCTGTCGGAGATAGAAAGGAAACAGGAGGCGGGGTCTGGTGAGGAAGGCTCTTGTACCTTCTCATAGAGGTAGAAAGAGGACAGAAGGGAGTTGGGATGCTCAGAGGCGTTTTAAGGCATGGGGCAAAGTGGGCTCTGGCCCCGGGCCCCAGTCTTTCCGGGGCCCCCTAATAGTTACAGCTCTGTTCTCCACACAGTGCTCCCCTGATGACCTCTAGTGATTCTTAAACATTGATTGTTTTAAATGCCCTTTTACTCTAATTCATTTTTAATACGGGTGGTGTGTGGGAGTCTGTTGCAGACATTTTGCAGAGAAATTGTGTTTGTTTTTCAACACCTGGCAACATCCATAAAGAAAGTTCCTTTGAGATCAAAACAGAATCTCACACATGAGAGGTGGCAGGGGGTCGCAGAGATTATTCTCAATAATATTAGTACGCTGCTGCTCTATCACAATATTGAAAGCACACATCACTATGCCTGAATATTAATGGAGACCCACTGGTTGTCCGTGGCTCAACGGATCGAGTTTAAGGCTCTCTGTATTGCCTTTAAAATTTTGAAGCTCGGATCCCCCAACGTTTTGACGGATCTGCGCTCCTTTTATGTGCCTTCCCGTCAGCTCCGCTCCATGGGCCAACATTTGTTGTTGGTCCCTCGAGTTAGGAAAACTCGGCCGGAGACTCTTTGGAACTTTCTACCCCCCTCATATTCGTGGCCTCAACAATCTCACTGATTTTAGGAAAGCTATTAAAACCTTTCTTTTTCCTACTGTGTAGGCTGCCGTCTGTGGTGATGCTGCCTTCTGCTGTTAGCGCCGGGACGCCCCGTGGCTGGGGCAGCTGTCGCGCTCTACAAATGTTTTAAATAGAAATAGAATAGAATTTGGACCAGTGTGTTATGTTATGTTATGTTAATTTATTTTTACAATGCGCACGGCAACCCAACAAGGGTTTCCCAGCGCAAGCCAACAGAAACTCGAAAATCATCTGAATTAGCAGTGTTGATTGAAAAATCGTGGGGCATATAACCAACAACTAGCGATAATTATCGCTATGTTGGCTTAGCGGCAATATTTTTATCGCCGTGCTGCGGCGATTTTTATCGCTTAGGAACCTTGCTATTATCAAGGTTTATCCTCTAAGCGATAAAAATCGTCCGAAATGCATGAATATTGCTGAAAAGTCAGCGATATTCATGCATTACCGAGCTAATGCTCTTAGCCATGTTATCCACCTCCCATTGGATAACATGGCTAAGAACTGCTCAGGGCAGGTGTTAGCTTTAGGAGATATTCGTGCTTAGCGCGAATATCTCCAAAAGTTGGTAATAGGAGATAGCGATGTTAGCGACTGTTTGCATGTCATTAGTGATGAATTTCACTGACATGCAAAGCGGGGCCCAAGATGATCGCTATCTCCTACTAGCTGTCGCTAACTGGTGTTAGCGACAGCTAGGTAATAGGGAGATAATTTTATCTCCGCTTTCTTGGCTTTTAAAGCCAAAAAAGCGGAGATAAACCCCCTTGATAATATGCCCCCAAGTTTTTAATTGTTTACGAAAGTTTGGGAGCAGCTTCTCCCTCCACATTGCATCAGGTAAAGAATTCCACATAGTGGGCCCCAGCAGAGAGAAGGAGCGACCTCCCATTCTCGACAGTTTAAACCTGCCTGCGTAGTCTCAGTGACCTGCCAAAGAGGGCATTAAAAGGCTCAAATTGGATCATAAATTAAAAGCTGTTCCATACAGGGGCCTCCAAAATCAGTTTGGCCCAGGGCCCCCAAAGCCCTTAAGATGCCCCTGGGGATGGTGCCCCAAGATGTGGAAATACTCTGTCTGGAGGCGGGAACGCCTCACTCCGCGGGACTGACGGGTGATGAAGGGACGGGCACCTTCAGAAGGGACAGTGAGTGCCGGTGAGTGCCAGGGAGTGCCAGTGAGTGCCAGTGAGTGCCAGTGAGTGCCGGTGAGTGCCAGTGAGTGCCAGTGAGTGCCAGTGAGTGCCAATGAGTGCCGGTGAGTGCCAGTGAGTGCCAGTGAGTGCCAGTGAGTGCCAGGGAGTGCCAGGGCGTTGGAGACCAGAGACGTAAGCAGGGCACCGTCAGACCCGAGAGAGTGCGGGGCCCAGGAAGGAGCGGTGAACCTGGCGCCACGTGCCAGAGGGGTGGTGGGCACGGCAGCTGGCACTGGGCATATCTGCACCACCACTGCCCCGATGGAGCTGGCACTAATTGGGAGGTTTTAAGCTGCTGCTGGAATGCTCAGCCAGAGAAGTGAAAGTTGCATAAATTATGCTCCAAGCACCACTGACACGTGTTATGATTTATTACCGCATTTTCAATAATATACATGCCTATTCTCATGTTTGGGAGGAGCAGCTTTGCACGTTCCCCGCTTGACAATCTCTGCATGCGTTGTTTTCTAAATGGGCCACTTTTTTCCCCTTTTCTCTTTTTGGTACTAACAGCCAGATTCATCAAGCTCAATTGCGCTCGCAAAGGGCCAGATTCTGAGAATCCGGCCCTTTGCGAGCGCAATTTTTGCATTTGGGATTCATCATCCCAAATGCAAAATTCGCTATTAAAGAATTTGCACATTTGCAAGGAATTGCATTTAAGGAATCTCTATTTGAGATTCCTTAAATGCAATTCATGAACCATTTTTACATTGCGAAGTCGCAATTTTTGGTCGCTATTTACCACGAAGTCTGACTTCGTGGTAAATAGCGAAAAAATAGAAAAACGCACTTTAGTGCATTTTTCTCAATTGCATGTTACACACACACATGTCCTTTGGACATGTGTGTGCACAACATCTGTGTAAATTTGCATATCAGGGGTGCTACAGGGTGTCCTTTGGACACCCTGGCACCCTTGAAATCGCTTCCTTATTTGCGATTAGCAAATTGCTCATCGCAAATAAGGAATGACCCCCCATTCATTCCTATGGGCCTTTAGGCCCATAGGAATGCATGGGGAGTTATTCCTTATTTGCAATTAACAATTAGCTAATCGCAAATAAGGAATCAGTGGGAATCGCAATAAATATTGAATCCCGTTTTGCGAGTCTGTAATAGCGATTCCTTATGAATCGCTATTATAGACTCGCAAAACGGGTCTTTCTAGCTGTATGTCATTTGCATTCTGCAACCTTATAGTATCTGTATTTTAAACATGTTGTTTTATTTAGATTTTATGTATTTTATTATTACCTTTTTTTTTTAAACTTGAACTTTCTGCCGTTTTTGTAAAGGATTTTAATTAATCATACAATAAAGATTTCTACTTGCTTGTCATTTTTCCTCTCCCGTCCTGGCAGTCGTGCCCTCCAGCGCGCGGTCCACACGGGTGGGCGAGGGTCACACAAGGGGTAGTGACGAGAAGACCAGTTGTGACTGGTGGCGCACGCTGGGCCTACGTCACCGGCGTCCTGGCACAGTACCTGCTGCCTGGCACGTCACTGGCTGGCATGGGTCCCATACGATGACTTCATGCGCTGGCAGCTGCCCATCTGGGGCACCCTGGCTGAAGCACAGAGGCCCTGTCCCTGTTTGTGCCTCGCCCCCTCCCCTCCCCCTCAGCGTGCCCCAGATTAAGTGCCCAACAAGAAGCCCCCCCATCCGCAGGAAGGCCTGTTCTTTGCGGCCTGGCACCCTGCCAGCTGGAGGGCAGCAGAGCCCTCTCCATTCTTGGCCTTGGCACAAAGAGAGCATTGATGGGTGATGGACAGGGTGGAGGGGGCGGTGGGGGGGGGGGAGCAATGTTTACCAATACGGTGCCCAGATCCTTCTGGCCCACCAACCTGGGCGCTTCAAACAGGACTGGCATGCAGATTGGAGAAGAGTCAATCACATGCCGGTTGCCAGCCTCGCCCGTGACTGACTCTGTCCCAGCCCTGCCGGCCTCAAGTGTCATTGGCTGACCCACCCTTAGCGCCCGAGGGCCAGAGACCCTGCTGACGGGAGCCCTGTGCACGGCAGGATGTGGGCAGAGGCCACCGGGGTGTGTGGCAGAGAGATGCCAACCTGCAGGACCATCGGTGTGTGGCAGAGGGATGCCAACCTGCAGGACCATCCGGTGTGTGGCAGAGAGATGCCAACCTGCAGGGCCATCCGGGTGTGGCAGAGGGATGCCAACCTGCAGGGCCATCCGGGTGTGGCAGAGAGATGCCAACCTGCAGGACCATCGGTGTGTGGCAGAGGGGTGCCAACCTGCAGGGCGTCTTTCAAAGTCCTGTGGGGGAAATTCATATTAATCTTTCTTAGAAATAGAAACACAACGAGGAGAGAGCATCGAACCTCTCTCACCACACTCATTTTCAACATTCCTGGATGTTTAGAAAACAAGATGAATGAAATCTTGAAGTAAGCCAGGTCTGTGTGTCCTCCTGACGCACATCTGTCTGCACCGAGGGTTTGTGAAGTCCAGGCCTGAGCCCCCACCCACACATCTCTCAGCAGCCCTTCTGTGGCACTGTAGCGCCTCTCTGCCCCCTCTCAGTGTTGGAATAGAGGCGGGGGGGGGGGGGGGAGGGTGTTAGGGGGGGGGGGGCAGCCAGAGCCTGGCTCCAGCCTCCAGTCTGAACCTTCTTGAGTGGGCGCAGATGTTGTGTGGTGTAGCAGGACCATTATTGGAATGGGGGGCAGTAGTTAGTGCTTAATTTGGGCCGGTGGCTTCCGGGGCTCGCACTGGCAGTTAACTTTCAACACCGGCACTTGTGACAGTCTTCCACTAGGGGGCGCTGCCTGGCTAATTTAGAGATGAGCGTTACAACAGGGGACCGACCCCTGCTCCCCGAGCCTTTCTTATAGCTTTGAGGCCTGAAATAGTTCGTGCTGTGACCCTCGTGGGAGTGTGCTGGTCAGGAGTGGTGTTGTTACGGCCATTGGCAGCAGTGGCAGGGGCAATGGGTGGTGCCAGCTGCAGTGACCTCCTGACGAGAGCCCCGGCACGTGTCTTATTACAAATAAAGCCCTGGCAGTGGAAGGCATTGTGCACATTCAGCTCGCGTCACCCCGCAGAGCTGGTCCCAGGGTGGGGGCTCTTGCCCCTGTCCAGGGCTGCCCAGTTGCAGATGTCTCCCCCAGGGCATCAGTGCAGTCACTCATTCCTTGTGTCCTCCTCGTGTGAGAAGCTGAGTTCAAACCTGCAGGGACCCTCTGTTCTGCCCTGAAGGGGCCCTGCTGCTGGGGGCCCGGGGTGCAGGACCCGGTGGGGTAATTTAACTGATTCTAACTCAGGTCCTGCAGTGTAAACAAGTATCTGTAACAGAGGTTTCAGCCCGCTGAGCTATCTTATATCAAACAGACGTTAGCGCCCTGCACATTACAAGTAGGGGTCTCTGCAACAGACACATCAACCCGCTGAGCTATCTTACATCAAACACAAAACCGCTGCCTGCACATTACATGTAGAGGTCTCTGCAACAGACGCGTCAACCCGCTGAGCTATTTAATGTTTCAAGCCATTGACACTATATACGATACTGAGCACAGGGTGTAGCCTCTCTCGGCCTGGCTCCAATGGAGAGCGCGCCGGCGGCTAGCGCCTTGTTCATCGCGCAGCGAATCCAAACTGCTCTCCCCCAACCTCCAAGGTGGAGGATTCTACGAAGAAAGCAGCGGATTTCACTGTATTCTTTGACGAAAAAGTGAAATCCCTTGTGGATCATGTCAGTCATCCAACCCCTCCAGAGGAGCGCTAATCACTAGCCATTTGGCAGAACTTTGACCCCCATCTCTGAAGATGTTCTCCGCAAGTGCATCCTCAAAACAAGCCCTCCAACCATTCTCTCGACCCCATCCCCTGTGCCATTGACTTCTATACCCATTCCCTTTCCTATTGGACCACTCTGGTCAACCTCTCCCTCTGTCAAGGCTCCCTTCCTGTTCCCTTCAAAACTGGGCAGGTCACCCCTCTGCTTAAAAAACCAACTGCCTATGCGAATGACATCAACAACTTCCGCCCATCACTAACCTTCCCTTCCTTGCGAAGATCACAGAAAGATGTGTATCGAAACAACTCTCCCGTCATATCAAGGACAATGATCTTCTTGACAATTTTCAGTCCGGCTTCATCCAAAACTGCAGCACTGAAACAGCCCTACTGCAAGTGGTTGATGACGCGCTGAGGATCCTCGACTCGTGGGGGTCCTGTCTTCTAATTCTCCTTGACCTTTCTGCAGCCTTTGACACTGTCAATCACAACACCCTCCTCAACACTCTTCAACAGAGAATGGGCATGGAGGGCACTGTGCTGAAATGGTTTGCCTCCTTCCTCTCTGATAGATCACAAATGATCAAAATAGTGAACAGTCTTTCACCTCCTTCGGCGGTGGGTCAAGGTGTTCCCCAGGGCTCGATACTTGCACCCACATTGTTCAATCTCTATTTAGAACCACTGGGAAATCTCCTAAGTAAATCCGGGATCCACTATCATCTCTACACAGACGACACTCAAATCTACCTCGAGGTTGCCTCCACTCATGATCTCTCCATCCTAAGCTCTACTCTCGACTCCATTCATAACTGGATGTCAACTCACCAATTGATTCTGAATCACTCCAAAACCCTCCTCTCCTCACTTCCTCCCACCCTCCCCGGTTCAATCATGGATGGATCAGATGAATCTACTTAACAATAAACCCATCTTTTGTCGACAGCGCAATATCCCTTTGTGTCATACTCGACAAAAAACTCAATCGGATCTCCCATATTAATTCCATTGCAAAGTCTGCCCGATACCAACTGCGCCTTCTTTGGGGAATTTGTCGCTTCTTCCCAGAGCATGAACTTAAAACCCTGGTCCAATCGCTGGTTCTCTCCAGACTGGACTACTGCAATTCTCTTCTCACTGGCCACCCCAAATCCCACCTGTCCCCCCATAAATCTGTTCTCCAATCAGCAGCTTGTTTCATATCTGGGGCCAAAAGAAGCGACCACATCACACCTATTCCATCCACCCTCCGTTGGCTTCCCATCGAGTCAAGATCTATCTACAAGACTGCCTGCATCACCAACAAACCCTTGCACTCCTCCTTCCCTCTCTACCTGGCAAAACAATTGAAACTCTCTGGAGGCTCTAGAGTCTAGAGCCTCCAGAGAGTTTCAGTTTTTTTGCATTACGTGATGCATTACGTGACGCATTACGTGATGGTCTAGAGTCTAGACCATCACGTAATGCGGAAAATTTACTGCTTGAACCTCCCACTTTCAAGAAGGAAAGATCGATCTCCTAATCCTTTTCAGGCATCGCGGTGAGAATCTGGAACTCACTTCTGCCTCAGCTCTGGACCACCACCTCCTCCCAGGCCTTCAAAAGGGACCTCAAAGTTCTCCTCCTCCAAAGACACTTCCAAAAGTAATTCACGCCCTCTCTATTATCTGAAGGAAGTCCCTCCATTATAGGAAGTTATGTTCTACATGACTAGAAGTACCTTCCCAGTGTGTTCTTGTGGTTTGAGTGTCTGCCATTTATTGCAGTCTTATCCTTCTATTTGTATTTTGTACTCCTTTGTAACATGCACACGTCACTTTTCCTCGTGTAATGTATCGTTTGCTACCTCTTGTATTTTGTTTGCCTCTGATACATGCACAATTGCCACCATTGCCTCATGTAACACAACGTTTGTTCTTGTGTTTTGAGTGTCTGCCTTTTATTGCAGTTTTATACCTCTAATTGTACTTTGTACGCTTTTGTAACTTGCACTCACGTCACTTTTTTTCCTCTTGTAACGTATCGTTTGCTACCTCAGTAATTCAAGACTCCGAGCTGCTCTCCCCCAACCTCCAAGGTGGAGGATTCTTCAAAGAGAGCAGCGGATTTCGCTATTTTCTTTGATGGAAAAGTGAAATCACTTGTGGATCAGGTTGCTCATTCTACACCTCCAGAGGAGCGCAAATCCTTAGCCATTTGGCAGAGCTTTGACCCCATATCTGAAGATGCCTTTCTCAAGTGCATACGCGAAACAAAGCCCTCCAACCATTCTCTTGACCCTATCCCCAGTGCCATTGCCTTTGACTTCTATACCCATTCCCTTTCCTATTGGAATACCCTGATCAACCTCTCCCTCGAGCAAGGCTCCCTTCCTGTCTCCTTCAAAACTGGGCAGGTCACCCCTCTGCTTAAAAAGCCCACTGCTGATGCGAATGACCTCAACAACTTCCGCTCCATCACTAACCTTCCCTTTCTTGCGAAGATCACAGAAAGATGTGTAGCAAAACAACTCTCTCGTCATATCAAGGACAATGATCTTCTTGACAATTGTCAGTCCGGCTTCATCCAAAACTGCAGCACTGAAACAGCCCTGCTGCAAGTGGTTGATGATGCGCTGAGGATACTCGACTCAGGGGGGTCCTGTCTGCTAATTATCCTTGACCTTTCCGCAGCCTTCGACACTGTTAATCACAACACCCTCCTCAATATTCTTCAACAGAGAATGGGCATGGAGGGCACTGTGCTTAAATGGTTTGCATCCTTCCTCTCTGACAGATCTCAAATGATCAAAATAGCGAACAGTCTCTCTTCTCCTGTGGCGGTGGGTCAAGGTGTTCCCCAAGGCTCGATTCTAGCACTAACATTGTTCAATCTCTACTTAGAACCACTGGGAAACCTCCTAAGCAAATCTGGGATTCACTATCATCTCTATGCAGACGACACTCAACTCTACCTCAAGGTTGCCTCCACTCATGATCTCTCCATCCTAAGATCTACTCTTGACTCCATTCAAAACTGGATGTCAACTCATCAATTGATTCTGAATCCCTCCAAAACTGAATTCCTCCTCTTCTCCTCCTCACTCTCTCCTCCCCCGGTTCAATCATGGATGGATCAGATGAATCTACTAAACAATAAACCCATCATTGTCGACAGTGCAAAATCCCTTGGTGTCATTCTAGACAAAAAACTCAATCTAACTCCCCACATCAATTCTATTGCAAAATCTGCTCGCTACCAACTGCGCCTTCTTTGGGGAATCCGTCGCTTCTTCCCGGAGCAGGACCTTATAACCCTGGTGAAAGCGCTGGTCCTCTCCAGACTAGATTACTGCAATTCTCTTCTTACTGGCCTCCCCAAATCTCACCTGTCCCCACTTAAGTCTGTCTTCCATTCAGCAGCTCGTTTCATTTATGGGGCCAAAATAAGCGATCACATCACACCGATGTTATCCACCCTCCGCTGGCTTCCCTTCGAGGCTAGAGCTATCTATAAGACTGCCTGCATTACCCACAAAGCCTTGCACTCCTCATCTCCCCGCTACCTGGCGAATAAACTGAAACTCTCTGGAGGCTCTAGACTTTCACGCAATGCGGAGAATCTACTGCTTGAACCTCCCACTTTCAAGAAGGAAAGAACAATGGCCCAATCCTTTTCAGGCAACGCAGTGAGAATCTGGAACTCACTTCCACCTCAGCTCCGGACCACCGCCTCCTCCCAGGCCTTCAAAAGGGACCTCAAAGTTCTCCTCCTCCAGAGACACCTCCAAAAGTAATTCACGTCCTCTTGCTATTAGTGAGGGAGACTTCCCACTACTGATAATTTCTACTTTCCATGACCATGGAAGTGCCTTCCCAGTGTATGCCTGTGGTTGGAGGGTCTGCCTTTTTGCAATATTTTCCCTGTACTGGTGTTCGGTGCCCTTGTGTAACATGCACACACCACTCTGCCCTTGTAACACACGGTTGCTACCTCTCACATGTTTTTAACTTTGATACTTGCACAAGTGCCACCTTGCCCACATAACGCTTGTTCTTGTGCCTGAGTGTCTAGCACTTATTGCAGTACTATACCTCAAATTATACTCTGTTTTCTCTTATAACTGCACACTTGTCACTTTCCTCTTGTGCACTTTTGACTACCTCATGTATTTTTGGTTGCTCACAATTTTTACTCAAGTATTTTGTTTGCTCACGATTGTCACTATTACCTTTACTACCTCATGTATTTCACAGTGTTTACTACCTCATGTATTTTGTTTGATCACAATTGTCACTATTACCTTGTGTAAGTAACGTATGTTTTTGCAATCTGTTCTTTTATAATGTTTCTCATTATGTTTCATCTCTGTTCCTAATGTGAAGCGCTCTGACGCCTTCGGGTAAAGTCCGCGCTATATAAAAACGCATAAATAAATAAATAAAAATAAATAAATAAATACCTCTTGTATTTTGTTTGCCTCTGATACATGCACGATTGCCACCATTGCCTCATGTAACGCAACGTTTGTTCTTGTGTTTTGAGTGTCTGCCTTTTATTGCAGTTTTATACCTCTACTTGTACTTTGTACGCTTTTGTAACTTGCACTCACGTCACTTTTTTTCTCTTGTAACGTATCGTTTGCTACCTCTTGTATTTTGTTTACCCCCGATACATGCACAATTGACACCATTGCCTCATGTAACGCAACGTTTGTTCTTGTGTTTTGAGTGTCTGTCTTTTATTGCAGTTTTATATTTCTACTTGTACTTTGTATGCTTTTGTAACTTGCACTCACGTCACTTTTTTTCCTCTTGTAACGAATCGTTTGCTACCTCTTATATTTTGTTTGCTCTTGATACATGCACAATTGCCACCATTGCCTCATGTAACGCAACGTTTGTTCTTGTGTTTTGAGTGTCTGCCTTTTATTGCAGTTTTATACCTCTAATTGTACTTTGTACGCTTTTGTAACTTGCACTCACGTCACTTTTTTCCCTCTTGTAAAGTATAGTTTGCTACCTCTTGTATTTTGTTTGCCTCTGATACACGCACAATTGCCACCATTGCCTCATGTAACGCAACGTTTGTTCTTGTGTTTTGAGTGTCTGCCTTTTATTGCAGTTTTATACCTCTACTTGTACTTTGTACGCTTTTGTAACTTGCACTCGCGTCACTTTTTTCCTCTTGTAACGTATCGTTTGCTACCTCTTGTATTTTGTTTACCTCCGATACATGCACAATTGACGCCATTGCCTCATGTAACGCAACGTTTGTTCTTGTGTTTTGAGTGTCTGCCTTTTATTGCAGTTTTATACCTCTACTTGTACTTTGTACGCTTTTGTAACTTGCACTCACGTCACTTTTTTTCCTCATGTGTCATTACTGTTCCTATTGTGAAGCGCTCTGACACCTTCGGGTAAAGTCCGCGCTATATAAAAACGCATAAAATAAAATAAAATAAATAAAATAAGCACTAGACCAACCAGGGCGTTCTATCATCCGCTCACCCTCAAAGCAGGCGGAGGGAGCAAGGAATGCTTTACAAAGGAAGGCAGGGGTGGGGGCGGGGCGCCATCCATGCACAGGGTGGCGCTGCAGGGATGACGTCACTGAAGAAGCCCTCATGACCCTGCCCACCTCTAACCAGACCACCAGGGTCTTGGGTGGCCAAATTTTTTCCATCGCTGCTAAAGAAGATCTGTCAACACCCCAACACGGAATCTGCAAATGTCTATTAAAAAAAGAATCTAAGAATCCCAGAATCGGAGACAAGGGCTTCCCCCAGCACCCCAATGAACATGACACCAATTACATGAAACAGCTAAGAGCAGACCCACATGTATGTTTTATACACAGGGCTCCCATGGAGACCATGTGATGAAACCGGAACAAAGGTGAGACATGGGTGCAGGATCTGAAGTTAGGGGGTACACAGCCCTTTCAACTCAGGTGTTACCCGGCAGGTAAGTGCCACCCATGCCAGGTTCCATTACCCCGCAGGTAAGTACCACCCATGCCCCCGCAGGTAAGTACCACCCATGCCAGGTTCCATTACCCACAGGTAAGTACCACCCATGCCATGTTCCATTACCCCGCAGGTAAGTACCACCTGATGCTGGGAGGCTGGACTTCGGTGCTGGAGCTGCTTAGGGTTAGGGCTTCTCAAACCCCAGTGCACTTACTCGAGGGTCACTCGGGGGTCGTGCTGGTGAAGCGTCGTGCAGGTCTTGAAGATGGCCGGTCCCACGGGTCTCGTCACACCCACGAATCTCAGCTGGGCTGGATCATGTAGGTAGAGGTCAGAGATGGCGGGAAAACCGGGTCTCGTCGAGCTGGACAGTCTTGATCCGGAGGATGGACTACAGCAAACCGCAAGAGCTGCGATGGTGCCTGCTGGTGCAGGGTGGCTACTCCTTAGCCACAAGGGAGAGTCTTCAGAAGAGTCAAGAGTTCCTTTCGTGGAAAGTAGTTTCAAGATTCAGAATTATCTAATTTGGGAAGGGGACCTGCTCCTACCTTTATTCTAAGAAGAGGGGCTGGCCCATGACTAGGTCCTGCCCTATGAATGGGACCAGGAGGGGGGTGGTTACACCCATCTCCTTTGTCCGGTCTCTCCCCAGCTCAGGGGCTGGGGTGCCCCAGGAACTGGTTTGAGCCGGCCAATGCACAGTGAGCACCGGGGTGCCACTCTGCAGTCACCTTCCTTTCAGCCCTGCCTACCTGGGATACACAAAATCCTGTCTGGGATGGTGCTAGCACCGCCCCTGACAGGAAACCCTTTGTCCAGGCCTCCGTTGCTGGAAGGACTCCCAGCAGCAGGAGGGCAGACTTGTGTCTCGGTGGCAGCATCCATTTTGTGGAGCTGAGGCTATGTCTGACTTTAACCGGGGTTCACAGTTACATACATGTCGTGTCCCTCTAGAAGGGAGGAATGCTAACCCCGTCGCCAGAATTGGCGAGGGGTTAGTATTCCAATTCGTATGACACCTTACTCGACATGTTTTGATAAAGCTATACCAAAGTTAGCATTTAACTGCGAGGATTATAATGCACTTAAGAGTATATGGTATAGCATTATCATGGAACAGCTATTTGGACTTGGTTCCGCAAGCTGCAAACGGGCTCAGCTCATGCCAGAGAACCATCTCACATAATTCCAAGCACTCTGCCTTCAGGATTGATAAGGCCTGCCATAGGATAGGAATATATGTGTCCATTTTAGGGTTAGATATAGGCATACTATATCTAAAGCAAAGGGTGATTACACCACCTTGCCCCAGCTGTCGTGCAGCCAGTTGTGTCTGTTTGAGTGGCCAGCCAGGGGTGGCATAATACATGCTTCAGCCCCTGGTAGGCCCTGGCTACACCTATGCCCTGGATACCTAAGGTATGCTGTACAGGGAATGATAAGGTGGCCCAGTACCAATTGGTAAAATGCACCTAAGGTACATGGTTGTAATTTAGAGAGAGAACAGCTAGGCTGTGGGTCTGATTAGCAGGCCCACAGCCAGGGAAAGTCGTAAATCAGTGAAGCAAAAAGCAAAAATCTGGGGTGGCCATGGGATTGCAGACCCCACTCTCCTACATAACCCCCCCCCCCCCCCAACTTAGGGACATTAAACTAACCTTGATCAGGTGAGTCTTCTTGCTCTAAGTGGAAGTACCTGTAGAGACCATCTGCATTACCATGGTCAGTCCCTGGGCGGTGCTCCACTGTAAAGTCCATCCCCTGTAGGGAAATGGACCACCTAAGAAGTTTGGGGTTTTCACCCTTCATCTGATTTAGCCACAAGAGGGGCTTATGGTCGGTCTGAATCTTGAAGTGAGTGCCAAACAAGTACGACCTCAACTTCTTCAGGGCCCAAACCACAGCAAAGGCCCCCCTCTCAATAGCTGACCAACGTTTCTCTCTAGGGGTCAGCCTTCTGCTTATAAAAGCAATGGGCTGGTCATGACCATCAATATTCAGTTGAGATAGAACAGCTCCCACACCCAACTCAGATGCATCTGTTTGGACAATGAAGGTTTTGGAGTAGTCAAGACTCTTGAGAATAGGTGCAGTACACATGGCCTGTTTTAGGTCATCGAATGCCTTCTGACAGCTAACTGTCCACTGAACTTTCTTTGGCATTTTCTTACTTGTCAGGTCATTAAGTGGAGTCATAATGGTTCCATAATTTCTGACAAATTTTCAGTAATAACCAGACAGGCCCAAGAAAGCTCTGACCTGTGTCTGGGTGGTTGGAGGAGCCCAGTCCTTTATGGCCTGTATCTTGCTCTCCAGAGGTTGAACTTGGCCTCCACATACAAGGTGGCCCAGGTACACAACCTGACTCTGCCCTATCTGGCACTTAGTAGCCTTGATAGTGAGGCCTGCCTTTTGCAGGGCCTCTAAAACTTTCCTCAGGTGGACCAGGTGATCCTCCCAGGTGCAGCTAAAGACAGCAATATCATCTAGATATGCTGCACAGAAGTCATCCAGCCCAATCAACAATAACAAACTCTTTGAGAAATAACTTGCCACACTCTCTTTAACTTTTTTTACCTTATATGTATCCCTATAAATAATTGGATCTTTTTAATATGATGTTCTGATTCTTTTACTGTGTAAAATTTGTTATTGTTGATATTAATTTTGAAATGTGACATTGTATGTGTTTTGTCAATTCTGAATAAATTGTGGAATTTTTTAACAAAAATTAACGTTGTAGCTCAGTTCCCTTCCAATTCTTATCTTCTGGGTTGCCTAGATTGTTACATACCAATTGTTTATTTTTCCCTGGTCTAGGAACCTCAATTCCGTGTACTCAGGGGGTCCTTGTTAAATATATGCCCGTGCAGTGGTGGCTGCCATCCTTTCCGCCTCCATCCGCACCATGTCGTCCATGGCTCGTCGGAGTCTATGGAGGGGGCTGTGGGTGTCCGTTAGGGACTGGAGCTGGTCCCTGATGGGACCTAGACACCCATGGATGACGTCCAGTTTGGTAGCTTTGGTCTGGAACCCCACTCACACCTGCTGAGCCATCTCCCTCTGGCCCTCCAGCACACGGCGTTGGAAATCCATGTGTTGTTCCTGGGGGTCTTGGGGGAGTGCTGGGGCTGTGGGTGCCTCCTGCTGGGTGCTTTGGGCAGTGGGTGGGGTCTCCTCGATGCAGCTGGGCTGCCCTGATCCTGGAGGTGAGCTGCGGATGAGGTCAATGATGTCCTGGAGGGCTTGGGTGTTGATGCTGGTGTTATCCTCCTCGTCATCAGTGAAGAGTGGCTGGGTCTGCTCTGCAGGGGGTGTTGACGGTGCCCCTGCAATGTGAAAGGGAGATGGTGTATTATATAATGAGTCCACATGTATGTAGCCGCATGGTACTTGTTGACACTCAGACAGCATGGCATTGTACATTGTGACAGTGTCTAGATCAGGGGCATGACCCAGAGTCTTTGTGGGTGTGCACTGCTTGGTTGTGCATGTGTGCCTTTGTGGCCCTCTCCACTGTCCCCCCAGTACTTTGCTGTGGTTGTGTTGTGTCCTGTCGGGCAGTGTCCGTTTCCCCGACTCCGGCCATGGTCTCGACACTGATGACTGTCGACACCAGCTCCTCCATGTCATGCAGCACGAGCTGTGGTGCTGGGCCCCCACCTCCAGTCTGCGTTGCTGCCTTCTGGTTGGGTACGAGTTTCTCCTTGGTCTTTCGCTTGGTGTCTATCCATCGCCTCTTGGCCTCGTCCATTGACCTCTTGTGCTCTCCAACGGCATTCACCTTGTCCACGAAATCCCACCACATTCCATTTTTGAAGCCCAATGACACGTTGGAGGTGACAAACAGTTGTTGATGGTGTTCCATCACCTCCGTGACTAGGATCCTGTTTTCCTGCGGACTGAACTTCGTCTTCCTCTTCCTCTTGTCCTTGCCCTTCCCTGTCCCCAAGGTCCGAGGCCGGTTGTCCGGGGTGCTTGTGGGGTTGCGCTCGTCCTCTGCCCCTGCTCCGGCTGCCTCCATGGTGCTCGGATATTGGTCAGTTTGTGTTTGGGTGTTTTTTCTTCTTTTATAGTGATTTTTCCCGTCTGCCATGTGTGTATTGCAGGCCTGGTGCTGCTTATCGCTGATTTCCTCATCGCGCTTTGGCCCATTGCATGTTTTTTCGCATTGAGGTTTGTTTTTTTATCTTGGTCGAGATGGTTGTATCGCAGACATTGGCCGCGGTTTATACAGACTATCGCATGCTACCACCTTGTTGTGAATACCACGTTGACACGGGGTTATTTTCCCGCGATAGGCTGCTATGTGGAAAGTTGCGTTCACAATTTTTGGTGAAGTTTAGCTCACGTTCTTGTGAATATCCCCCCAAGTGTTTTGTGTTATCACAATCATTTAAGTGTACATAAAATAATGCAATAACAGCTTAGTTGAAAAATAAATGCAAGTTAAACTAACTGGTGATAAATGCACTCTTTTAGGTTATGAAACCTCAGTTAGCGAGTACCATCACTGCAGATGTCTGTGTGTTAAACCAGAGCAACATATAATTGAACCCAGTGGGTGCCGAGGAACAGTGACCTTTATATTCATAGTTAGGGCCACTGGCATTATGCAGTTGTGCTGTTTTAGCATCTTGCACATAGCTATGGATTTCCCACTTTTTCCACAAAATCCATCATCTCCTGCATAATGTTAACAAAAAAACTTGTTTCTAGCTCACACAGCAAAAAATGTACTAAAAATACAGCAACATGTTACCCCGCAGCGGAAGGCCCTTTCTAAAGGTTGACTGGTCACCTTTCTGTTTCTTATTGCTTTATGTGGGTCTTAACGTGGTACGTATGAGGAGCAATATATGCCAGGACAGTTTTAACAAGTGTGAAAAGTGTAAAAGTTTGCTATCACAAACTATGCAGCATTATGCAGCATAATTCGCCTTTGCTTGCTGCATAATTTAGTCAACAGTGCTGCATAATTTGGCCTTCGCCTGCCGCATAATTTCAGTGGCCCTGTTTATAGTGCTATCAGGTCCCAGCCGTTGGCAGAAACTATTGTGAATATGTAAGGTATTATTTTTAAAATAGTATTTACATAGTCTAAGTTCAAGTTCAAGTTCAGGAATTTGTATAGCGCACTACTCACCCAGAGGGTCTCAAGGCGCTTGAGGGAGTGTGGGTGCATTACTTATCGAATAGCCAGGTTTTTAGTTGCTTTCTGAAGGAGAGGTGGTTCTGTGTAAGTCGGAGGTGAGTGGGGAGAGAATTCCAGGTTTTGGCTGCTAAGTAGGAGAAGGATCTTCCTCCCATGGTGGATCTGTGGATGCGCGGGATTGCGGCGAGGGCTTGATTGGATGATCGTAGTTGGCGGGTGGGTGTGTAGAAGGACAGTCGTGTGTTGAGGCATTCGGGTCCTAGGTCGTAGAGGGCCTTGTGTGCGTGGGTGAGGAGACGAACGTTATTCTCTTGTTGACGGGGAGCCAGTGGAGATCCTTCACGTGAACGGAAATGTGAGCATGACGGGGAATGTCCAGTATGAGTCTGGCTGAGGCGTTTTGGATGCGTTGGAGTTTTTTCTGTAGTTTGGCTGTGGTCCCGGCGTAAAGGGTATTTCCATAATCCAATCGGCTGGTGACCAGTGCGTGGGTGACTGTCTTTCTTGTTTCAGTGGGGATCCAGCGGAAGATTTTTTTGAGCATGCGTAGGATGTTGAAGCATGAAGATGAGACGGCGTTGACTTGTCTGGTCATCGAGAGGGAGGAGTCTAGGATGAAGCCCAGGTTACGTGCGTGATCTGTAGGTATGGGTGCTGTACCCAGGGCCGGTGGCCACCATGAGTCGTCCCAGGCAGAGGGGGATGATCCTAAGATGAGGACTTCCGTTTTGTCCGAGTTAAGTTTTAAACGGCTGTTCTTCATCCATTCGGCTACTTCTTTCATTCCTTCGTGTAGATTGGTTTTGGCGGTGTTTGGGTCTTTGGTGAGGGAGAGGATCAGCTGGGTGTCGTCTGCGTAGGAGAGGATGTTGAGGTTGTGTTAGCGCGCGATGGATGCGAGGGGACTCATGTATACGTTGAAGAGGGTGGGGCTGAGTGAAGATCCTTGTGGTACACCACAGATGACTTCGGTCGCCTCTGATTTGAATGGGGGGAGGTGGACTCTCTGGGTTCTTCCGGCGAGGAACGAGATGATCCAATCCAAAGCTTTTCCTTGTATTCCAACGTTGTTGAGGCATTGTATGAGTGTGCTATGACATACTGTGTCGAAGGCGGCGGAGAGGTCGAGTAGGATGAGGGCCACTGTTTCTCCGTTGTCCAGTAGTGTTCGGATGTCGTCTGTTGCTGCGATGAGGGCGGTTTCGGTGCTGTGTTTGGCTCGAAAGCCGGACTGTGAGTGATCGAGGGAGTTGTTGGATTCGAGGAAGGCGGCGAGTTGGCTATTGACGGCTTTCTCGATGACTTTGGCCGGGAATGGGAGGAGGGATATGGGGCGGTAGTTTTTAAGTTCAGATGGGTCTGCTGTGGGTTTCTTCAGGAGGGTGCTGACTTCGGCATGTTTCCAGCTTTCTGGGAAGGTGGCAGAGATGAAGGAGCAGTTGATGACATCACGGAGATGGGGTGCGATGATGGAGTCTGCTTTGTTGTAGATGTGGTGGGGACATGGGTCGGTTGGCGATCCAGAGTGGATAGAGTTCATGAGGCGGATGGTGTCTTCAGTAGTCATTGGGTTCCAGGCGCTGAGGTAGTTAGAGGTTGGTTTAGGTTCTGAGGGGGGTGCAGAGGGTTGTCTGTTGGAGCTGTTTTCGAAGCTGTTGTGTATGTCGGCAATTTTGTTGTAGAAGAAGGAGGATAACAAATCGCAGTGGTCTTGGGAGGGAGTGATGTCGTTTGAGGCTGCAGTGGGGTTGGTGAATTCTTTGACGATGTTGAATAGTTCCTTGCTGTTATGGGCGTTGTTGTCAAGTCGGTTCTTGAATGCTGATTTCTTCATGGATCGGATCAGCTGGTGGTGTTTGCGGGTGGCTGCCTTGAGGGTGGTCATGTTGTCGGAGGTTGGGTTTTTTCTCCATGTCTTCTCAAGCGTGCGGCATAGCTTTTTGGATTTCTTAAGGTCATCATTGAACCATGGGGCCTTTTTATTGTTTTGATTGGTGAGATGGTTTTTCAAGGGTGCTAGTTCGTCAGCGCTTTGAGTGATCCATTGTTTGAATTTGATGGCAGCTTGGTTTGGGTCCGATGAAAGGGCGGGTGGGTTTTGGTTGAGCGATGTGAGGAGTTGGTCGGTGGTGATTTTGTTCCATTTTCTTCGGGGGATAGGTTGTGGGCGGTTGTGGGTCGAGGTTGTTTTGTAGCTGAAGTGAACACAGCTGTGGTCTGTCCAGTGGAGAGCTGTGGTGCGGTCAAAGGAGAAGTGTTTGCTGGAGGTGAATATTGGGTCGAGCGTGTGTCCGGCTACATGGGTGGGGGTGTCAACAAGTTGTTTGAGGCCGAGATTGGTCAGGTTGTCAAGAAGGGTGGTGGTGTTGTAGTCGCTTTTCTTGTCCAGGTGGAAGTTGAGGTCTCCTAATAGGATGTAGTTCTCGGATGCGAGGGCATGTGGACTGATGAAGTCCGTGATGTCATCGCAGAATTGAGTGCGGGTGCCTGGAGGCTTGTAGATGAGGGTGCCTCTAAGTGTGGTTCTAGGGTCGGTGTGGACCTGGAAGTGGAGGTGTTCGGCGGTTGTAAGGTTATCGTCGGAGCGGGTCGTGATTTTGATGGTGTTCTTATGGACGATGGCGATGCCTCCTCCCGTTTGGACGGCGCGGTCTTTCCGGATAATCTTGTAATTGTTTGGGATGGCTACGGCGATGTCGGGTGCTGATGATGCGTTCATCCATGTTTCAGTAAGGAAGGCGACGTCCGGTGATGTAGTGTCGAGTAGATCCCAGAGTTCGGTGGCGTGTCTGTGGACCGAGCGGGTGTTCAGCAGGATGCACTTCAGGTGGTTAGAGTCGGAGCTGCGTTTGGGGTTAGTGGTATGGGTCTTGATGCTGGTAAATTTGCAGGAGTGGCAGGCGAAGGGTCCGTGGGTGTGTCCGGGGGCAGCTACGCAATAATGAGGGATGCGTCCGGAGTTGAGGGCTAGGAGGGTGGCGGCGTCATACGTGATGTGGGTAAAGGGCGCTGCGTGGGGGCCAGGGGGTCTGGCGCTGGGCGCGGTTCAGGCGCGGACGGGCGTAGACGGGCTTACCTTTGGCGCACCTTCGGCGCTACCGCTGCGTGTATGGGCATCAATCATATGTGGATAGTGGAAGGGGAGGGGCGAGGGGGGGTCAGCTGGGAGGCGGGAGCGGGGAAGAGACTGGCCAATAGTTACAACCACAAAATGGCAGCCCAAATATAAAGCGAGACAGGGGCACAGCCGGAATAGCGCTAGGATCCGGGCAGTGATAGCGGCACAATCAGGCACAAATGTTATTGCAGGCGATGCGGGCGGCAGTCTAACAGTTAATATTTAAATCCAATCCGCAAATTACAGTATAAATTATCAGCAGCAAAGCGCTACGATGCCAGGCGCTACAAAAATGATTTTAAGCAATGCGAGTTGGTGGTTTCACCAAGCGCTACGATACCAGGCTGCAGCTGTGTAAGCTAGGCTGCTGCAAAATGATGTAGTGATAGAGATAAAACAAGTTCTTACAAAATATACTTTTTAGTAATAAGTAATCAAACTGTATCTAATGCAGACTTTTTGTAAGTGTCTCCACTATTCCAGATCTCCGCTGATAACACCCCAACATTACATCTCAAAAAGAATAAATCTTTGCCACCAGGAAGCTTTAAGCAGAGCCGCTGGAATAATTCTGGAGGAGAGGACCACATTATGCTGCAGGGTTGACTAAATTATGCCGCAAGAAAAGGTAAATTATGCGACACAATGCAGCAGATTTTGTGATTAGAATTACTTCATTCATTATTTTGTCATTTTATTTGGTGGTAACTCTGTCAGGGGAAATATTTTACCTCATTAGTACCAGTTTAACACCCAAATACAGCAGTAAGCAACTACAAGATTACCAGTCAATCTTTGCAAAGGGCCTTCCACTGCTCTGGAACACTTTGCCACGTTTTGAGTAACTTTTGTTCAGTTTGAGCTCGAATCAAGATTTTGTTGTTGGAATCTGCAGATTATGGATTATTTAGAAAATGTGGTAAATTTATAATTATGTGGAAAACGCTGCTGCTGCAGAAACTCAAAATTCCAGTGGCCCTGGCTTTAGGTGACTCAATCAATTAACCCCTTGGCTGCTGCCGTCGGCCAATGGTCGTTGTGTGTACTACCTTGGTAGTGCTGCGAACGCCCGTTGGCCGACGGTGCCCCACCCGTTTTTCGAACGTTCAGCACTGGAGCTGAACGTTCAACGCATCCAAGGTGTTAACAGCTGGTAAGAAGTCTGGTTTGTTTTTGGGTTTCACCTGCCGAAGGCTGCGCTCTGCGCAGCTCTTCAGCGCAGGTGAAATCCTATGTCGTCAATAAGGACTCCTGGAACGTCCCCCGGCTCTCATTGGTTAGCTCCATAAATGGAGGCTAGCCATTGAGTGCCGGATCTGTCCGTCAAGGCCGGACCAGATTCGGGGGCGTTCCCGAGATTTTTTCCCAGGGCGGAGTTACGTTTTTTCCCGTTCCCTCCCCTTTCACTGAAAGTGAATTCAGATGCGCTGTCCATTCCCGCCCCCTCTGCTGCTGTCCTGCCTTGTGTCCCTCCTCCCGCCGTCCCCCCTCCCCCCTCCTCGCTGTCCCCCCTCCTCGCTGTCCTGTTATGGCCCGATCGAGTGGCCACCTCGACCCGGCATTGCCCCGTGTTCTCACCGCTGCGGCCCGGGGGCCTGAAAGTGATCAGAAGCTGAAGCGAGAGAAACGAAGGGGCCGCGACCTGATTGGTCCTCTGTTTACAGGAGGCGCGCTCTGATTGGCCGTTTGCAGTAGGCCTGTCCCGAGAGCCGCGCTCTCATTCGATGCCTTGCCCGCAGAAGCTGGGCGTGTATGGAGGCTCGCAGAGCCGCGACCGGATTGGGCCGCAGCAGTGGAGCCGCCGCAGCGAGGATCCGGAAGCCGAGTCAGCCGTTCGACCCCGTCCTCGCCGAGGGAATCTCCGAAGTGCCGGGTAATCACCGCCGGGTCCGGGGAGAAGAGGAAGAGTGATGGCAGCTGGACTGCAGGGCCCCCGTGAGCGGAGGGAGCCCTGCGGCGAGAGGAGCGGCCTTCAGAAGCGAGCGGAGGGGGGCGCGAAGCACATTGCCGGTGCCTGCCCCCTCCCCCCCCCCTGAGGCTCCCCGACTGGAGGGAGAGCCCCGAGTGAAGACAGAGCCGCCGGCCGGTGAGTGAGCCGACGAAAGGGAGGGGCGCCGGGAGACATGACAACTTCCTGCAACCCATGAGCATCTATCACAAACCATGCTTAGGTGTGCATGTTTGAAAAACTTCATTGGGTCATCATGGCTCCTGCTCAAGAGACTATTGGGGGATGGAGGATGGGCCTCTCTGTGAATGGATGTGCAGGGGCTGGCCCTATAAAGTCTCACAAAGCACCCCTTGCAGGCATCCTTAGACTGGTGAGGCTTCTTTTACTCCCACACTCAGGCCACAGACAGGAGCATTGCTCTGGGTCCCCCCTTCTGATTCCAAATGCCCTCCAGTCTTATCGTTTCCCACCAGAGGGACAAATACACGATGCCCTTCACTTTAGCTGTGCCCAGGAACCCTTACTCGCCCACACTAATGGTAAAGGAAGGGAACTGAAACCCTAATAGGTGCCGCTCAGCATGCCTGCCTCATTAGTAACACAGCTGCCAGCATACAGTGAATATCAAACCCTTTAAGCACAGATTTCTTACATTTTTGTCACAGCTTTCCTGTTCATTCCACTCCAACAACCTCAAGAATCATCAGACAACCTGTGGCCCCAGTTTACCCATCACCACCTATCATGGTTAGCATAAGGACCGTTCAATAGTGGGCCTATAATGCACTTTCTGTATGATTTTAATGTTTGGCAATATATGGGGAGATAAAGCCAAATGTACAAATATGGTTTTCATCTGTATTGTGGCAGACATGTTAATAAATTCTCTTTGTGTGAAGGAGGTCATGGGCCTACATAGTTCCTAAATGGAACTTATGCTATGTGGATGGTCACCTATATCAGTATGTGACTGTAAAAAAGACTTTGCAGTGAATCGATTGTAGGGGCCTGATCAGAACAGGATCTGGGATGATGTCTTCTGGCATCCAGGGATCTTCACCTGGCAGAACAGCTGAGTTTGGCCTCTGCACAGCTGGGAAGGCCTGGGAGAGTTTAGGTACTGGACTCAATAAACCACTTTCCTGCCCAGATGGAGGCTCTGAAAGTACTTGGCCAATATGGTTATAGAAGTATCTGGAGGCTGCATACACTCATCAGCGACTAATAAAAGAAGAAATCCACACTGCGCAACATTGGTTGCCACATTTTACAGCTGGGTGGCCACACAACACTGACATAAAGGGTCAAACTCATGCTGTGAGATATAACTATCTTTCACGCTACTTAATCGGCATGTGCCTTGTGCAGGGTTGAGTTCTTCTAATAAACTTACTTGATAAGTGCTTTTGCACTTTGGTGTGACAGAAAGTTTACAATTCAGAGGCCAAGCGGTCGTAGCTCAAACTTTAATCAGTGATAGCCCTGTTGAATAACTACACCACCTTCCAAACAAAGTGTGCATTCTCCGTTAACTTCACTCTTAAATGCCTGATCTCACCCACATGTGTTCCCATACCTGGCGTGTCACGTAGTTTGATGCTTACTTCCCTCCATATTGAAAAACGGTAGATGTTTCAGCACCCAGGCTAATATGCTGCATTCCTAAATACATATAACGTCCCAAAGGTGAAACCGATGCATTGCAAATGCTTGTTTAACTTTCTGCACTATCACCACTCTCTTCGATTTCAGGCAGAGGCATCTCAAAGTCAGTATTAACCATTCAGGGGCAGTTTTTTAGTGAAAGCTGAGTCCATGGGGTGGCAGGTAGAAGACCAGCAGGGTTGCATTCAGATGCAGAGCCCTAACCCTGTGTATCCTTGGGGCCTCACTGTAATGGTTTAGGAGACAGAGGAAAGGAGCGAGATTCATAGATATTGTGAAAGAGAAGACCAGAATAGGGAGCACTGTATGGGGACTCATTTTATGTTTACAAATGGCCAGAGACCGCTCCTTCAGAGAGATACCCCAAAGAAGGAGACAATATGAGTGGTTTCTTTTTTTTGTTTTGTTTAAAGGACATTTATTAGTGAAGCTGGCACTGCTGCCAGGTGTGTAAGTGGCCACTGCTGGTTATGATTAAGGAAGCAGATGCAGCAGGACTGGGCCCCAGGTGTTTGAGGGGCCTGCTGCATCACAGTTATGACTGCCTACCTTTAATAAAAGGGGCATCGGAGCTCATTTTCCTTTTAAGCATTAGGACCGAAGTGATGATCCGCCATGGCGAGGAAGAGGTAAACGATGCAGAGGAGATAGCCTGCTACTCAGGACTGCAGTTATCATTAGTGCAGCAGGTGTAGCTGCATTGGGGCCCAACAGTGTTAGGGGCTCAGAACACCCCGATTATGGGGGTATGTATGTTTGGGATAATGCATGTTTTTGTTTGATGCATTTGCTGTTTTATGTCTCATACTTAGTTTGGTTTATAAACTATAGAAAAAGTACTCCTGAAATCATCTCATCAGCCCCGCCCCCTGCATGCAATCATGCCCCTCCTGCTCACTCAGTCCTTGCCATAAAGTTTTGGAGGGGGCCCGACCTCAAAACATTTTGCTGGAGGGGGGGGGGGGGGGCTGTGAGCAAAACAGTTTGAAGAGCTCTGGATTAGCAGAGGAGGCACTCCAGCGGATACCAGAGGTCCATGCATGCTGAGAATTCACCACGCAGTGGTCTGAATTCTCATGAGGGGTGTCCAGCTTGTGACCAAGATAGGGTCCTTCACTCGAAACCATCAGATAATGGGGTTGGGTCGTCCCTTGAGGGTATTCTTGACTTTACGCCTACGCACACTCAAGGTGCACTCACAGTAGGGTTCGCATCGTAGGAGTAGCCCCGATTACTTTCTTGTTTAATATGCCTGCAGATATACACTGCTTTAGCACCATGGTAGAACTATATCTACTATTCATTCTTTTGGTGTTTGTAATCGCTTTTATTTGCTTTTGTGTCCTAAATGTTGCAGCACACATATTTTATACAAGAATAATGTTGGTTCAAGAAATATATTGAAACGTCCCACTGTGTATTCTCTGTATATTTCTCCGAGTATAAGTGAGCACGAGTGACTGAGCGAAAGGTTCTGCACTGTTTCCACGATTCCTGAGTGATCAGGGTTGTCATGTTTAGTGTTTAGTGGTTGCCTGAAACCATTCACTCCCTGGTAGGGTAGGGGGGCTTATGGCTTACGGTGGCACTGTGAGCTAGCTCATCTATAGGCCAACATATCCTGCGGGGTTGTCCGGAATCAGTCTTGGCACCAAGCCCTTAGTTTATGTTGTCCAAACAATGCGCAGATCCTACGGATTAGTAGAAACGACTCGACAGCACATAATTGGAAGATGCAGAATCAGGAATAGATTTCCGTTTATCAATGAGATGCCACATAAAGAATAAATAATACAAAAACATTCCATATCATAAGAAAGACAACCCCGAGGAAGTCATGGGGCACACCCTTTCACTACCAAACACGTGTGCTGGCGGCTAAAAAGAATAAAGAAAATAAAGAAAGCAAGAAATGGACAAATAATTGTTGTTTTAAAATTGTGGTCATAATATGTTGTACAACTGAGCCTGTACTTGTTGTTATTTGCTGTGGTCTTTTGGATTACATATTTAAAGGGGGAAGGGTAAATCTCCCGACTGTTGATGCACCGCAATATATCCCAAGAGAAGTGAAACTAGCGTGAGATAGTGGGTGAGCGCTTCAGAATACCCTAACCGTATTCACCCTCACAGGAGTTACAGGATCGCTATAGTTAGGAAATAAAATGTAAAAAAATATATAAATTCACTAAAAAAACAAAGATTACAGGGACGTTATAGTTAGGCTCTGGTTTCACTCGTACAAAACCATTGAAATTCAGCCGCTATGGTTAGTGAGCTCATTTTAACTCGCACCCCCGTAATGCACTGCTTATCATCGGACCAGGAGGGGAGCTGGGTGTCTCACGCGCCCATCCATTTTGCCATTGGGGTGCTCCCCAGCTTTCTCCTCCCGGCCATGTTACCAAAGGAGCCCACATTTTTGTTCTTTGTGTATGAGCGCGGCTCGTGTCCATCTTGCATACATACGTGATTGAGCTCAGACATTCAGCCGTAGAAGGGCAGGTGGTTGATATCCACTGGTTACAAATTTTTCTTCTCCCCAGTTAGATTAAATAAAACAAAAACTTGCTGCTGCTCCCCTGGAGTACTCCCAGCCCTGGTGCGCAACTAAAAATAATCATCTCAGGGCCTACCTCAAGGCTACATTGGAAAATGCTGTTCAGGATCTTACCAACCTCTTCCCAGAACTTCTGAATACTGGGGCAGGTCAAGAACATGTGAGAACCACTGGCATCACGCAACCATCGGCATCACGCAACCATCGGCATCACGCAACCATCGGCATCACGCAACCATCGGCATCACGCAACCATCGGCATCACACAACCATCGGCATCACGCAACCATCGGCATCACGCAATCATCGGCATCACGCAACCATCGGCATCACGCAGCCATCGGCATCACGCAACCATCGGCATCACGCAACCATCGGCATCACGCAACTATCGGCATCACGCAACCATCGGCATCACGCAGCCATGGGCATCACGCAACCATCGGCATCACGCAACCATCGGCATCACGCAACCATCGGCATCACGCAGCCATGGGCATCACGCAACCATCGGCATCACGCAACCATCGGCATCACGCAACCCACACCTCCTGCAGCAGCCCTCCTTCGACACGTGCAGCTCTGCCATTCTCCTAGGAGTCCAGAAAGCTCTATGGATGGAGAACAAATGTTTCCTTCTCAAAAAGGCTGGTCTTACTGTGCTATAAAGAGTGGGCGTAGGTTAGGGTGACCCGGCGTCCCGGATTTACCCGGACAGTCCCGAGTTTTCACCAGATGTCCCTGCAAATTCCAGCAATTTTGGCTCATGTCCCGGTTTTTAGAGGGGGTCGAATGAAACCAGCCAGAGGCATTTATTGGGTGATCTAAAGTTGTGCTATTTAGCAGCTGTTAAATATAAAAAATTTCATTAACTGGTGTGATGCTGATTTAGAAATTACATTTTATTTATTTTCTTAGTGCTTCTTCTGTATTCCTATGTTGAGAAGAGTTGTCATTCTGCGCAGCACTGTTGATGTAAAATTGTAGTCCTTCTTCTATTTTTGCAAAAGTCCCAGGGCCTCATTTATGAGGCTGTGCATCACTTTTACGCTGACGGTGCGTCACTTTTTGTGAAGCACCAGCATGGTAAAAAATGTGCCTTGTTGCGCCCTATTTACAAAGTGACGCATCTAGGTAGATGCGTCACTTTGTAAACCCCTGCGCCACATTATACCTGCGCCAGGTATAATGTATGCAAGGGGGCGTATTGACGCAAGAAAGGGTCGTAGAAATGACGCAGTGAAATCTATAAGATTTCACCGCGCCACTTCTAGGATGCAAATGCGTCAAAATCTTACGCCTGCTAGACTGACGCAGGCCCTTTCACATGGGGCTTGCCCCATGTGAAAGGACGCATTGCTGGAGTTGCGTCACTTTTGTGACACACTCCAGCAATGCGTCACTTTTGCGCCTATAGATACGTCAGAAATACTGCTGTATCTGTAACTCCTTGCGCCATGATGCGTTATACTGTAAATATGATGCATCATTGGTGTCGCAAGGAGAGCGCAGTGAAAAGTGACGCATCGCTGTTTTCATGCAGCGATGCGTCACTTTTTATAAATGTGGCCCTAAGTTTTTGGTTCTCAAGATCTGGTCACCCTAGCGTAGATGCTTGCCGCGTATGATTTATCCGTGAGTTCATAAAGGGCCCTCCCCACAATGTCTCAGGCAGGCGGAAGTCTCTAGGGCCCCTATCAATTCATGGGTCAGTTCATGTGTGTATCTCCCATTCATAAAGGCCTTCTGATACTCTATGATTATTATATAATTCCTAATGTAGGGAGCACTTAAATGAGTGCTTATCCCAAGTTAGGATTCGTTATTTATCACCAACTACAAGTTGGTAGTAAATAACAAAAAAAAAAAAGCAATTTAATGCAAATTGCTTCAGTGCCCTTAGGGCATGCATGTCTGCAACATGTTCACCCATAAACAATTGAGGGGTGCAACAGGTTGTCAAAGTGACACCCTGCCACCCTTTAATGTTTTCCCCCTTTTACCGAATCGGTATTCACCAATTCGGTAATTGACATTCATTCCTATGGGCCTGTATGCCCATAGGAATGAATGGCAATTACCGAATCAATAAATACCGATTCGGTAAATACTGAATCTTAACGATTTGGTAATTTTTACCGATTTTTAAGCTACATAAAATTTAACGATTCGTAAATACCGAATTGATAAAATTAGGTATTTACGAATCGGTGAATACTATTTACATACATGAGGCCCTCAGACTGTTGCAAAGAACTTATCATTGTAAATGAGGAGAGAAATGGGTCTGCAAGACTCGCACAAGGCTTCAGAATGGATGTGACTGTAGCTTCCTTCCAAGACTTAGGAAGGGGGACCCATCTTCTAAAATCCTGTTAAATAACGGAGTCAAAAATTGAGGTGATAACATCCCCTAGGTCCATATAAAATCCATTGGTAAGCCCATCTGGGCCCGCTGCCTTCCCTCTCTTGCCCGTGTCTATTGTCCGTTGGACTTCACCCTGGGTAATCACCTGACCTAAGCTTTTCTTCTCCTTTTCTGAGAGCTTAGGTATTGGAAGCCCGTCCGACCACTCATTAACCTGCTCCTCCTATGCACTCAGGTCCTCTGTATCTAGGGTGCCAAAAACAGTCTAAAAAAGCATCTTCCACCTCCCAGCTCTTCATTAGTGGTTTCCCTGTATCCCTACATTTGACCTCCCTCACTTCACTCCTCACTAGGGGCCATATGTAGGTAAATACTATTTACCGATTCTAAAATACCGAATTTTACCGATTCGGTATTTCAGAATCGGGTAAATGGTATGTAGGTATTGATTCGGTAAATGTTACCGAATGAGGAACATTCGGTAAATACCGATTCAGTAATTCCCATTCCTTCCTATGGGCCTGGAGGCCCATAGGAAGGAATGGGAATTACCGATCGGTAAATACCGAATCGGTAATAGGGGGAAGACTTATATTGGTAGCAGGGTGTCCCATTGACCCCTGTTGCACCCCTGAATAGTGCATGGGTGCACATGTGGAACACATACATCTGCCACATGGCACTTTTGGAAAAGCACAAATTTGCTTTTTCAAAGGTTTTTGATATTTACCACCAACTTTTAGTTGGTGGCAAATACCGAATCCTTAACTCAGAAATGCACTCATTTGAGTGCTCCCTACATTAAGGATTCGGTAATTTACCGAATCGGTATTTTAAGGAATCTTAAATTTGGCCCCTACATCTCAAATGCCCAATACAGGTAAGTAACGGCCGAAATTGGGTAATTACGTCCGTTACCGACCGGTATTGGGCTACCTACATCTGGCCCTAGGTCCACCTTGGTTTTCCAAGTTAAAAACTTCCCCACATTTTCTCCTGTTCCAACTCCACCACTGCCTTCTTAAACTCTCTATTCTTCTGTGCAGAAGTACTGACAGGAGACCCCTCATGAAAGCCTTAAAGGCATCCCAAACTGCATCCTGCGGTGCTGAGTTAATGTGTGTCTCCAGAAACTCTGCCGCCTTCCCCCTCAGTCTACCTAACCCTTCCTCATCCGCTAATAGAGCGCGGTCTAGAGTCCACCCTCTTGTAGATTGACCTGGCTCCATTTTCAAATCTAACACAACCACGGCGAGGTACGACAGGTGGACCACTATATGTCTTACTCTAAGAATGTTTTTCTGAATAGCCGGGTCCTCCAAGAAGCAGACTATCCTGGATGAATGCAGCACCTGCACGGTGGCTGCAGAGCACTCTGTCACCTAAGGAGAGTCAACGAGGGACCAACGGAGCCGCGTGATACAAGCCTGGAAGGTTGTATGATTGTGGCAGAGGAGGAAGGGTGTGCATCGGTACCTGGTGCGGAGAAGGAAGGTAGGAGGACTGCTGGGGGGGGGTCTGGCTAATCAAGGAAAGCTCCCACAAGAAAAGTAGATGCACTTTGAGAAGTGCAGGGAAGCAGGAGATGGGCTTGACAAAGGTGGATGCAAAGCTCCCTTAGCCCCTTCGCTGCGGGGGTTATTCCCCCGCTGTGCTGGGGGCGAGGGGGCGCGTCATGAGCATTGCTCATGACGAGCAGAGCTCGTCACAGGTGCATTGGCTCCCGTGGAACGCTCAGCACAGCGGGGGAATTCTCCCCGCACCTGAGCGTTCCACGGCTCATGACGAGCTGGGCTCGTCATGAGCACCGGAGCGCCGTGGCTCATGACGAGCTCAGCTCGTTATGGGCGTCAAAGAGGTTATACAAAGAAAAATTGATGGTAGAGCCTCTTAAACTGAAAGTAAAGATGTCTACGAGGGGGGAGGAGGCCAGTACCCCTCTCCTACAGGAAATATCTCCAGGTTTATCTGGACAAATATAACTACCCAAGCCAGTTACTCAGCCCTCCCCGCTGAGGGCCCAAGAAGGAGACTCACAAACGTGCCTTTGTAATCAGCATCTTAAGATTACGCCCTCACTCAGATCTTTCTTTAAGATACAAAACAAGGACGTTTAGCCTGGAGAGCCTGTTAAGGCCTCGGGCATATCGCAGTTACAGTCGATGGAGGTTAGGTGGGGCAGAAGGGGAGGCCCCTTCACTCTCAGAAGCAGCACAGCATCTTGTTTCAATACCAGAGGTACATTCTCAGGAGGAGAAAGTGATCGGAGATGTGAACCTCCACATGCCTCGGGGGACTAACCAATATCAGTGTTTAGCTGAGTTAGGACAAGTTGAGGTAGACGCACTGATGAAGTAGGGGAGTAGGTTGCATAACCCAACTCTACAATTGCCAATACGCTACCCGTCTTGCAAGATAACCAGGCGTAGTATTCACCAGTCTCTCTGGGTGTGAGGGCTGACAAATCTCAGCCCCCTTGTAAGAAAGCAGGTTCAGGCAGCTGTAGGTAAAGCTGGTTTATTAGTTGCGACACAGTAAAATGCAGTCACGCAGGTCGTGATTGCAAGACCAACTGTTCTGGCCCACAGCATCCATAGGAAACATTCTCATGGAATGCAGGGACCGATGGAACGTAAACAAAGCACCTGCAGGCATGTGAAGGCAGGATACAACACCCCTGTAAATACTGCCCCTCCCCACAGTCTTTTTGGAACAGTAAATGTAGTCACTCTCTGATGAGGTTAAGAAATGTTTATCTGTTTCCTAAGCAAACTAAAGGGACATACAGAGATAGTGTGAGTGGCAGGCCAAAAAACTAGATCCTCTGGCACAAAGGACCAGGGCTCTGGAAGAATCTGTTTCAGAACTAAAAGCAAACTCAGCCTCAGACAGGCAGGAAATAAACATGTTGAGAATGAGATATAAAGAGAGGCAAGACAAACTGGAAGCACTGGAGAACAGTGCTAGAAGAAACAACGTAAGACTGTTAAATATTCCAGAGGGGAGAGAGGCGCAACAAGGCTTTTATAGTAACTCTTCTAAAGGTCAGCTGCGTCTGGGATGGGTTGGAGGAAATATTGGTTAAAGATATTTAGAGGGTGCACTGAGATACTTTAAAAAAATCCGCAAGCAATAGTAAGCAGCACAAAATCCTGGTGAATTTTCTCACTTACTTCATAAAAGAGAAAATCCTGAGTAAGACACTGAAAACACACTTCTTGAAAGGCGCTGGATTCTTTTTTTAAATTAGATCCGACATCTCCCACTCTACCCTGATTAGGCAATGGGAGCTGGGGAAAAGAATGGAAGATTTCAGGAAGTTGGGGGCCACAGAACAGTTGAGGTTCCAGGCCATGCTTAGGGTGAAGTACAACTTTAAGGCTTATGAGGAACCAGACAATCTTTTAAGACAGATCAGAGCTAGCCAGGAGACTTTACCTTGTCGACCCGTTCTGTCAGTTCTCGATTATACCTGAAGCTGGTCTCTTGTTCCTTATCTCACTGGTTCTTTCTGTTAATTTTCATTCACTTTTTCGTTGTTTTCTGTTTTATCTATTCCCGTTCCATCCTGACGTATTCCTAAAATATGGCTTACTCAGCCAGGAAGGACATTGAGAGGGTTCTCTGGGGAAGTTTTTTTTAGGGTGTATGGGTGAGGAACACTGGGTGGGGAGCATAAATGGAAAAAATACATTGTCTTCAGGCTATATATGATCTCCGAGAAAAGGGTGCGGCTGGCATAAACATTACAGGTGGAATCAGGAGTTAGGAACAGGGGTAGACGCTAATGAACTACACATTTTGTCCTGGAATGTTGCTGGGCTCCATGTCAGAAATAGAAGGTTCAGAGTGTTGCAATATTTGAGGGAGTCGCCAGCTCAGGTAATAGTTCTACAGGAATCCCACCTGACTTAAGTCGAGTGTCCGGAGACTTTTAGGGTGCAGAAATGGGTCCAGCAGGTTGCATGTATAGACCAAACCTGCCGTGCAAAAGGAGTGGTTATTCTGATCAGGAAAAAAAAAGCTATTTCAATTCAGGACTGTAAGTCGGACAAGAGGGGTAGATGGGTTGTCGAAACATCGAGGATATCTCACAAATGCTACACTTTGGTGGATTATTACAGCCCAAATATGGATGATGTAGAAACCCTCCAAAATCTGTGCCTTGAGCTTGTAGAGAACCCCTGCCCGTTAATACTGAGAGGGGATTCTAATGCCGGGTTGGTTAACTCTTTGGATGGGTTAGGTAATAGCAAGTCCAGAATTCGTCCTTAAATGCAATCGTACATCAAAAGTCTGATGAGACGGTTGGGCTTGTGTGATATCTGGAGAGCAAGTGCAGGCACAGAGCGAGGGTACGCACACCATAATAACAAATCATAAGCATTCATCCACTGATGACATCACTGATGAAATCATCCAGTGAGTGTAAGTTTTTGTAAAAGTTCCTATGACTGAACGATATATACTAAGCTAGTTCATAAGTAAAATTACTATTCTTTCTGTGCTAATAATGAGTGATACTATTTGCAACATATGTCATCTGATTTATAATCCCATTTTTAAAGCGGGTGTACTATTTATTAGGGAATTAGCCTCCACACTGACCCATGTCCCTGATGTGTGTTTTTGGTAGTGCTTTGCAACAATCTAAGCTGTTCGTTGAGACTTCCCTCCACAGTGATGGCTGAGCATCGTTCTGTTTTATGACATACTGATTAGTTTCCTTAGACCTCTCTCCTTTGCGATGAAAGACTGTAGTAGTAGATTGCAATAAATTAATCTGTTACTAAGACCTTTTTATAGGGTGATATCTCATTGTAGTAGACTTTTACAACAGACTTACTGCTCTGCTCACACCTTTCTCTAAGAACAAGAATAACTGTATTAGTGGTTTGTGACACAATGACCTGTCCGCTAAGACTGGCTGTATGCTGTAGTGGTTTGCGTAAATCTGAAAATTGAACTAAAACCTCTTTCCAGGTTCACAAATGGTGTTGTTGTGGTTTGCAATAGACTAGCCATACGATTTGAGAATTTACTTTGGTCAGTAGAGTTCAGAGAAGTGGTTCAGAAGAGACAGGACTATCCGCTGAGAACTGTCTCCTAGGTGATAAGGGAGAGCAGTAGTTGCGAAGGCTACAAAGAGCTCTGTGCTGTTTGTGTCTCACCCCTGACTTCTTATTTTAATTTAAAATAGTATTTTATGAAGTATATTGAAGTTTACTTTGCTGTATGATGTCATCAGTAATGGCATTTGAGATGTCATCACTGATGTTACGACAATGTCATGAATGATGTAATGTGTGAGGTCATAAGCAGCGCATTGCAAGGGCGTAAGATATAGTTAGCTCAAGTAACTATAACTGCTGAATTTCTATGGTTTTGCATATGTAAAATCTGAGCCTAACTATAACACCCCTATAACCTTTGTTGTTTTCAGTGAATTTCAATGTTTTTTTTAAATTCTATTTCCTAACTATAGCGTCCTTTCAATCTTTGTTTTTTTCTGTGAATTTTGCCAGTTTTTTAATGCTATTTCCTAGCTATAACATCCCTGGAAATTTTGTTTTTTATCTATAAGTTAAATTTAGTAATATATTTTTTGCAAGTTAAAAATAAATTGTATTTACACATTTATTTTCATTATATATTTTGAAAGTAACAATTAATACAAATCAAGGTAAGGTAACTTTTGTAGTCTTTCTATAAATGCAATACACCAAGGTTTACTCTTTTTTTAAATTCATTTTATGGATCCTTGGAGCCACTGCAAATTCAAAAAGGAAGCCCATACGAATACTCTGTGGTTACTGACTCCTGTGACGATATAGCTGTGGATTAGCAGATTCGATAAAATGTAAAAAAAATATACATATCATATTCAGACCCCACAAATGTTAACATTAAATTCAGAGAAACCATATCTATACATTAAAACTATACATTAACATTTAGAAACCTATCTGTGCTTCAAAATGCACATATTTATTTTACAAGTTTGAGGAATACGTGGATCCACCGGGATTCCAGGAACACACATAAACCTCAACTTCTCATTGGATACAGTAAGTCTCCACCCATGCACATTGCAAACCCCACCCTAAATCAGGCATTTGGGTTTCACATGTCTCTGGAGACAGACAAAACTACAGCTCGGTCTTCTTTTGGCTTTACTTCAAAAGAAGAGAGTTTTAAAGTCCGGATGTCTTCTCTTGAAGAACATAGAAAAGTGGAAGAACAGGAAGAAGAAGAAGAAGACATGCCACCTTCAAAGAAGCCATTCGACATTTGGAACTATTCCTCCATGCCTTCAGGAGAAAAGAAAGTTGTTGCAAAAAAGTGTCCAATGCAAAATATGCAGCAAAAACCAGTTGAGAGCTACAAGGAAGAAGTATTCACAAGGCACATCCTCTATGTGGAAACATCTAAAAACCATACTTACAAGGACGTATGAGAGGATGATAAGAGAGAGGGAAGGTGGTGCAGCATCATCAGTAGCTGGGCCATCTGTGTGACTCTGACCACCTGACCAGATAGGGATGTAGGTTGTTACCACGCGATGTATTACATCGCGGTACTTTACAACGCGTCTTTTACAACGCAAGTCGTTACAACGACTTGCGCTGTAGGGGTACTGGACTTAGGAATAGTTACATTTACTATTCATACACCAGCCTACGTACAGTAGGGAAGGTGTTGGAATATTAAATCTACTATTCCTTAGCCTAGAGCGCCCTCCAGCGCAAGTCGTGGTTACGACTTGCGTTGTAAAAGATGCGTCGTAACTGCACTGCTAGGTAACATCCGCGCTGTAAAGGATGTTCCCCACCAGATAGTTACCATCTCCGCTGTTTCACCAAATCTGAAAGACATTGTGGCAAATGCCATATGCCAGTTGCACTGATAATGACATCCGTCGCCCAGTTTATGGATGCTCCAACAAGCTTAATTTGAAAAAATGTTAGCTCGCCGTTCCACTTTTGATTCCTCTTAAAGAATGAAGCATTTTGGTTCTCCCAAGTTGCCTTCCCTTACTCCTTTTATCACCCTTGTTATTTTTCTTAAATAACAACTCCCCCCCCGCCCCTACAAAAAAACTGAGTTTAAAAGTTTTCAGGCAAAAATTTCCCCCCCCCCCAAAAAAAATTGTTCTATTCAGAGCCACATCATCTAGTCAAAGAAAAAGCTACATACATGTTGTATGTTATTGTGCAATTCTCCTTTTAAGTGTTTGTGAGTTTTTCTGTATTTACATGTATCATACCTAGCATAAGTGAAATTAAAGAAGTACATCTCACTACTTTAATATTCACTAAGGAGAATAAACCTATAAAATATTACGAAGACACTAAAAAATGTTTTACAATGTCATATAGAATACTAAAATGCAAGTGGATGTTTAAGTGGCTGTATGAGTGTCTCAGTGGATGTGTGAGTGCCTGTATGGGTGTATCAGTGGATGTTTAAGTGCCTGTATGGGTGTATCAGTGGATGTGTGAGTGCCTGTATGGGTGTCTTAGTGGATGTTTAAGTGCCTGTATGGGTGTATCAGTGGATGTGTGAGTGCCTGTATGGGTGTATCAGTGGATGTGTGAGTGCCTGTATGGGTGTATCAGTGGATGTGTGAGTGCCTGTATGGGTGTCTTAGTGGATGTTTAAGTGCCTGTATGGGTGTATCAGTGGATGTGTGAGTGCCTGTATGGGTGTATCAGTGGATGTGTGAGTGCCTGTATGGGTGTATCAGTGGATGTGTGAGTGCCTGTATGGGTGTATCAGTGGATGTGTGAGTGCCTGTATGGGTGACTCAGTGGATGTGTGAGTGCCTGTATGGGTGACTCAGTGGATGTGTGAGTGCCTGTATGGGTGACTCAGTGGATGTGTGAGTGCCTGTATGGGTGTATCAGTGGATGTGTGAGTGCCTGTATGGGTGTCTTAGTGGATGTTTAAGTGCCTGTATGGGTGTATCAGTGGATGTGTGAGTGCCTGTATGGGTGTATCAGTGGATGTGTGAGTGCCTGTATGGGTGTCTTAGTGGATGTTTAAGTGGCTGTATGGGTGACTCAGGGGATGTGTGAGTGCCTGTATGGGTGTATCAGTGGATGTGTGAGTGCCTGTATGGGTGTCTTAGTGGATGTTTAAGTGCCTGTATGGGTGTATCAGTGGATGTGTGAGTGCCTGTATGGGTGTATCAGTGGATGTGTGAGTGCCTGTATGGGTGTCTTAGTGGATGTTTAAGTGGCTGTATGGGTGACTCAGGGGATGTGTGAGTGGCTGTATGGGTGTCTCAGTGGATGTGTGAGTGCCTGTATGGGTGTCTCAGTGGATGTGTGAGTGCCTGTTTGGGTGTCTCAGTGGATGTGTGAGTGCCTGTATGGGTGTATCAGTGGATGTGTGAGTGCCTGTATGGGTGTCTCAGTGGATGTGTGAGTGCCTGTATGGGTGTCTCAGTGGATGTGTGAGTGCCTGTATGGGTGACTCAGGGGATGTGTGAGTGCCTGTATGGGTGTATCAGTGGATGTGTGAGTGCCTGTATGGGTGTCTCAGTGGATGTGTGAGTGCCTGTATGGGTGTCTCAGTGGATGTGTGAGTGCCTGTATGGGTGACTCAGTGGATGTGTGAGTGCCTGTATGGGTGACTCAGTGGATGTGTGAGTGCCTGTATGGGTGTCTCAGTGGATGTGTGAGTGCCTGTATGGGTGTATCAGTGGATGTGTGAGTGCCTGTATGGGTGTCTCAGTGGATGTGTGAGTGCCTGTATGGGTGTATCAGTGCTGGTGGAAGTGGCTTTCTGGGTGCGTGAGTAGCTGTTTGGGTCTATGAGTGGGTGTGTAAGTGGTTGTGTGGGTGCGTGGATGAGTATGAGAGTGTCTGCATTGTGTGAGTCCATGTGAGTAGGTTTTTGCATGTGTAATTGGGTGTTTAATTGACTTTGAGAGTGTGAGTGGGTATGTGAGTGGCCATGTGGGGGTGTCAGTAGCTATGTGAGTGACTATATGGGTGTCTCTGTGGGAATGTAAATGTGTCGGTGTGTAAGTGGATGTGTGAGTGGGTGTGCGAGTAGCTGTGTGGGTCTGTGAGTGGGTGAGAGTGGCTGTATGGGTGTATGAGTGGGGGTGTGAGTAGCTATGTGAGTACCTATACGGGTGTACAAGTGGGTCTCTGTGTGACTGTGTGAGTATGTGAGAAGTGAGTGTCTGTATAGGTGTGAGTGGGTGTGTGAGCAGCCGTATGAGACTATAAGTGGATGTCTGACTGTAAGTGGGTGTATTTGTTTTATTGTAGACAGAGCACCTTCACAATGTAATCAAATGCAACAACACTGGAAGAACTAATTTGTAAACTACATTACTCCAATAGATTGTGCCATTTATCTGTATAAAAAAGGAAAAAATATCATTCAGTATTATCATTTATAACATTATAAATTAAACTTAGAAAGATTTTGTTATGAAGAAGCTCACACAATGAGGTAAGAGCAAACGTTTATTGGACTAGATCCTTCAGCGCCAGCTAGTAGAGTGGCCTCACCAACATTCTCAGGCGAGCTTCACTCCAAGGTGCTACATGTGGGACATACCATTGTGAGGGGAAGGAGGAAGGGAAAGGAGGGGGAGAGAAGTGAAAATAAAGCATAGTTACAACACACCTCCCTTGATTGAGGAGGACAATAAATGCAAAACATACAATGTAACCCTGTCCCCTCAAGGAAGGCACCTTACAAGTAACTACAGGTGGTTCCATTTTCTAATCAGCTTGCTAAGATGGCGGTCGGCGGAGCCTGGATTGCTTGACGTCAAGTGAGATGGAAGCTGGTTCATTTTGGTTCTCTCCACTGGAAGATAAGGAGTCTTGTAGTTTGAAGTTTGAAGTTTTTATTAGTTTAGCACAGTTACTTAAAACCATTGCTATGACAGACAGCATTAGCACATTTTTAAAAATCAACGTTAACACATTTGACAAGTTAAAAGCAACAACGAGGCTGAGAAACGAATCTTGAGGTTTAGTGTCCGTTATACATGTAAGAAAACAGTCTAAGGAGTCTTGTACTTTGGGGCAGCAAACTATGTTGTCCATGCTCCAAGTGCTTCCGTCTTCCAGCTCGACAGAATTGTTGTTAACATGTTTTATTCTCAAAGGTTTTGAAAACGAGGAGACCTTGGCTCTGGAAACTTTGGGTTTCTTGACAACCACCCATTGACCTTCTTGCCAGCACTTGTTAGAGGTACCCCATTTCATGTCATATCTGTACTTATACTCTAGTTGGTGCTTCTCAACTTTTCCTAAAACAGATCTCCTGTCCACCCACACAGGATACCCTCCATTGAGCCAGTTAGGTGTGAGTTTTGAACCTGGATTTCTTCCTTTGAGGGAGGTAAACGGAGAAACCCCAAAGACAGCATTAAGTGTTATATGGTATGGCCACAACATCTTCCTTATGGCTTCCTCCACAGGTTCATGGGAGGCCAAAGCCAGTTGAATGGTGTCTTTTATCATCCTATTGGCCCTTTCTACTAGACCATTGGTTTTGGGGTAGTAGAGTGGGGATTTGAGATGAGTTATGGAAAGGTTGGTCATAAATTGCTTCATTTCGTCAGAGGTGAACTGAACCCCATTATCCGTTATTAACTTGCTTGATATGCCCTCTTTAGAGAAGATATCCCTCAAACATTCGATCAACAAAGAAGTGGTGTTGGAGGTGACCATTTTGTAGCAATCTAGTGAGAATGATAATGGATGAGAACAAACATATATCTTTGAGAATGACTGAGCAAGTTCAATGGACCAATAATATCTAAACCTAGTTTGTTCCAGGGTTTTGTAGGGATGGATACAGGCTAGAGCGGGGATTTTCGGATGATTTTGGTTTTGTCGCTGGTCCCACATGCCAGACAATTTTTGTTCTCCTCAACCATGGAGTCCATGTTGGGGAACCAATAGTCTTGCCTGATTTTGCTTTTTGTCATGTTTGTGCCAGGGTGACCTTCATGTGCAATTTGGATAATGCGCTCATACATGTTTTTAGGAGGAATGATCCAATTTCCCCTGCAGACATGGTCCTTTATGATTGATAACTCATCTCTTACAACACAGAACTTACAGAGATCTTCTGGTAAGTCTTTTATGTTTTTAGGCCATCCTTTGCAAATAGTGTTCTTCAGTTCAGTAAGGACAGAGTTTTCCTTCAAGGATTTCTCCCATTCTTCTTTGTTGATGACAGGAATGTCAATTGAGAGGATGGTCTCTTCAGGGGGCTCAAAGCGGGGTTCTCATTGGTTATTGGAAGTCAGGAGAGACAATCAGCTACGCGATTTTCTGTTCCTGGAACGTAGTTTATGGTGTAGTTAAAACCTTGTAGTCCCAGTACCCACTTTGAAATGCGAGGAGTGGTGTTTTCTAAACACTTGGTAGAGAAAAGAGGGAGTAATGGTTTGTGGTCTGTCTTCAAGGCTAATGGAATCCCCCACAAGAATTATTTGAAGTGGTTTATAGTCCAATAGCAGGCGAGGGCTTCTTTCTCTATTGTGGAGTTCAGAATCCTTTAAGGTTCTTGACGCAAATGATATCACTTTTTCTTGGCCATTTGCTCGCTGTGTAAATGAAGCCCTAACCCCTTCATGCTGGCATCTGTAGTCAAGATAGTCTTTGCATTGGGGTCAAACGTGCTTAGAATGGGCGCTTCAACTATAGCTTCCTTAATTTGTGTGAAGGCGTGTTGACACTGGTGGCTCCACTTAAACAATGAGCCCTTTTTGAGTAATTCCCTGAGTGGGTGGACTTGTTCCGCAAAGTTCTTGACGAATTTGGACATGTATTCCACCAGGCTCAGGAAGGACTTTAGCTCCTCTTTATTAGTAGGAGCAGGGGCAAGTTTGACAGAGTCTACCAGGCTAGATTTAGACTTGATTCCTTCGCCTGATATGGTGTGACCAAGGTAAACTACGGATTCAACTCCTATTTTGCACTTCTCTTTTTGAGTGGTGAATCCCGCATTGCTAAGTCTCGTTAAGACTTCCCCTAGGACTTTATTGTGTTCCATAGCTGATACTTGGTAAATCAGGATGTCGTCCTGGAAGCAAAGTACTTTGTCTAATCCTTGCAATATGTGCTGCATTATGCGTTGAAATACTGCCGCTGATAAGCTGCTAAAGGAGTTATGAAGGAAGTAAGGGATTTAGACTCTGGATGGAAGGCATCCTGATGGTAGGCTGAGGAAAGGTCTAAAACATTAAAGAATTTCGCTCCTTGTATGACAGCGAGCATTTAATTAATATTGGGGAGGGGGTGTCTCTCCATCCATATGTTGCCATTTGAGTCTCTGAGGTCTACACCTAAGCGGATGCTCTTGCCCCCTTCCTTTGCCACTATCACAATGGTGGCCAACCATTCCGAGCTTTCGATCCTCTCGATGACTTTATTGGCTTCCAGTCTGTCAAGCTCCCTTTTGAGTGGTTCCCTTACAAGTAATGGAACAGATCTGGCTTTATGGAAAACTGGTCTATGATTCGCTTTAAGTTTAGTCTTGTGAAGGAACCCTTTTTTAATAGTTCTAGATTGTCTGTAAACACTTCAGGATACTTCTCACATACTTCTTTCCTAATGTTCGACCTACCTACTAGGGAACTGGTTCGGGTGTATTTGGATCCAGTTTGTTCCCTAAGTCTGTTTGATGTTTCCACCCCAGTAAATTCGAACCACTTTTGGTGATGTAGACCTTCCCTACCGTAGATCTGTCTTTGAAGTCAATATGCATAGGTAGCATGCCCACCAGAGATATGGGGTCCTGATTGTATCCTCCCGGCCGGATGTCTGGAGGCATTAGGTTGTCCTCTTTGTTTCCTGAATTAGCTTGGAAGGTGGCTTCATTGATGAGGGTATATGGAGAGCAAGAGTCAGCAAATACTTCATACGTGACATTGTCAAGCAATATTTCACACCTAGGATACGTATTACCACTACACTCAGTAAAGTTAGACACTTGAAAAACAATGTCCTCTTTGGGAATTTTTGGAACAGGATCACTTGTTACCATGTGGGTGACACTTTTTTTGAACTCATGGCACTCTTTGGAAAAATGTCCTCTTTTCTTGCATTTACTACATGTAACACTTCTCGCCGGACATTTCACATTGTTTGCTAAATGGTTGGGATTTCCACACCTGTAGCACCTCAACTTGTTTCCACTGGCATTTTGTCTCTCAGAATCAGTAGGTGGAGATTTTGGTCTGGCATCCCTATTAAGGATCTTGTTTATTCCATTGTCTAATACCTGCTTGACATCAACTGCTTCGTTCATCTCATTCATGCAAGACGCCGTATGTTCTATACTCTTTGCAATGTCAATGGCACGCTTCAGCTAAGAGTCTTTCTTGTATTTTCTTATCACTGGTGCATCTGACTAGTTGATCCGTAATAAGATACTCTGTCAAAGTTCCAAAATCACAAGTTGAGGCCAATCCCCTCAGTACTGAAATATAATTATTCACTTTTTCATTTTTCCCTTGAGCTCGTAAAAAGAATTTTTGACGCTCTAGAAAATTGTTAATTTTTTCACCAAATTGTGCCTCCAGTTTTCTCAGAGTAATTTGATATACATCATGTTGAACATCTCCATCTCCTTCCTCATTAAGATTTACATTTTCAACTATGGAATCAGGAAGATCATCAAATATTTCTCTACCATGTTTCCCCAACTTGTGCAGGAGAATGTGTTGCTTGCATACTGCGTAAAATCTGTCACCCCCTATGGCAATTAAATAAGATTCAAACAGGTTCAACCATTTCTTCCATGGGATGAGGGTCTCCCCCCCTTCATCAAGAAATGAAGGATGTTGGGACATCGCAAAGGCAGACATAGCGGATAGGAGCAGCAAGTGGAAAAGAAGGAAGGGGATAAAGAAAAGCAAACAGAAGAGTGAAAAGGGGAGAAAAGAAATAAGCTAGAGAAAGCAGATAATGTAGGAGAAGAACAAATTAGTAATTCAAATTCAAATAGAGTTGTACATGAAACATCCGTTGTATGTTATATTTTTGGAGATATAATTGGTAATTAAGGAGACGCAGTCTCTCAACACTGTATAAATAATCAATTCCAGTATGTACTATTACCAATTATATGTACGGTCCTTGTAGCAATAATGTTCAACCAGGTAAAATATGCAGTAAAGGGTTGACCTGGAGACCGTAGAGCAGGAGATTGAAGTGTAATATGAAGCTGTGCCAGTCAGCGTTGTTCTGGCAGGCTGTGTAACAAATTGTGGAAGCATTTGGATGATACTATTGATGGATTTTGAAAAACCAAGAGTTTTGGTGTTACGGTTGTGTGGCATTGTAATTATATACCAAGAGGCCACAATTGAATGTAAGAACAGTGAGCTGTGCCTGTCAGCGAAGAAAAACGCTGGCAGGCCGTGGAGAAGAGTGACTGCGAGGTCAGCTGAGGCGATGGGGGCGGGAACAACGTTGTTTGAGGGGATACAGAAGCTAGCTTCTTTCATTCAGAACTTTGTTGTTTGCATACAAGATCCCCTTCAGCTGAGGAGAAGGGGCGGGAGCACGCTGTGAGGAAGTGTGGATTGAAGAGCTCCGCCTCAGGCAATAGCAAACCCCCGGTCAGCAGAGGAGAGGGGCAGGAACAACATTGCGTGAGGGGACGCGGAAGCCCAGGGTCGTCCCTGAAGCTACTCCCCCGCAGAAGCACTCCCTCATGATGTTAAACCTATATCCGGGAAGGCAGGGAAGAGGCACCATCTCACTGCCAGACCAGGAAAGTTCGCTGTGGAGATGGAAGCACCACAGCTGCCCCAGAAAGCTTTGTTGTCGAGGCAGGTGCAGGCGACAATCTCTAGAACACAGCGTGGGAGCTGAAGTTGAATCGGCAAGGCGGGGACCACGGTAGCTGGCAAATCGGTAATCACCAGAATAAAGGAAGGAGAAAATGTTATGAAGAAGCTCACACAATGAGGTAAAAGCAAACATTTATTGGACTAGATCCTTCAGTGTCAGCTAGTAGAGTGGGCTCACCAACATTCTAAGTCGAGCTTCACTCCAAGGTTCTACATGTGGGACATACCATTGTGAGGGGAAGGAGGGAGAGAAGGGAAAATAAAGCATAGTTACAACACATTTGCAATGCATAACTTTATATTAGCAATAAATCGCTATACATTTCCCATGCTCTCATGCTATGTTACAATAGAAATCAGCATTTCATTTTCCCTTTTTTACTGTTCTCAGACTTTATATTTATACAACATAAATGATGTACTTTATAAAGAATCATCATTGAACTATGGGGGAAAAAACAATCATATTAACAAACCCACAACTTCATAATATTTACCTGTAAATAAGCACCAAATTGCACACACTACAATTTATTAAAAAATCACTTTATCTATACTTGCTGTACTAATCCAAAGAAACATATGCTGGAAATGAGAACTTCATCTTTAGTAGAGCTACAGTAGCACTACTAGATATATAAGGCACACCAGCATAACAAAGCCTTATAAAGACATCAGAGCTGGAAGGCCATATGATGTCTTACATCATGATAATGTATCTATAATAACTAGACTATTCCACTTTAACAACTGTGACCATCATAAGAACATTGGTTCCATAAACAAAAGATAGGAATTTGGTAACTTCCAAGGCAACCTTTGGCTGAATTTCGGGTTCCTGTCATTACATTCTGTTTATCCACTTCTACTTTTTAGATAGACAATGTAATGACCTGATCAAATACTAACTGCTTCATAAAAAATGATAGCGATAGTACTATATGTTTTACCACAAATAGATATTTGTCCTGCTTTAAAGTTAGTAATCTCAGTTTCTAATGAACTGCCATCTGCTCTGCATTGTTGTAGCATTAAAATGACACGCTTGCTCGTTCTTGCTATACGTAAAGTCAACAGAAGATCTGTTCGACAATTAGGGCATACATTATTTTGTGTAGGTTTTCTCATTAATCTCTCAAAAGGCGCAGTTCTGGAATCTGGTAACGTTAAATAAACAAGACGCTCCAAAAACTATTTGTGTAGTTGATGTGTATGAGCACTCTTCACATTCATGATGCCCTGAGTAACTAAGTCCAATTAACTCATTGTCAGGGATCTCATCTTGTTCTAAAACAACAAACAGCACCATTAGAAAAAACCCTCTTGAGTATTTTGAGTAAACCGTACAGATCCACTACATATATGTACAAAGTCTCAAATGCCTGATGCACAATGTGCTTTTGATCTCCACTATGTAGACGGTGCAAAAAAAACACACACAGTGCAGAACACAGTACCTTCTGTTGTTTTTCTTGAATTGCATCAACAACACAAGGTAATGCAAACAATATGTTTACCACAACTTTAGCATAGCAGTTCACAACGGAGGAAATTGACAATTGGTAACCAACAACATCTCCCTCATTTCAATGTTTTTGTTTCTTAGCAACTTCCTTCTTCCCTTTTATTTCCTTCCTTGCAACAGCAGCATTACACTGCTTTGAAAGAGTTTCTGCTTTGGAACCTTTCTCATAAACCGGATACTGTCTTAAATGAGAGCATAAACACTTCTTAATCCGTTGAATTCTTTTACATAACTTGAATCTGCATTTATTCTGCTGTCATTAAATGCAACCAGATACAAAAAAAGACAATGGCCTAACTTGAGACAGGGCTACATATGACATACCTTCCTTAAACACTGCACTACCAATATTAATAAAGACTGCCTCTACACTTTAACCTTTTGATTTATGAATAGTAACAACATATGCTAGAGAAGCGGGAAATTGGTTACGTCGAACATATAAATCTTTCACAAGCAAAAAATACTTGCTGTAGGGGGCGCGCTGGACTTAGGAATAGTATCATTTACTATTCCTACTCCCGTTTGCGCAAAAGCAGGAAAGATGTTGGACTGTAAATCCAACACCAGTGCACCCCCTACAGCTAGTCGTTGAAACAACTTGCAATGTAATGGCTTGCATTGTAACAACCCGGTCGTTGAAACGACCGCGTTGTAAAAGCATGCAATGTAACGCATGCAATTGTATGGCTATTTACCCATGCTATACATTGTCCACTGGTATTCCACCTCACTCTGTTAGGAAAATTAATAAAATCAAGAACTTCACTCATAGCACCATCAACTAAACCTTCTTCAACATTTGAATGCCGGTGCAAATTTACCTAATTTTGTTTGTAATTTTTCATTTAGAAATACAATGACATCCTAATGATCCATTTTATCTATTGCCTTCAGTTGCAAAATGTGTTCTTTCTCCAATTCTGTTCAGTGATTCTGCCTAAGACAGAACTAAGCGTAGGATTATGGGACCTTAGTGCATAGGGATTGAGTCATCTTACCACCTTAGAATCCATGAGCCCAGGCCCGACTAGCCATAGTGTCTCACTTGCTCTCCTACTCACTCACAGAGAAACAAATGATTAGACACCCCAGAACACAACACTCCCAGATCTCTCAGGAAACACAGTTGCAATACACAACCTTTTGCTGGCCCTCTTGTACTTGTCCACAATAAGATCTAACAGAGACACGAAGAAGTTTAAAATAATTATTTTAACTAACGTGTTCTAATCTGCAGTATACATGCCACAACAAGCAGTAATATGCATAATACAAATACGGTCAGCATAGCAGTTAGTCCATAAATCATGGAAGGAGATTCATTACGAAAAGACAGTATGGCCTAACCTCCCTTCTCTTGCATAGAAACAGTATTATTATATATTAGAAGATCTCTGGGTTTTGTCAGCAGACCCCATACCTTAGCCTATAGATGGTAGAGCTACATCATGGGTGCTGTCTCTCTCTTCTCCCTGGAAATGTCCCTCTCCAAGTCTGTGCTACCTATTCGTGTATTCCAATAAGACTAAAGTACGTTGTCCCAAACAACAGCTGCATCTGTATGTTTTGTCTAGGTGCTAGGGCCTGACCAGAACAGAATAAAAAGAACCATTGTTGTTCTACCTTGCTCACAATGTTCAGACAAAATACCAGGAACCTGCAGCGTGTGAACACAGCAATGGGTTCTCACGTGAAAACAGCAATAGAGACAGTTGCAAAAATAAAGTCTTGTTGTAACATGCGCAAAGCAGCGGGCAATCTGCAGCGTGCTCATGCTATCTTAGAGAAGACGACAATGTCTCCATGGGCCATGTGACAATCCCAGCAATTCATTGTTGTAAGATGCACATTCCACCAATGTAGGCATGAGGCACACAATGTGTTTACTGTCTTATATAATACTGAACATTAGTTCTGAAGTTGATGTTATTGTTGGATACAGTTTTTTATCAATGAGACTTTCTAAAGCACACCTTCCCTCTTTGGGAAGAACACCTACTTAAATATCTTTCAAAATATTACAACATTTAATGTCAGATGTTTGTTGCATATTCCTGATTAATTCTTTGTATTCGAATTGTAAACAAATATTCACATTCCCAATGTTTCCCAAAGAATTCCTAGCGTCATCATGCAGCAGTGTTTTGAACACAGGGTAACCCTTCACAGGAGTAAGTTGCAATAGATTTCCTAAAACCCAACTGTTTTCCTCCAAATAGGATATCATAATCTGTTCTCAGAACCTCTGGCGTTCTCAGATGCAGGGAGGCAAGCATGAAGTTTGACAGGATCATCACCTCATCAATGACTAAAAACGTCAATTTGTGACACTTTTGACACTTCATGACAAACTTTAACGGGAAACAATCTTTACAAAGCATCATTTACAACGCATGCACTTACAACGCAAGTCGTTACAACAATGCATTGTTACATCGCGTGTCATTACAACACAAGTCGTTAAAGCGACTTGCTGTAGGGGGCAGAAGGTGTTGGATTTGTTGGATTTTCAGTCCAACACCTTCTCTACTGTTGCACACACCCGAGTTGGAATAGTAAATTATACTATTCCAAACTCCAGCATCCCCCCTACTGCAAGCCGCCATGCAATGTAACAACGCGTATTTGTAAACACATGCGTTGTAAAGAGTGCTATTCAACTTCACTAGATAACGTTTGGTATTCCAGTTTGTTGTCATGTTCCACAGGAAGCATCGAAAGTTGATTCAAAGTGATACCTTTGATATTGTGTGAAACAAATCCAATGGGTGCTGTAACCACACATGAGGAAGTGCCTCATGTAGTTGTGAGAAAGTGCCTCGTTTGCATGGTTAGCGCCCCCTCCCCACTTTTTGCCTGATGTTGATGTGATTTCAAATGTAATGCACATGGTCCCTGCCAACCAGGACCCCTGTGCCAGTGCTCCTTCCCTAAAAACAAATCCCTAATTGGCACTTCTGCCCTCTGTAAGTCCTTAGTAAATGGTACTCTGAGTACCTAGGGCCTGTGAGCTGAAGAGGGTCCCCTGGGCCATGCCTCACTGGGGCCATGCCACTGCTCTTGCAGCTTGCTTGCCCCTGTGAGGGAGAAAACGATATAGTCGACATGGCCCCCTGCCTGGGTACCATGGCAACTAGCACTGCCTGAAGGCATGGGTAAGTCACCCCTCTAGCAGGCCTCACAGCCCTAAGGCAGGGTGCACCATACCACAGGTGGGGGCATATCTGCCCCACAATATTAGGGTCCATTTCCTAATATTGTAAGTGCCAGTGAAGCCATAGATAGTACATGGGCTGGAAACTTGACAACTCGAGTTCCACAGCACTGTGATGGTTTCACTGAATACAGGAGAGTTTGGTACAAAACTACTCCTCACAATAAATCCAGACTGATGCCACTGTGGGATTTATTGCACCATGTACCCAGAGGCACCTCAGGGGTGCTCCCTCAAAACCTTCCAACCATAGTGTGGTCTCCGACCGGCTGTGGGCAGCCAGCCACCAGCAGACACCACCACCACCTGGACCCTTAAGTAGGGAGCCCCTGCCCTCTGGGACCAGAAATAATCCACATCCTGGGACGAGGTGTCACACCTCCGCCCGCAGGATAGGCCAGTGCTCAATGAAGAGAGCTTCAAAGGCTTGCCGCCTATGTAATGCGACAATCAGCCTCTGCTGCTAGCAGCAGGTGGCTGTCCCCGGTTTACACCCCCAATATGGGCAGGAAAACCGCAGGAAAATTCAAAAAGATAGGAGGTGTGCCCACCTCTAATAATGCTACCCCTAAGGTGTGGGGGAAATGAGGTGAAGCACAATTTTCAGTCCCTGCCATCTTAAGGATGGGGGACCCCTCCAAATTAGGTCTAGGTCTATACCCCCTTCGATAGGAGAGTGGCATAACAAAGGGTGTAGTCATCCCAGGTGAAGTGCCCATTGTCCCTACCTGCTACTCCCCTAAAACACCTCCTAAGTTTAGTATTTAGGAGGCTCCCCCAGACCTGATTCCAGCTCTACCGGCCTGTCTCCTGCTTCAAAGACCCTGCGATCTGCCTTGCAACAACAACCTGCAAAAACCCTGGGAGGTCTGTGGCCTTCAATAAAGACTCCAATCTCCCGAGGATAGTGGACCCGTCCAGAAGAAACTGACTTCAAAGACTCCAGATCCGGGTGGATCCGCGTCCCCAGCCCACTCTGCACCCGACGCCCATCGACCGAGTCTGAGTGGCTCACCTGTGCAGTGAAGTTTCCCCAGTGATCCGGACCTCATGTCCAGCGTTAGATAAACTCTCCTGTCCTCCACTAAGGCACCTGCAGTGTGAATCCTGAAGCCCCCCCCGACAGTGACCGGCTCCGGTAAGAAGACTCCGACGTCCAAAGGTTCCTCCACATAAGAGGCCCCTGGGCCTTGGTGAGCTGAACCAACAGTGTGCCTACAACCCTCTACATCCAAACTTACATCTGCTGTCGCTGGTCTCACTCCTGCAACCTCCGGTGCCATGCCTGCAGCCTCTTTACCGTCAAGAAAACCCCCATTGAAAAGCCTCGGGTGCTCAAGGTCGAAATTTCACCCACCCTGTACCCGGGTGCCCCTGTGCCGCTGATAGTTCAGTTTGGTGCTGCTTTGTGGCCCCCCCTCTGCTGGTGCTAACCCCCTGGGTGGGCAGTCAAAATATCGAATTTTAAATATTGACCTACATTAATATTGAGTTTTTAATATCGTAGGGACAGAATATTGATATCAAGAATATCGTTCACCAGAATATCGACCCCAAGGTAAGTAATATCAATTTATTTAATATCGAAGTAAATAATATCGTTAGCAAAAATATTGTTGTAAATATTATCAACTTTTTTTAGTGTTATGTATTTCATATGTATGTTAAACAATTTTTGTATGTATTGTTATACATTTTAAAATAAATGTTTAGAAATTAGTAATTTTGTTAAAGTAAATTTTGCGTTTTAGTGTCAGAGCGGGTTGTGGGTTTATAGGGGAATAGGGTGGGAAGATGCTTGAGGCCCATCTGAACAAGCATCTCGCGGTTTTTGTGGAATGCTCGGGCTGCTTGGACTCTTCCCAGCACGGATTCAGGAGGGAACATAGCACCGAGTCGGCCCTCACCATTGTGCTTGATAACATCCGCAGGACAGTGGATGGGGGCCAGACCACCCTCCTGGTCCTTTTGGATCTGACCGCAGCCTTCGACACCCTCTCTCCCTCAGTACTTACATCTCGCCTGAGGGATGTGGGGGTGAGGGGTGCAGCTTTAGATCTACTGACCTCCTTCCTTGCTGGGAGGGAGCAAAGAGTTAAATTGGGTGAGTTTATATCTCCATCCCGACCTGTGCTATGTGGGGTCCCTCAAGGGTCGGCTCTTAGTCCGACCCTGTTTAACATCTATGTGACCCCACTGGCCAGACTAATAAGATCTTTCGGGATGGAGGTAGTTTCCTATGCTGACGACACCCAAATACTCGTCTCTCTCACCCATTCAGATGTGCAGACCGCCTCCAAGTTTAGATCTTGTATGGAGGCGGTTGGTCACTGGATGATCCAGAACTCTCTTAAACTGAATGGGGAGAAGACTGAGGTGATGGTGTTCGGAGGGAACGATAACATCTGGTCAGCCAGCTGGTGGCCCAATTCGCTTGGAGCGTGCCCTTCTCCTACAACATCCACCAAGAATTTGGGGGTGATGATAGACCCAGCCCTGGATATGAGCAGACAGGTGAGTAGAACCATCTCCACCTGTTGGGGCTTAATCCATACCCTGCGAAGGATTAGGAAATATCTTTCATTACAATCCAGAAAACAGGTAGCTGTCGCACTAATAGGCTCACGGCTAGACTACTGTAATGGGCTGTATGCGGGGCTAAAAAAGAGCCTCCTGCAGCGCTTACAGGTGGTTCAAAACGCCACAGCAAGATTTGTTCTGGATGTTCCCAGACGCACTTCGGCTACGCTAGCCAGGAAAACATTGCACTGGCTTCCGGTAGAACACCGAGTACGGTTCGAGGTCTTGTGTATGACATACAGAGCCATCACAAAAAACAGTGACTTGGGAGTGAGCTCCATCCTCTCCAACTATACTCCTGGAAGGAACCTGCGTTCCTCCGGGAAATTGCTCTTGTCAGTTCCTCGCATAAGAAGAGCTAAATGGGGTGGTAGGGCCTTCTCCACCCTTGCTCCGAAATGGTGGAATGAACTCCCTCTGGATTTCAGGTCCCTACCCTCGCTACAGGCATTTCGTAGTGCACTTAAAACTCGCCTCTTCCTGCAAGCTTATGCGTAATGGATGAATGGTTCTACTTTCTGATTTTATGGTTAGGCGCCTTGATACCTGCGGGTTATTGTTTTTGCGCGTTATAAATTATTTTCAATCAATCAATCAATATATTTTTATTATTTGGTATTGATGATTAATTAATTGTTAATTATTCATTGGTAATTAATTTTTCGTAATTAGCTAATTATAGTAATTATAAATAATGTATTCAAATTTGTATTTATTTTTATTGTTAATTAATGTATTGTTAATTAATTGTTAATTTGTGATTAATTATGTATTGGTCATTAATATTTATTAATTAGTTGATTTATAATTATATTAATTTATTATTAATTGTTATTAATTGATTAATTGATAGTTAAATGTATTTTGGTTTTTGTATGTGCAGTGTGTTGTGTGTTAAATGGGGAATGGTGTGGGATGTAATTTCATGTAATTTAAGTAAATATTAATTTAAATTTATTGGTATATTTTTTGGTGTAAATTAATGATTAATATGTTATTTTTTTATTAAAAATTATGTAATCGATAAGTATGTTAATTTAACCCCTACGCTATCCAGCACTTTCCCTACTGTTGCACTCACTGGAGTGGGAATAGTAATTTTTACCCCTATGCTATCCAACGCTTTCCCTACTGTTGCACTCTCTGGAGTGGGAATAGTAATTTTTACCCCTATGCTATCCAACGCTTTCCCTACTGTTGCACTCTCTGGAGTGGGAATAGTAATTTTTACCCCTATGCGATCCAACGCTTTCCCTACTGTTGCACTCTCTGGAGTGGGAATAGTAATTCCTACGCTATCCAACACTTTCTCTACTGTTGCACTCTCTGGAGTGGGAATAGTAATTTTTACCCCTACGCTATCCAACGCTTTCCCTACTGTTGCACTCTCTGGAGTGGGAATAGTAATTTTTACCTCTACGCTATCCAACGCTTTCCCTACTGTTGCACTCTCTGGAGTGGGAATAGTAATTTTTACCCCTACGCTATCCAACGCTTTCTCTACTGTTGCACTCATTGTAGTGGGAATAGTAATTTTTACCCCTATGCTATCCAACGCTTTCCCTACTGTTGCACTCTCTGGAGTGGGAATAGTAATTTTTACCCCTATGCTATCCAACGCTTTCCCTACTGTTGCACTCTCTGGAGTGGGAATAGTAATTTTTACCCCTACGCTCTCCAACGCTTTCTCTACTGTTGCACTCTCTGGAGTGGGAATAGTAATTTTTACCCCTACGCTATCCAACGCTTTCCCTACTGTTGCACTCTCTGGAGTGGGAATAGTAATTTTTACCTCTACGCTATCCAACGCTTTCCCTACTGTTGCACTCTCTGGAGTGGGAATAGTAATTTTTACCTCTATGCTATCCAACGCTTTCCCTACTGTTGCACTCTCTGGAGTGGGAATAGTAATTTTTACCTCTACGCTATTTAACGCTTTCTCTACTGTTGCACTCTCTGGAGTGGGAATAGTAATTTTTACCCCTACGCTATCCAACGCTTTCCCTACTGTTGCACTCTCTGGAGTGGGAATAGTAATTTTTACCCCTATGCTATCCAACGCTTTCCCTACTGTTGCACTCTCTGGAGTGGGAATAGTAATTTTTACCTCTACGCTATCCAACGCTTTCCCTACTGTTGCACTCTCTGGAGTGGGAATAGTAATTTTTACCCCTATGCTATCCAACGCTTTCCCTACTGTTGCACTCTCTGGAGTGGGAATAGTAATTTTTACCCCTATGCTATCCAACGCTTTCCCTACTGTTGCACTCTCTGGAGTGGGAATAGTAATTTTTACCCCTACGCTATCCAACGCTTTCTCTACTGTTGCACTCTCTGGAGTGGGAATAGTAATTTTTACCCCTACGCTATCCAACGCTTTCCCTACTGTTGCACTCTCTGGAGTGGGATTAGTAATTTTTACCTCTACGCTATCCAACGCTTTCTCTACTGTTGCACTCATTGTAGTGGAAATAGTAATCTTTACCCCTACGCTATCCAACGTTTTTCCTACTGTTGCACTCTCTGAAGTGGGAATAGTAATTTTTACCCCTACGCTGTCCAACGCTTTCCCTACTGTTGCACTCTCTGGAGTTGGATTAGTAATTTTTACCTCTACGCTATCCAACGCTTTCCCTACTGTTGCACTCTCTGGAGTGGGAATAGTAATTTTTACCCCTACGCTATCCAACGCTTTCTCTACTGTTGCACTCATTGTAGTGGGAATAGTAATTTTTACCCCTACGCTATCCAACGCTTTTCCTACTGTTGCACTCTCTGAAGTGAGAATAGTAATTTTTACCCCTACGCTGTCCAACGCTTTCCCTACTGTTGCACTCTCTGGAGTGGGAATAGTCATTTTTACCCTTACGCTATCCAGCGCTTTCCCTACTGTTGCACTCTCTGGAGTTGGAATAGTAATTTTATCCCCTACGCTAGCCAACGCTTTCCCTACTGTTGCACTCTCTGGAGTGAGAATAGTAATTTTTACCCCTATGCTATCCAGCGCTTTCCTTACTGTTGCACTCTCTGGAGGGGGAATAGTAATTTTTACCCCTACGCTATCCAACGCTTTCCCTACTGTTGCACTCTCTGGAGTGGGAATAGTAATTTTTACCCCTACGCTATCCAACGCTTTCCCTACTGTTGCACTCTCTGGAGTGGGAATAGTAATTTTTACCCCTACGCTATCCAACACTTTCCCTACTGTTGCACTCACTGGAGTAGGTATGGTAGTTTTTATCCCTACGCTATCCAACCCTTTCCCTACTGTTGCAATATGTGGAGTAAGTATATATATATTAATTTATATGTAGATTTTTAATTAATTTTAAAATTATATGTATTAGTTATTATTTTTTAAATATGTTTTAATGTTTAGATCTATAATTTTGTAAATTATATTTCTTTTTTACTTATTTTTACATTATTATTTATATTATTTAAAAAAACGATATTTTTAACATCGATATTTTTGACAACAATATATCTTTTCCCTATATTTTTGTACTTACCTTTATGTAGATATGACTTCGATATTTCTGTGGCGAAATTTTTGTAGGTCCATTTTCTGTCTTTCGAAATTTTGTCATACAATCAACCCCCAGAGCTTGGCCTCTGCAATTGATTTGCCTACCTGCAAGCATTGTGGCTCCAGACACCCCCTATCTCTACTGGGAAGCGTAGGGTGGAACTCCAACTTTGACCTCTTCACCTGACAGCCCCAGTGCTGCTGGTGGTGCAGTTTTGGTACCTACCTGACCCCTGGCCCTTTTGACGCCGAAGACCGAAATTGTAAGTTCGATACTCATCTGGGTAACCACAATCTTGTTTTCCTCATAGGATAACATTGAACAGTGTGAAAAAGTTTCTACTTGCCGATTTATGAAAGTGTAAAGTTTTTTTTATTAAAAACTAGGGCACTTACCTTATTACGAAGACTTGGGTCCTAAATTAATGTACAAACAGAGTATCATTTTATAAAATTGGTCTGGATCTCCTTCTTGAGTCGTGTGTCCATTATTGATCATGTGTGTGCAATAAATGTCTTACACTCCTCTGTGTTAGACCTAAGGCTGCTCGCCCCCACACTGCCTCCAATAGAGCACTTGGGTTTTATATTGAGCCCTGCTCACTTTTGGGGAACCCCTGGACTCGGGGTATAACCACCTAGTGACAACATCATATGAAGAGCCAGCTTCCGACAGTAGTGTTTTGTAGGAAAGCAGTAGGAACTTGTATGAAGAAACTTTACCCAGTGCCAGCTTGAGAACGGACATAATAAAGTATAGATTTAAATATTGAACATGCGCACTCTTTCCTGTCATGAAACAATCAATGTCCAACTTTTTCTTTCACAACTCCAAGGTTTAAACAGCTACAAAAATAGCCTAATAGAACACTTCTCTTTTTCCGGCAGTCTGGCAACTCAGTTTTCTATGGTTACTTAGAATGCCTTTGCTATGTTGCACCAAACACACATTGCAACCAACTACTGCAGATTTGCCTTCGTCTACATTTTCTGTCACATGGTTTCTGTATGTGCAGTAGTAGAGTACTCCATAGAGACCAACATTTTCCATATGTACACTCCTTTTTGGATAGCAAGTGTCCAACATGTTTGCTTTTGCAATGCCCATACTATGTGACTCAAGATGCGTTCCCCGGTGGTGCAGGTTGGCGTGCAGAGGTAGAACTGTGGAGTGAGTGTGACTTCAGGTTCCCCTCTCCACCAGGGGAAACATCAGGCAGTGCCCAGACATCATATATGAACTGAATAACTGTTGTGAATCATCAACAAGGTGGTAGTTAAATGTATTTGACTAAGCATGCAAGTTTGTGTGCATAAAGTATAAAGAGCAACAGCGGGCCCAGGGAGTTAGTTTCCATGGGTCCTGATGAAAAGCCAAAGGGGCACGGCTAGAAACATGTTGAACTTGTAGGAAAGCAGACTCATAATGTCTCCCCCACCCCCTTTAAACATCCCATCTAGGGGTTAGATTCATTTAGTCACCAAAATTATTCTTGTATAAAATATGTGTGCTCAACATTTAGGACACAGAAGCAGATAAAAGTGATTACAAGCACCAAAAGTGTGAATAGTAGATATAGTTCTACCATGGTGCTAAAAAAGGGCATATATGCAGGCATATAAAGCAAGGAAGTAATCGAGCGTACTCCTACGGTATGCAGTCAAGAATTCCCCCAAGGAACGATCCAACCCCATTACCTGATGCTATAGAGTGAAGAACCCCATCTTGGTCACAAGCTGGACACCTCTCTTAGTGACAGGTTTTTGAGGTGCAGGTGAGGATGTCGGTGGTTTTGATGGCTTTGACTATTTAGATGGTGTCTGAGAAGTGCTGGTGGCCATAACTTTATAGTATGTTTTCAGCGAAGGTGTAACCTTTGTGTAAAGTGGGGCACCTTTCTTAGTTTTTGCTTTCCCTCTGTTTACGCCTGTATCTTTTTTATTTGTTGTTCCTAACCTAGACTCCTCTAGGTCTTCATCTGGGCTGCAGGCTTTACCTTTACCTTTGCCTCGCTTGCTGCTTGACCTAACAAGAGAAATAGGAGGAGATTTTCGCGTAGGATAACCTGTCACTAAGCAATGTACAGCTGACCAAAAGAAACTTTCTCCCCTGGAGGGGACTTTAGAAAATAAGAGTAATTTTGTAAAAGCACTCACGAAAAACTCCCTTAGCAATGAAGCTAACAAGGCTGATAAGGTGGAAATCTAGATTGAAAATGAGATTGAAAATGAAGTTGTTTCAAGTGTACATTCGGATGTGAGACGATCAAATAAGTACTCTGCACTGATAAACAGTAACTCCGAAAGAAGGGGATACACCTCAACCATGTCACCCGCCTCTTGGTCAGCTCGAGAAGCAGGGAAATCCAATATACACTAGTAAACCCAGTGTCACTAACTCAGAAATAACCTCATCAATGTTGGCAGATATTCTCTTGACTATGAAAGAGGAAATAACGAACAGATTTACTGTTTCGGAAAACAATCAAGCAGAATTGGCTAGTCGTTTCTTAACATCCGAAGCGAACCAGGCAGCTATTCAGGCCTCGTGTGAAGATTTAGCAAAAAGGCTGGATGATGTCACTTTAAGAACAGAGGCACTGGAAAAGGAAATGCCAACGCTAAGGGATTCTCTGCATGCCACTGATGAAGTGGTCACGAAGCTAAGTGCGCAAAACCGAGAACTAAAAGAAGATATCGAAAGGTTAGAGAATCACTCTTGACGGAATAACTTAAAATTACTTAATGTGCCTGAAGCTTTAGAAGTGCAGTGAATAGAAACTCTGTCCTGTTCTTTTGTTCTTTGCCCTTCTTCTTCCTTTCTTTTCTTTTCTTTCTTCTTCTATACGCCGCTCAGGTTGGTTGACAAGTTGTACTAATATCATGATAAAAATATGATTTTCAGGACCACATATATTTAAAAAACGAAAATAAAAATTGCATCCTGGAGAGGGAGTTGAGCCAAATAGGCTCAGCCTATTGGAAGGGAGGGTTCCTCATGGGGGGGTTGGGCACAAGGGGAGATGGCGAGAGGGGGGATTACAGGGGGTGCACTTGGGGGGGAGCATAGGGAAAAATCAAAAAATATACTCATCTCACTAGAATCAAGAATTTAAGCCTGTTAGGAAATAGAAAGAATGATCGGAGACTAAAGTTTGGAGAATAAACAGACCATTTTCACGACTTTTATAACTTGGAATGGCAACGGAGTGCGGTGCCCTCGCAGGCAGAGACTCATTCTTAAATATCTGGAACTGTCGAGTGCTCAGATTTGTTTATTACAGGAGACGCACTTGAGCCTAATTGAAAGTCGTTTCGTATTCTCTAGGACCAAATGGATAAAATATTTTGAGGTATCACAACAGACAGTACACAATAGAGGGGTGGCTATACTAGTTAAGCATGATAAGGGGAGTTCAAACAGATACCTCTGGGAGATGGATAGTAGTAAAAATGGTATTGAATAATATAGATATTACATGTGCCTCCTTCTATGGCCCCAATGTGGATGATTCTTCCTACCTTTTAAAATTGCAATCTATACTGATGTTGGAGGCGCCACCCTACATTTTGGGAGGCGATTTCAATGTATTATTGGATCCCATTAAAGACAGGTCAAATGTGAGTAATTACATGTTAAATGTTAATGTTAAATGTCGTATACTTGTAAAGCGCACAGCTGCCCCAGCAAAGGGGCGTCCCGGCGCTGTATACCGCTGGGGAACCCGTCCTGGCTTTCCCTGTGGGATGGTCCCTACTGGGAATCCCCAAGGTGGAGCCAGGCATCCCCGGCGTTGATGGGGCCGTTGTGGAGATGAGGCAAGCTAATGCCCAGAGTTGCCGAGTGCGATCCCTGGTTAGAGTAGGCACCGAGGCGAGAATTATCGAGTCCGCTGACCAAGGTCCACGACCCTGCCGCGTCGGGAATTGAACCCTGGTCCCAGGCTGACTTCTGCTCCCGGGTCTGCCGCCTCTAACCAGTGAGTTACACCACTCCACGTAGGTGCACCAAAAATACGGCGTGCACTGCAAAATATGATCCATGACCTAGACCTGGAGGATGTGTGGAGAGCTAAGCAGGGTACGCGCCAGGGATTCACATTCTACAGTAAGAAGTCCAAACACGCTTCTAGGATTGACTATGTCTTTACAGATAGACACTCCATTATAGATATCAAGAAGATAGTGGTCAAGCCTAGCCTCCTGTCGGATCACGCACCTCTACAGTTTGTGTACCAGAAAAGTAAATTGCAGATGCAGTCCAGATGGACGTTAAAGAGGGCCATGCTTTCAAATCCGGAAATAATTGGCTCTATTCAGGCCTTCACTTTAGAATTCTTTTTATTTAACATGGGGTCTACAACCTTAGATTATATCTGGGATGCCTATAAGGCTGGGTTAAGAGGAAGGCTCCACGGTATTATATGTGCTAAGAACAGAACAGAGGCAGGAATACTGAAGGAAATTGAGAATAGATTTGTACAGCTGGAACTTGAGAGGATCAATACACATAACGCAGAGCAGGAACGACTCCTCCAGATTGAACAGGAATTAGATCTGCCAAGACAAACATACAGAGGGAAATTAGATGCGAAGTATAAAGCCCAATGGGATTCAAGTAGGATGGATAACTTTGAATACGGAGAGAAGGCAGGATCATTACTGGCTTGGAAATCTAGAACCGACCGGGCTAGGAATGATATCAAAAAATTAATAATTAATAGCAATGGGGAAACATCGAGCAAAATAGAGGATATGCAAAGATGCCTCGTCTCGTTATTTTCAGATCTGTATTGAGAGGACGTTAATCCGTCCTCTGAAGTTATACGTACATGGTTGGAAAGTAAAAATCTGCCAATACTGTCTGAGGAGGGTAAGGACAGCCTGGACGCACCTATCACAGAAGAAGAGATAGCTGTACAGATAAGGAAATAAAAAAATAAAAAAGCAGCTGGCACAGATGCACCCCCAAGTGAAGTGTATAAACATCTGATAGATGAATTGTGCCCTGTATTGGGAATCATTTTTAACTCTGTATATTCACCTACAGGTAGAGTCCCCAACTCATGGAAGGAATCTATTATCGTTCTGATCTCGAAGCCCGGAAAAGACCCTTTAAAGGCCGACTCATATCGCCAATCTCCCTGCTAAATGCAGATTACAAAATCTTTATGGGCATTTTGGCGGGGAGATTGGCTAAATTGACACTTAAATTGATACACGCAGATCAGAAGGGCTACGTGGCTGGGAGACATATCGAAGATCAAATACACCTCTTATTAGGGAACATAGACTTATCGGTAGAAAAATCGGAACCCTTGGCCGTGGTAGCTCTGGACGCGGCCAAGGCATTCGATAAAGTCTGCTGGAAATACCTGTGGGAAGTGCTAGAAATAATGGGGTTTGGCCCAGTATTTATTCATACTTTAAAAAACTAAACTGCTATTAGGGTGCCTCTGCACGGATTCTCCTAAACGGTACATTAACATCGACCTTTAACATACAGCAGGGAACCAGACAGGTGTGCCCCATCTCTCCATTATTGTTCAATATATACATTGAACCTTTAGCCCAAGCAATCAGGCTTGATACCACCATAATTCCATTTCAGTCAGGTCTGTATAGCTCTAAGCTGGCCCTGTATGCAGACGACCTGATTATATACACAAGAGACCCAGGTACAGCTATTCAGGCCCGGACTGGCCGTTGCGGGCACCAGTCAATCCCCCGGTGCGCCACAAGGGTGGGGGCCGGTTTTGGGCCCTGTGGGCCGTTTTTGCTACAGGGACGATTTTGCAACTATTATTATTATATGATTATATGAAACTTATTACGCGCTCAGCTTACCCGGGGGCATCCCGGCGCGACAGACCAAAGAAGGAGAGACTCGAATAATCACTACTGTGGAAACAAGTAGGTTTTGAGAAGTTTCCTAAATAGTAGGATCTTGGGCTCTGAGCGAATCTTAAGAGGCAGAGAGTTCCACAGAGTTGCAACCTGCACCGAGAAACGCCTGCCCCCAGTACGAGCTCTCCTCACTCTCGCTGATTGCAAAAGATGTTTTTGGTCCGAGCGCAAAAGGCGTGGAGGTTTATAAGGACGGGCCATATTAAAAAGGATGGGGGGGCCTTTGCCATGTAGAATTTTATGGGCCGTGCACAGCGCCTTAAATTTCACCCGCTCCTTCACAGGGAGCCAGTGAAGCGCTTTGAGGGCCGGGGCGGCAGACTGCCTTCTGGGGATCTCCATCAAGACTCTGGCAGCTGCGTTTTGCACCTGTTGGAGAGTTTTAAAGGTCGCTTCGGGGGCGCCGAGAAACAGGGCATTCCCGTAGTCGAGCCTCGATAGGATTAAACCACGTATCAAAAGCTTCTTAGCTGGATCCGGAAGCAGTGGTAACACCTTTCGGGCTGACTTCAATAGACCGAAGCAGACCCCCGCGGTCTTCCTGGCGTGAGTCCTAAAGGACAGATCATCCTCCAACCATACTCCCAAGGACTTGATCTCCTTCTTGGGGGATGGTGGATCGCCAAGAGACCGGGGCCAACAGCTGGCAATAATGGAGGGACTGGAGTTACCCAGGAGCATCAGCTCTGTTTTTCCTCCATTGAGCTTTAGGGCCGAGTTGGACATCCAACGATAAACATTGGCCAGGCAGTCATGTAGCACATTGGGTTGTTCCGCCAGCTGAGTGAGGCCCACCACAGCTGAGTATCATCAGCATAGCTGATGATCTTCAACCCCGAAGGGGCTACCACTCTTTCAAGTGGAGTCATGTATGTATTGAATAGGGTAGGGCTCAACGATGAGCCCTGCGGAACTCCACAACGAAGAGGGAATAGGGAAGACTGCTCTACTCCTTCCCAGACTTGGTAGAAACGGTTGGAGAGAAAAGATCCCAACCATTTCAGGGCCGTCCCTGAGACACCTACCTCTGACAGGCGTTGGAGGAGCACCTGATGGCTCACGGTGTCAAAGGCAGCACTCAAGTCCAGGAGGATCACTGCCACTGATCCTCCTGTATCAAGAGTGCTCCTTGCTTCCTCCACTACCGCCAGCAGGGCTGTGTCCGTTCCCTGACCGGGGCGGAAACCCGTCTGGGAGTCTCCCAACAGGCGGTTGGACTCAAGATGGTAGGAAAGCTGACGGTTGACCAGTTTCTCGGCGATTTTAGAAAACCCCGGCAGAAGCGAAATTGGCCTGAAGTTGGTCAAGTTGGAGGGATCCAAACCTGGTTTTTTCAATAAGGCTTTTACCACTGCCCTTTTCCATCTCTGTGGCACTATGCCATGAGAGAGAGAAAGATTGATAAGGTTGGTCAGCGGAGTTGCCAAAGTGTTAGCCACAAGTTTAAGATGTTTCATAGGCACTGGATCACTCGGAGATCCACTCTTCATCTCCAACAAGACCTTTATAACCTCCTCTTCCGAGAAGGGGCCAAAGGAAACAAGTTCGGTCGGACAACTTATTGGACTAACAGCCAGCTCAGAGATGTGAGGCATAACGGGCAGAGAGGATAGTATTTTATCTATTTTTGAATGGAATAAACTCGCCAGTTCCTCACATTTGTCTTTAGGATTAGCATGCACGACTGGCGGGACCGGGGCTTTCAAAAGTTCTTTAAAAATTTTAAACGATTCTCTTGGAGAATTACTTGCCCTCTCAATCCTATCACTAAAGAAATTCTTTTTAGCATCCTTCAGTGCACTTTTGTACTTCCTCATCTCTCTTTTATAGTTAGCCCGGCTTTCTTCCGTCTGCTCTCTCCTCTAGGCACGTTCAAGCCTTTTGCAAGAAGTTCTGCAACTCCTAAGTTCCGGGGTGTACCAGGGGGCAGAGCCGATTCTTCTCTCCCTGATAAGCCTCCTTTTTTTAGGAATCAGTAGGTCGAGAGAGTTAGTGAGCCATTCGCCCAGGTGTTGATCAGCAATGTTGGGGTCATCTACAGGGTCAGGGCGAGTTATAGCTAGCTCTTCCACCCAGCTGTCCACCGGCAGCTTCGACCAGAGTCGTTCCACAGTATGTTGTCTAGGTACGAGATCTCCCCGATTCCTCAACAACCAGCTGAACGGAATAAGATGATGATCCGTCCAGGGGAGGGCCAACATCTGGAGGGCTTGCAGGTTGATAGTATTAGCAAGAACAGCATCAAGCTGATGACCTCTGTTATGAGTAGCTCCCAAATGAGCGAGATGAAGATCAAGTGCACCAAGCGAGCTCAATAAATCTCTCGCTACTACATCATTGGGGTCATCAAAATGAAGATTAAAATCCCCAAGAAGTACAAAGTTGCACGAGGCAGCAGCTAATGGAATAATGGCCTCAATAAGAGAATCAACGAAATTCCCCAGCGTAGCAGGAGGCCGGTACAAAAGGAGACCGGAGATGGAAACGGAAGAAGATATGCCGAGGGAAAAATGACAGCTTTCAGTGTTGATAATACCGCAGTCTACAGCCTTGCACACGAATGTGTCTCTATACACGATGGCCACTCCACCCCCTCTCCCATCCGGCCTATCAAGATGGAAGATAAGGTATCCCGGCGGGAGAGCATTAACAATGTCGGGACCAGAACACGCAGTCAACCACGTTTCCGTCAGGAATAGCACATCCAGACAGTGGTCCAAAAGGAGGGAGTGTATTTCCATAGCATGACAAGGCAATGATCTGCAATTAAGCAGAGCCATAGTGAGTGAATTTGGGTTCACACAGCTAATAGACGGACGACACCCAAGACAGTGTTTAAAGGCAGTGCCCTCAACCCAGTAGTAGCGGCAACTAGAATGTTTAGGCGCGCGAAGCGAGAGCAGAGAATCCCGTGAATACCTATAGGAGGGGGCCAGAGGTAACGATGGATTGAGCAGAGTGGCATGCCCTGAGCCCGTCTGGGCCCGGACGGGCACAGACGGGCTTGACTCTGGCGAAACTCCGGCGATATTCCGGCATCCCCGCTGCGCGTCTCCGCTGCGCGTGGACATGGCAGGATTTAAGCCCTAGTCGCCTCCTAGAGAGAGGACTAGCGCGTGCACCCTCTTCCCCCAACCAAAGATGGCCGCCAGCAAAAACGAGGGCGAGGGACCCGCAAAGAGCGGTGGTTCCACCGATTACAGTGCGTGTAAGAGGATACAATTACAGGTAGGCGTGGGCCAACTAAGTTAAAAGCAGGGGAAACAATTTAAATAAAAATAAACACAAATGCCAAAACGGGATGTTTAAAAGCTCAAAGAGAGCAGCAATCAAGTTGGCGCTGAGAGTAAAAGCGCTGCGTGTGGTGCGCTAGTGGTCAACTATGCTGCAAAATCAGCCCTGTAACAAAATCGGCCGAAAATCGGCCCTGGCAAAGAGCGCGGTCGCACCCCCAGGGGGCTGGCCGAGCACTTTGCCAGGGCCGGTTTTGCTTCTCAGTCCGGCCCTGCAGCTATTCCCCGGATAGAGGAACTGTTAGCAGAATTCGGGAACGTATCAGGCTATGAGGTGAATAAATCCAAGACAGAGGTCATGAGTTGGAACATAGATCAATGGTATGGCACTGAGAGTCTGGAGTTTAGATATTTTGGAATATATATTGTGAGGGAATTGTATCGAATCCCTAAGTTAAATCTGGATAGAATAACTAGGGAAATGGATCGTTTGTTTAGCAGATGGAAAAATCTCCCATTGACCATCTATGGAAAGGTGAATTTAGTGAAAATGGTCATTCTCCCCAAGCTCTCTTATCTGTTTTCTACAATACCGCTACCATTTCTAAAGAAAGATATAAATAAGATACAGAGTAAAATAGGAAGTTTCGCGTGGGGGGACAAAGGGGTGCGGCTGGCCTGGAAGAAACTCAGAAGAAGGTTGTTAAAAGGTGGGTTAGCTCTTCCCGATATCAGTCTTTATGTAGTGGCATTTCAGTTTAAGAGCTTACGCATGCTACTTACCAAGCCGGATGATTCATCCTGGGGTAGATTGCTGGGAGATTTGGTGAGAGTAGAAGGGGGAAATGAGGCCTTTATGTATAAATTTGGATCTCCGAGATTCTTCAAGCGGGTTCGGTTGAAGGTATTAAAAACAGCCCTAGAGACATGGTATAGGGTAAGGGTAAGCAGAGGGATTGGGTACCACTCAGATTCAGCTCAAGTTTGGGATTCACCCGGTACCCCGGACTGTTTGAAAGATGCCTTGGCAATACCAATAAAAAGGGCAGGGATTACGATCTGGAAAGAGTTAATGGATGAGAAAGTGGTACACCCATGGGAGTACTTGAGGGTAAAGGTAGGGACAGATCTATCAAGATTCAAATATCTTCAATTGGTCTCATGGCATACAGCAGAACGCGAGGAGATAAAAAGTAACGAGGAAATGGAAAGGCTAAGTCAATCCACCACACCAATTAAAAAAGAAATCTCGGTATGGTATCAACATCTACTAAAGGCTGAAGATAATGGGATAGCCTCGGCAGAGGGGGGTTGGAATAATTCCTCCGTGGTACCGCAGGCTGAGGGCATGCTTGAACCATCTTTGAAGACATTATACAAACATATAAAGCCTGCTTGTCTGAAAAAGAATAATTTCTTCGTGGTCAATAGGCTCTACTATACCCCTTATAAAATCGCGAAATTTGCCCCCACACCGCCACCAAAATGCTCCAGATGTCAGGTACTGTTGGCAGATGACATCCACATGTTTTCCGAATGTAAAGAGCTGGAACCTTTCTGGAAAGATGTGGGGCACGTATTGTTGGGAGTTTTTAAGACCAGGGTCGAAGTTAACCACTCTTTGATTATATTCGGGGATGACGGTCTATTCTATCAGACTGCCACATGGCAGGATAAAGGGCTGCTATTGTATATGATCCTACTGGCAAGGAGGGAAATATGTAGGAGATGGAAAGACCGCCTTCCTCCGAGAAGCGAGGACTGGTTGAAAGCATCTTTTAACATGGCTCGGCTGGAATACTAGAGGGCAGACGATAAGCCATCTAACATCTGGCACCCTAATGAGGTGGGGTAGAAATCTAAGAATGATCCAGTCGCTCCAATGATTACACCATGTCCCCGGTACCAAAGGGGAAGAGGTCTGGTGACCCAAGTTCCACAAAGACTTGACACGGTGAGATGAGGAGTTAAAAAAACAAAAACAAAAAAACAAAAAAAAAACAAGCTGGACACCTCTCATGAGAATTCAGATCCCTGCGTGCTGAGATCTCAGGATGCATGGACCTCTGGTGTCAGCTGGAGAGCCTCCTCTGCTAATCCAGAGCTCTTCAAACTATATGTTAAAGTGTATATGTTTAACACATATAACCTTGGGTATAGAACTTAGCCTTAATCTCTTTGTCTTCAGATCTTTGCTTCAAGAATTTTTTAGATACACTTATAGGTCATGGTTTTTTTTCTTCCTATAAGTGTTTAGAGGTTTATATATTCTTCACCTCCTTACAGACCTGGCATTCATCCTTTCCATCTGTATATATCCTGATTCTGGACAGAATTTGAGCCATTGGGCTTCTTGAACTTTAGATGGGTAAGCTTTTATCATTTTGACACTTTTTACCTTATAAAAAGTTTATGTAATCGGGCGAACCTCTGGGCTCCCATGTACTGATTGTTAATCTCATGGCCTATATCGGATCTAATAGATCAGCTAAAATGGCGAAATCCCAGCATTTAACTAGACACTTTGGAGACCAAGAAAACTCTCCCCACTTTAACATATATACATTTTCCGTTTTCTCTTTTTTCTCTCAGGTCTTAATATGGGGGGGATGATGCCACCCAAGAAGAACTGCAGGGCTGCCTTGATATAACTTTTGTGTCTTCTTGCTACTCTTGTATGGCAGCGCAATAGGACATCACCTATCATTTAGTATGACATATCTGTATATCTTGACTCTTTATTTTTACAGATGTTCATACATATTGAAATCCACCTCGTTATTGGTCTTACACATCGTTTTTAACCACTCAAAAGATTGAAGAACTACGGATTTGGTTGAGCTTTGATAAGGTATTGAAAGTAGTTATGCTTATCTCCATCCCTCCTCATGTCTTTAAGGTCGACTTGCATTCCTATGTATCATGCGGGTACTGATAAGCACTCTCTAATTTTTCGATCATGTTGTGTCTTCCCCATGCACCAGAGAGAGACCAGCTTAGAAGCAACTCAATATCTGAAATCTCATGCTTTTTGAGTTCTGCTAAGCAGTGTGTTACATCCAGCTATTCTTTCTTCTCTGTCCTTCTTTAGTGTTTATAATAACTTGCTCAGCATACATCTATGATGTCACATAGAATACTGGTTGTGTATGCTTGAGAGGAAAGTCAGTTACATCTGAGGCTGAGCAACTGTCCAACTGCTCCTGATGGGATTATAATTGAATTTACTTAATATTTTATTATCATCTTGATCTAATATAAATCTTCAATAAATCAGATCTATTTCTATTAACTGGATTCAAGGTCCATCATTTTAAATGTTACACAGTCACCAACAATTGAAGTCATTATATAGAACTTAAGGTACATGTCCCTGGATCTACAAGTTCCTTGGCTGCCTATCATGGCTTATGCATGCCAGCATGGCCCTCTCCCTCATTCCCACCCTCCTTTTCCCCTCTACCCCGCTGTTCCCCCTCTCCCCCCCGCACCCCCCTCTCCTTTCCCCCCTCCCTTTTTCTTCAATCCCTCCCTTTCCCTTTCCCTTCTCCCCTCTCCCCGTCTGTCGTCCCCGCCAACACTTGCCTTGCTCTGCTTTATTTAACTATTGAGCTCTGACTGTATTGTGGGATTTTGGCCTCCCGACCTTCTGCTACTGCTCTCTGCTCTTGTTCTCCGATACTCCTCCTTAATTACTCATGTCTGAATCTCAGCAAGCATTAGGTCCATTACCCTCTGTACTTATATAAACCGTTTGCTCTGAAATGTCTGTTTGAGGTTGTAAGATTGGAAGGAGTATGACGGTCAGGCCTCCTGATCAATCTTGGATTTTAATCTGTCTGTCTTTCAGTTCCTATCTTTGCATGGAACTGTGTTTTTAGAAATATCATGTTGATTTTGTAAATATTCACATTACAATTCCCTTTTTCAAAGGAATATATATTTTTAATATTTAACTTTTATAGAAGTTGCTCTGATTTTCTAAATGTATGTATTTGTTTATGTCAATCAAATGGGTGTTTTTGTCTTATATATTGTTTATTTTTGGTTTTGGATTAGCAGCCCTGAAGAAGTCCCCTGCGTGGGACGAAACGCGTCGGCTGTATGGTGCTTCATTTACACGCTTGAAATAAAGATTTGAAATCCAAGGAATACCATTGTACGCGACTCATTGCAGAATATATACTGTTTATTATAATTTGTGGTGCACCTTTGCTCCTGTAAAAGTTCAATTGAATTCCCTAGGGAATAGGCACTGTTGCGGTGGGTGCCATTCAGTGTGCACACAACCCCTTATTCGATGCTTAGGGGAAGAAATATATGTGGGGTTATTGTCTGTTAGGTGCTGTCAAGAAGAGGAACCACCGTTAGGTCTGTGTTGTCCTAGTAACCAAAACTCACTTTTCCCAAAGAATTCCTAGCTTCATCATGCCACAGTATTTTGAACACAGATTGACCCTTCACAGGAGTAAGTTGCAATAGAACTAAAAAAACAAATATTTTCCTCCAAATAAGACCAAATAATCTCTTCTCAGATCCTCTGGCATTCTCAAATGCAGAGAGGCAAGCTTTGAGTTTGACAGCATGATCACCTCATCAATGATTAAAAACTTCAACATTTTTAACACTTTTGACACTTGATGACAAACTTCAACAGAAAATGTTTGGAATTCCGGTTTGTTTTCATGTTCCACAGGAAGCATCAAAAGTTGATTCAAAGTAATACCTTTGATATTGTGTGAAACGAATCCAATAGGTGCTGTAACCACACATGATACATTGCACTCTGTAGTTGTAAGAAAGTGCCTCTTTTGCATGGCTAGCCCCCACATTTTGCCTCATTTTGATTTGGTTTCAAATGTGGTGCACAGGGTCCCTGCCAACCAGGTCCCCTGTGCCAGCGCTCCTTTCCTAATAACAAATCCCTAATTGGCGCTTCTGCCCTCTGTAACGCCCTAGTAAATGGTATTCTGAGTACCTAGGGCCTGGGAGCTGAAGAGGGTGCCCTGAGGCTCCCTCACTGGGGCCATGCCTCTGCTCTTGCAGCTTGAATACCACTGTAAATGTAAATGTAAATGTACAGGAATTCATATAGCGCAAATCACCAAGCGGTTTCTAAGCACTTGCTTAGGGAACCCGTCCTGGTATTCCCCTGTGAGATAACCCCGGCAGGGTATCCACAAGGTGAAAGCCAGGCATCCCGCCGCGAGGGGCCGTAGTGGAGATTAAGCAAGCTATTGCCCAGAGTCGCAGAGTGTGAACCCGTGAATCGAGTAGGCACCAGAGCGAGAATTGTCGAGTCCATGGACATTTTAGGACTCAAGACCCCGCCGAGCCGGGAATTGAACCCTGGTCCCGGGCTGACCTCTGCTTCCAGGGCTGCCTCCTCTAACCAGTGAGCCACACTTCTCCCTAACCAGTGAGCCACCTGAGGGAGAAAACGACAAAGTTGACACGCCTGGGTACCATGCAAACTAGCACTGCCTGACGGCATAGGTAAGTCACCCCTCTAGCAGGCCTCACAGCCCTAAGGCAGGGTGCACTATACACAGGTGAGGCCATATCTGCAGGAGCAGATATGCCCCTACAATATTAGGGTCCATGCCCTAATATTGCAAGTGCCAGTGAAGCCATAGAGAGTACATGGGCTTGAAACTCGACAACTCGAGTTCCACAGTGCCATGATGGCTTCACTGATCACAGGAGTGTTTGGTACCACACTACTCCTTTCAATAAATCCAGACTGATGCCAGTGTGGGATTTATTGTACAATGTACCCAGAGGCACCTCAGGAGTTCTCCCTGAAAACCTGCTAACCTAGGTGCGGTCTCTCACCAGCTGTAGGCAGCCAGTCACCACCAGACACCACCACCACCTGGAGCCTCAGGTAGAGAGACTCTGCTCTCTGGGACCAGAAACAAGGCACATCCTGGGCAGAGGCGTCAGACCTCCTCCCCCAGGATGGGACAGTGCTCGAAGGGGACGCTTCAAAGGCCTGCTGCCTTTGTAATGTGACCCCCAGCCTCTGCTGCTAGCAGAAGGTGGTAGCCCCTGGTTTACTTTACACCCCCCCACTATGGGCAGGAAAACCGGAGGGAAAATTAAAAAAGATGGGAGGTGTGCCCACCTCTACTAACCCTGCCCCAAAGGTGGGAGGAAATGAGGTGAAGCACACTTTCCAGTCCCTGCCATCTTGAGGATGGGGGGCTCCAATCAGGGCTAGGCCTATGCCCCTCCCATAGGAGGGTGGTATAATAGAGGGTGTAGTCACCCCAGGTGAGGTTCCCATTGGCCCTACCTGCTTCTCCCCTAAAACACCTCCTAAATTTAGTATTTAGGTGGTCCCCTCAGATCTGTGATGACCTAAGAAGAAAGAAGACACCCTGCAAAAGAAGCCAGAAGAAGACAACTGCCTTGGCCCCAGCTCTGCCGGCCTCTCTCCTGCCACAATGACACTGTGACCTGTCTTGCAGCAGCAACCTCCACAACCCCTGGGAGGACTGTGGCCTTCAATAAAGACTCCAATCTTCTGACTATACCCGACCTGTCCAGAAGAAACCGACTCCAAAGACTCCGGATCCAGGTGGATCCGCGTCCCCAGCCCACTCTGCACCCAAGGCCTATGGACCGAGTCTGAATGGCTCACCTGTGCAGTGAAGTCTCCCCGGGGATACGGACCTCGTGTCCAGCGTTGGATGACCTCTCCTGTCCTCCACTACGGAGCCTGCAGTGTGAGTCCCGAGACTCCCCCGACAGCTACTGGCTCCGCTAAGGAGACTCTGACGTCAAATGCACCCCTGCATCCGAAGCACCTGGTCCTTGGTGAGCTGAACACCGGTGTCCCTAAAACCCTCTACATCCCAACTTACCTCTGCTGTCACTGGTCTCCCTCTGTCAACCTCCGGTGCCACGCCTGCAGCCTCTTTACCATCAAAAAAACACCCATGGAAAAACATTGGGCTCCCAATGTCGGAATTTCACCCTGTACCCTGCGGCCCATGTGTCTCTGGTGGAGTATGTTTGGTGCTGCTTTGTGCCCCGCCGCTGGTGCTAACCCCCAAAGCTTGGCCTCTGCAACTGATTTACCCACCTGCAAGCATTGTGGCTCCAGGCAACCCTATCTACATTGGAAAGCATTGGGCCGAACTCCAAGTTTGACCCCTGCACCTGGCCGCCCCAGTGCCGCTGGTGGTGCAGTTTTGGTACCTACCTGACCCCTGGCCCTTGCTGACTTTTAGCTCCGAAGACTGAAATTGTAAGTTCGATACTCATCTGGTTACCCACAATATTGTTTTCCCCATAGGATAACATTGGATAGTGTGAAAAAGTTTCTACATGTCGATTTTTGAAAGTGAAAAGTTTTTTTAATTAAACACATACTTACCTTATCACAAAGACCTGGGTCTTAAAATAAAGTACAAACAGAGTATAATTTTATAAAATTGGTCTGGATCTCCTTCTTAAGTCGTGTGTCCATTATTGGTCATGTGTGGGCAATAAATGTGTTACACTCCTCTGTGTAGATCTAAGGCTGCTCGCCCACACTACCACTAATAGAACACTGTAGGATTTACATTTAGCCCTGCTCACTTTTGGGGAACCCCTGGACTCTGTACTCGATATAACTACCTAGTGGCAATATCCTATACGGAGCCAACTTCCGACAGTAATCTTTTGTAGGAAAGAAGTAGGAACTTGTATTAAGAAACGTTTACCGGTGCCAGCTTTAGCACAGACATATAAAAGTATAGATTTAAATATTATTGAAAGTCAAAGGGAAATCCCTGGGGAACACTCGTTTATGCTTTCATACCACTTCGGGCACACACAACTTTAATCTGTTTGGCCGGATGGCCGCGCTCGAGAAAATATTTCAATTTCCACAACCAAATTGGATCGTTTACAATCTATTTTTAATAAAACCATGTACATGAAAAAAGTAGGCGCTTGAATATCACATTTAAAAATTTCAACACATTTCTTATATGGAAACCATCGAAAAAAGGACAATGAATCACAATATTTACATCACAATATACAACTCAGAATTAGAATTAAAAGATAATATAAAACAAAACACATGAGAACATATCAACAACTCATATATAAAAACGGTAAAAAATATAAGCCTAATAATATATACCCCCTAGTTTAGTTGTGGCTACTGGATCTATTTACGCCACATATTTGGTTAATTCTATATTTCATGTTTGGCTTCCATATAGTCACTAAGAACATCAGTTAACCCTCTGAGTCCAATTCGATGTGGAAATTAGTTTGGGGTCAGGTTTGGGACTCATGCATGACCCTTTCATTTCATTCTCTGCAACTGGAACCCACTCTTACCCCATCTATGTTGAGGGAGATCCAAATAGAAGCATCCAAGAAGTTTTAGTTGACTTCTTCACTGTCACGTCTCAAGGGCCCCATAAGATGTATCTAGGGATGCTTCTATTTGGATCTCCCTCAACATAGATGGGGTAAGAGTGGGTTCCAGTTGCAGACAATGAAATGAAAGTGACATGAAATATAGAATTAACCAAATATGTGGCGTATTGTGCACAATGAGTTTTGATCTATTGGTTAATACATATGTACCTCAAAAACCGTGTCATCAAGAGAAAGGATGCGAGAGATATCTCTCTCACTTTGTGACACTGTAAAAAGAAAAACCCGGATGCATGAGAAATTGATGATATACACTATAAGCTAGTGACACCCTGTCTTTCTCCTCATATATTTGCAGAGAGGGTGCCAGTCACCATTTATTCAAGTGAGAAACCCCGATTAAGAAGTCCTGAAGAAGGTGCCAATATATCAGTTGTCCTGCACCGAAATGCGTCGATGCACTTTTTGTAAATACAGAGAATCCAACCAGGGCCTAGTGAACAACTGATGTACATGAAATACTGTTACTGTTGTTTATACTGATGTAAAAGTTTTGCAAGCCTTTGGATCCAATGACAAGTAGTGGTAAATAGATCCAGTAGCCACAACTAAACTAGGGGGTATATATTATTAGGCTTATATTTTTTACCGTTTTTATATATGAGTTGTTGATATGTTCTCATGTGATTTGTTTTATATTATCTTTTAATTCTAATTCTGAGTTGTATATTGTGATGTAAATATTGTGATTCATTGTCCTTTTTTCGATGGTTTCCATATAAGAAATGTGTTGAAATTTTTAAATGTGATATTCAAGCGCCTACTTTTTTCATGTACATGGTTTTATTAAAAATAGATTGTAAACGATCCAATTTGGTTGTGGAAATTGAAATATTTTCTCGAGCGCGGCCATCCGGCCAAACAGATTAAAGTTGTGTGTGCCCGAAGTGGTATGAAAGCATAAACGAGTGTTCCCCAGGGATTTCCCTTTGACTTTTGGTCTTTTGTACCCTGTTCCCTGGCGTCAGTGGGGTACCCTCTCTCGAGATACGTGTTAAATATTATTGAGAATGCACTCTTTCCTGTCATGAAGCAATCCGTGTCCAACTTTGCCCTTCACCTCCATATATATTTCCATTTGCTCATCCTTTAGCTGTTGTGCTAGCTCGAGCGGGTGCTGACTTTGAGGAGCTGAACTTTGGCTACTTTGCCATCTCTCCTTAGCCACTTCGCAGCAATTGTATCTTCCTGTTGAATTTTATCGTTCAACGTTTGAAAGTAGTTTGCAAATACTGAGCACTCAATGGCATCCTTTGCAGCATTGACGGAGTCTTCATAGCAGTCAAACTCTCCAAGTAATGCCGTTTCACAACTCCAAGCTTTAAACAGCTTCAAAAGTTCCAAATAGAACACTTCTCTTTTTCCGGCAGTCTGGCAACTCAGTTTTCTATGATTAATTAGAATGCCTTTGCTATGTTGCACCAAACACATATTGCAACCAACTACTGCAAATTTTCCCACAGAAAGTGCTCCATGTAGTCCGTGGGTTGCAGCAGCTTTGTTCCGCAGCGAAACACGATGGACACGATGATGAAGCATGCCACCGAGGGGTAACCCTGGTGGGTGAGTGTTTCACAAGAAAACTGCTGTTTTCTCCAGTGGAGGGTCAACCTTCTAAACATAGATAGGTTCCTTTTTTGTGAAGTAAACTTTTTCGTGGAGGATGGACCTTGTGTTTCCTCTCACTCCCTTTTCACTTCCTCTTGTTTTTGATCCATAATACAAGAGTACTCCATTGAGACAAACATTTTCAATATGTACACTCCTTTTTGCATAGTAAGTGTCGGACATCTTTGCTTTTGCAATGTCCATACTCTATGGCTAAAATTTGGCAAGATATTGCATTTTTGGAAAATAATTCAAAACTCTGTTTCGTGTTGATGCTAGGCCTAGAATCACCCAAATAATTTCTTTCAATTTAGAATATAAACCAGCAGAACTCAAATGATCGCAACATTCATTTGGTCCAATTTCCCTGTGGAAAAAGCATCTTCAAATTGAAGCTGGACAATGTTTTTGTTAGAGTCTTTTCAGCAGAGATCGCTTCCCACTCATCTTTCATCTCTGTCTTCTCAGATTTTGTTATGTAAGAAGTAACATAATAATCATGTCAATTACAGCGTGAGCAGTTCCTAACGAAGAGAAGAGGGGTCCAAATGGTGAAAGGGGAAAATAAAGGAGGGGCTCCAATACGGAGCACGGGCCCTCACACACTCCGGGGGCTGTCTTGCTTCATCATTGGGATTGCTCCTCGTTGGGCCGGCGCTGCAATGCCCAACGAGCACTACGAGGGGGCTCTTTGCTGGACATCTTTTAACTTGCTGGTTCTGCCGTATGAATGAAGTGGGGGTCTGTGGGCTGTCTGGCGTATGTGCAAAAAGTGAGTAGAGTGTGCGGTGAGTGAAGATAAAAATAACAAATGAAACTCACCAAGAAACCTATATTTTGCAGGTTCCCTGTTATGGTTAAAAACCTGTGGTGCTTGTTACTGGAGATCTGTCAATGGCCTCTACAAGCATAGGGGGACGGGTAGAGGTCAACATGTTTCATGCCTGTAATGTTGCATCAATCGTGATATTTCATCAGGACCTAAACACCATTTAGTCTACTCAATGAGGGGTGGAGACTGTAAATGTGTGAACATCAACGCCTACCGTCACCAAAATACACCATCTGCCGTCTGGTTTCTCGTAATTAGGGACCTAGATAAAAAAAAGGGAGAAAGAGGGCCGCCGCTCCGGAGTCTAGCAACGTGCACTGCCCGCACTTGCAACTCAATAGTAGACATCGCGTTGCTCCTTTGACCCACCATCTGCGATTTCAGAGTGGTGAGGAATGAGCGACAGCTATTGAGTTGTCTGTCACAAATAGAATACCCATATTGGCATTCCACATTTTCAAAATGACAGGATTGTAGTTATTAATATATTTTGAAGCCTCTGTTCTCCTTAGGTTATTAGTGTTTTTCGGGGTATGCGACGTTTACAACGAAACTATTACAACGCCGTTCCATTACGACGCGGTCATAACAACGAAAGTTGTTACAATGAATTGCGCTGGGGGGCGCTCAAGGATAGTAAATCATTTAATTTACTATCCCAACACCTTCCCTACTATCCACAGGGACTGGTGTTGGAATAGTAAATAAAAATTTTTTAATTTGCGCCCCCCCAACGCAAATCGTTGTAACGACGTGCGTTGTTACAACCGCGTTGTAATGGAACGCGTTGTAAAAGTGTGCTTCGTAATGACGTACATCCGTTTTTCGGTGATCTGCAAGTAAGCGTATGTCTCAAAGCAGAGATAAAATTGTTCACTCTTCCTTTTGAAATAACAGGTCTTCGAAATCCAAAACAATATTTTGTGCAACATGTTCCTTTTGCTCTGTAATTCCGCCGACAGTACTTTCCACATATGATTTGAAACGCAGTATTTGCAACTTTAGGCTTTTTTCCTCAGTGTCTTTTGGAATTCTACATGTAATATAGTTGTATGAAAATGAAAGAAAGTACAGACCCATCTGTGTCTGTTCCAAACTCAGGCGCATCTTTTATCCACAACAACATTTGAATAGGAGGAGCACCTTTTGCTTGATAATCTTTACGCCAAAAGAAATCAGGAATTTCTCCAATAGATGGATTTCTTTGTTACCGATCAAGGATAGCATACCTTGAAACCTGTGGTTAAAGTGCCTGGAAACATGTGCAGGATCCAAAGTTACCTTGGTGTCTACAATTTGATCCCTTTAATGTTAGAGTTTGCTTCTCTCAAATAGTCATGCAAATCATCCCATGCATACTCTGCATGACTCAGGGTTGCAAACCAAGTTGGTGCACCCACACTTTGCAACATACATTTGAGCTCTGCATGGCAACAATACCAGTACTCATTGCTCCCACGTTGGCATGGCAACACATTTATCAAATTATACTCATGCTTCTCATATTTTCCATGAATGTTTTCAATAAAGTAAAGTAATTTGCAGACATGTTTTATCCCATTAACTCCTGTCTTTAGAATATGGTAAACAGCAATTGATAGGCCAGACAAATCACATTCAAACAAGAGATGGAATACATATGGAATACTTTGATGGAATCTAGGGTCCTCTGAATATAATCTTGTTCAGCAACACTCGGCTGCTGGTATCTGTAAAGAGTGCTCAACATACCGTCCACCTACTCCAGTTGGAAATAGTTGAGGAAAGCATCAGCCTCTAAACGTTTCTCCCACACACTCATTGGCGCACCTCTTGCTTATTTCATCTGATACAGTTCAGTAGCATCTCCCATAACCTCTTTTGAATGCAGTGTGTGGATATTGTAGCACTCATATATTTCTTCAGATCTACTTCCATCCACTTTTTCAAACTGTCAACTTAAGGACAACAACATCTGCATCTTTATAGTGCACATTATTCTCGTTAAGATACGAAGTAGCTTTCTTCACCTTGTTTATATCCACTAGTTTATGTCAATGTTTTTTGTGGGCACACTATTAACTAGAATAACAGGCAGTTCTTCCAAAGCTCTCTCTACACCCATAGTTTCAATATTGTGTTTAACATCTAAAGGTAAACACACACCTCTATCTTTACGCCCTTTCTGAAGCTCAGTGGGTGGTAGTTTCCCAGTCTTTGGTTCCATACGAACTATTGCTTTAAAAGGGCGTATAGATTGTATGAGTATTCCTTCATAAACATTCCAATGTTGAAGTTCCTCTGGAATTTCAACCACCTCTAACTTATTGTGTATTGCTCTGCCAGACATTTTCTTGTCCTCTAATTTGTCATAGCAATCCTTGAGCTGGCGTGTCGACTAATCAAAACGTTCCTCCACAAATGAATACCATGCAAATTCTAGCCACTTTTCTCAGTTTTCTTCAGTTTTTAAGCACACACTAACATTTCAAATTTGGCTTTTGTAGTGGTTACGCCGACAGCAAATCCAAACATCGGCCCAAATTACGATGCCGGTCGTACTCTCGTCCGACCGGCACTGTGGTGAAAGCAGGACCGACCGACTAGAAGTCAGCGGTCCCGCTGCCCTTATTACAATGCGATTGCCTTGACGGCGGTCGCATTGCGTATATTTTGCATTGCAGCGTGTGCTGCGGGCTGCAGCACAGACCACAATACAAATTATACACATTTAAAACATCACTGCACTATGTGGAAGGCACCAAGTGGTGCCTGCCACATGGTGCAGGGATGTTTAGGGCCCCATAGCGGAGGGCCAGACGGGAAGGGGGCCGTGCCACAGGCCCCTAAAGTAACTTTCTGCCTGCCTTTTCATGGCGGTTCAATTTCATGGCGGGTGAACCACCATGAAAGGGCAGGCAGAAAGGGACATCCTAATCCCTACCATGGTGCTTGAGCAGGCACCGCCATCTTTGTAGAGAATAGGAGTCTGACTGCCACCCTGACGGGATCCTTGATCCTGTCTGACACAGCGGTCTTTCCCCCGACAGCCGAGCTCTGACCGCCTGCATCCTGATGAGTCGTTGGATCCAGTGGGCTGGATGGCAGTGCGTCCGCCGCCGACAGCCTGACGTGGTGGTCCCACCGCCATCAAAATCAGGCCCATAGTTTGGTTTCTCTGTAGAGACTGTATTAAACCTCGCTACTTCTCGTCTAAAGTTGTCTGTGTTTTGTTCCTCTATACCTGAACATGCCAACTCTTCATTTTACTCAGACTGCACTTCAGGACCAAAGAAACGTAAATGAATATCTTCCCAAACATTTTCGACCTCTGATACCTTACCATGCAGATACACTCTGTTAATTCCCCCTAAACACAATGCAGGACTTTTTACAAAAAAAGTCTTCTAACTAAATTTTGCATCTTTGAATGATGAACAGCCAACATTCGAAAATGATGAAAAGTACTTTTTTTTACACTTTACACTATCCTGGATAGACATGCCCATGAGTGTCTTGTAAATTACAATATTTCTTCACTTAGCATGGATCTAATGCTTGTAACATTGCAATTTTCTGCTTCACACTTTTAGGTGGAAATTGACATAGAAAAGTTTTTCATGTATCAATTGATTCTTGGAGAATACTACCAATACTACTGCATTCCCATTTATATACAGGGGCAAGTCTATGCCTTGATTAAACATCTTCACCTATTTCAGCCTCTATATTTGTAGGAACCATCTCCTCTTTTGCAATGCAAGTACCATCTGTTACCTCATAGCATCCATCAGTTGTTTCAACTGAGTGCACTAATGTCTTCTGTTGTAAGTCGCTTTCTTATTTAAAGAAAGACTCAGTGCTAGATGTGTGCTGCCTTTCTCTTTGGAAAATTCAGCAAAAATTCCCTTTCATTAATAAGTCTTTTTTTGCATCTTTTCTTCATAGACAACACTGTTTTATCTTGTGATCTCATTTTGTTTGGTATCAAAATCAATAATTTGGGCTTTGGGGGAATTGCTTTATACAACCACACTCTCAATATATTGTCTTTGTTTCAGTTCTGCCCTTCTCTTCCTACACTTCATCATGTTTCATACCAAATTCTGTATTATTCAACTTCTAAACATTCTCAATTGTATATGTTTTAATTTCTTCTGCCTCCTTGTCAAATTAGGTGTTTTATATAAAATGTTTCACTTTCATTCTGACTGACTCCTTCTCCTTTGTGAGTTGATTGTACACCTCGCTTTTTATTTGAAGCTTTTCCCACATTTTGCCTTTTTTCTATATACTGCTTTACCAAACTCCTTAGTTCTCTTACCAGCAGCCTTTTTTTTCCAGCCCGTTCTCCCCATTATGTTCTTTTTTACTCTAACTTTTAAAGGGATGGTTCTCTTTTTTCTTTTTTTTCTCCTTTGTGTCTTTCTCAGCGTTGTAAATCCTCCTCTTCAAACCAAGTAGATATCTGAAAAGCACATACAGAATACATTTAACTTTACATTACATACTATTAGATTACATACTATAAGCAAGTGAGTAGCTACATAGGTGGTTATGTGAGTGTGTAAGAAACAGTAAGGAGCAGATTTACAAGCCCCTTGAGACACTTTTTTGCCGCTGTTGTGTCACTTTTGTGGTGCAGCGCTGGCGTAAAAAATGCGGCCAATTTACAACGTGATGCATCTAGGGGGATGTGTCACGCTGTAAAGCCCTGTGTCACATTATACCTTCATCAGATATAATGTATACAGTGTGGGTGTTCCCACGCAGGAAAGCCTCGTAAAAGTGACACAGTGCAATCTACAAGATTTCACAGCGCCACTTCTAGGATGCCACTGCGTCAAAACCTTATGCCTGCTTGAAGCAGGCTTTAGGAGTTGTGCAGTGTAGTGGGAATAGGCCTCAAAATGCATTGCTGGAGTTGTCGGGCTTGCGACCCAATTCCAGCAATGAGTGACTTTTGCCCCAACAGATGCGTCAGAATTTCTCACGCATCTGTCAATCCTTGCACGATGGTGCACCATATTGTAAATATGGCGCCTCCATGGTGGCACAAGGGTTTCTCAGGGTGGTGCAGGGAAAGTGACGCATCTCTGCATTTGTGTCACTTTCTTGTAAATCTGCTCCTAAGTGTCCAAGTATGGGTTTATAAATGGAGATATGAGTGGCTGAGTGTTGGGAATGGCCCTTTTTGCAGGTTTATCCCCAAACGTATTGCTTCTTCCTCCATTTCTTTACTGACTGTTGTTGTTGGCTATAGGACTCTGGGCGCTTTACCGCTGCTATTCAGTGCTAAAGTGCATAAGCTCTCTGTGTAAATTGTTATTGTGATTGGTTATTCATGATTGGCATATTTGTTTTACCAGTAGGTCCTTAGTAACGTGCACTGAGTGTGCCAGGGCTCGTAAATCAAATGCTGCTTGGGCTTGCAGCACTGATTGTGCCACCCACATGAGTAGCCCTGAAAAGATGTCTCAGGCCTGCCACTGTGGTGCCTGTGCGCAGTTGGTTAACTGCCATGTCGACTTGGCAAGTGCATCCACTTGCCTGGCCCTAACCTTCCCTTTTCTTACATATAGGACACCTCTATGGCAGGCCCAATGTACCCCCCTGGGCAGGGTGCAGTGTATGTGAAAGGTAGGACATGTACTGTTGTGTGTAACATGTCCTGATAGTGAAATACTGCCAATTTTGTGTATTTCACTATTGAAAGGCTATCTTGCCCCAGAATGGGGAATGCTTTGTAACATTTTACAAGCATATCTTCCCTTAGGGTTAAAATAGAAAAATTGAGTTTTGTATCCATGAACTCAGGATTTAATAACACATCTTTTAGTGCAGATGGTTTTTAAGTTGTATGTTTGAAAATAGCACTTTTAGAAAGTGGTTATTTTCTTGTTCAACCATCCTGTGTGCCTCTGCCTGTTTGTGGATTGCCAGTCTGGCTTTGGAGTGACAGGGGCTGGGGGGGTGCAGTGGCTCCAGGAGTCTGGATGAGTCAATACTATGCTAAATAGGCCTGATCTCCATTTGGAGTGGTGGGGGGAGTGGGACCTGTACCTGAATAGGGCTGTGCCTGCCTTCCACAAAGCTGGCTCTGCCCCCAGTGGTGTGTCTGGAGCCAACGCTCACACTGACAATGGATGTTTTTGTACACTTGCAGAGTGCCCCCCAGAACTGGTTTGAACTGGGCTCAGAGCCCCTTGTACAAAGAGAACAAAGACATTTGTCGTATAAGTATTAGACCTAAACCCCTGAACTTTAGATAATTCCTGGAATTCAAGAGGATCCTTTGGCAAGGAGAAGAGCTGGAGAGACTGAGGAGAAGTACTTCTGTTGCTGTGTGTCTGGGGTTGGCTGCAGTTGCTGTTTTTGCCAAGGAAAGGAGAAGGACTTTGCTGTGTGCTGTGTGATGTGTGCTGTGTCCGCTGCTTGAAGGAGATCTCCTAGGGCCTGAAGTGAGCTGGCCTCCTGTTCTGAAGTATCAGGGACACAAAGATTTCACCCCAGCTCACCTGAACTCTGCTGCTGTGTGTTCTAACCTGACAAGAGGTGCCTGTGCCAGTTTTGGGCCCCTGGAGGTTGCTGCTGCTGGAAGAAAGAAGAAACATGAAGAACTGCTAAGATTGACGCATCGAGGGATCGTGGTTGAGGGGAACCATTGCAGCGCCGCCCGACGCTGCCATATTGATTGCCGACGCATCCCGGACTTCCACGCATCGTACCTGTGTGGCACCCTTTCCCGACGCATCACCTGCGAACCGGAACCGTCGCGAAGAATCGACGCATCACTACCCATACAGACGGGATTCGACGCAACTCGTCCTCTGCGTGTCTCAGAACTGTTGTATGGCCTCCCCAAGGTCTCAGGAGTGTCGCATCTCTTTGTTTCCCAACTCTGCAGCTGTTTGGCTTGTGGAACTTTGATGCATCGACTGGTACTTCGGTGAAAAGTCACACATCCATAGTTTTCTATGGTACAAGTTCTTGATACCTTTTGAAAGTCATATTTTTAACTGTGTATGTTGGATTTTTGTCATTTTGATCTTGTTTAGTTTACATAACGATACTTTATTTTTCTAAACTGGCATGTTGTCCTTTTGTGCTGTTTTCACTGTGTTACTGTGAGTGTTGATACAAATACGTTAGGCATTGCCTTTGGGATAAGCTTGTCTGCTCGTTCCAAGCTACCAAGGGGGTGAGTAGGGGTTATCTAAAGTGTGCATCCCTCTGGCCCTGACTCGAAGCAAGGGTCCTAATTTGCACAAAGGTACCTACCTCTGCCAACTAGAGACCCCCATTTCTATCAGTGACTGAGTGTGTGAGTGGTTGAGTGGATATGTGAGTGAGTGTATCAGTGCCTCTGTGAGTGATGTGACTCGATGTGTAAGTAGCTGTATGGGTGTGTGACTGGGTATGTTAGTGACTGTATGAGTATCTAAATGGGTAGGTAGGTGGCTGAATCGATTGGTAACTGGCTATGTTACTGTGTGCTTGGGTGTGTAACTGTGTGTGCAAGTAGATCTGTTAGTGGTGGATACATACGTGCTATGTGGGTGTATGAGTTGTTGTGTAAGTGTCTCTGTCACTGTCTGTGTGAGTGGCTCTATGTTTTTTTTAAATAAGCATATGAGTGGTTGTATGGGTGGGTGACTCTGTGTATAGCTAGGTATATGGGTGTGTAAGTGTGTGTATCTGACTCCCTGAGTGTTGGGTACATGAATGGCTGTATAGGTGTGTGAGTGGGTATGACGGTGCCTGTATGGGTGTGTGAATGAGTATTTAAGTGGCTGTATCAGTGAGCAAATGGGTGTGTGAATGCTTTTATGGGTGTGTGACTGAGTGTGTCAGTCACTGTCTTGCAATATGACTGTTGAGTATGAAAGTGCTTTTGTGGGAGTGTAACTGGGTGTGTACGTGCCTGCCTGACTGTTGGGTGCAAATTACATACTATTAAATTGCAGACTATGAGCAAGTACCCACATTTAATTTCAAACACATTGATTCATACTGGCTTAATAAAATAACTATATTTTCGGTTTAGCAATTCCTCTTCCTCCTTTGCTGCTCATTAAATATTTAGTTAATCTTCTCATCTAACTTCCCTTCCATTTTGCTTATGACTGTGGTATCTATAAGCTACATATTTTCTTTCAGCTTACAAATATTAATAACTTTTTTAAAAAATGTACCTTTTAATAATAAAACCTAATTGAAATACTTGTAAAATATCCGCTGTACCAATAATGGCTACCCTTTCCTCTATGCTTTCACTCATACTCCTGTACTTAGAAAATCACAGACTTCATTCAATTGTTTATCTTTGTCATACCACTTCTAAATGGTCACTATTTTTAACTCTTTCCATGTTTCCAATAAAGAAACACAACTTGTCTGTATTATTTGCAGATCCACTGCTGGGCTCGCAGCTACCGGTCGTGTGACTCTGTGGTGGATCTAAAAGTCCACATGAAAGCCCTAAAAAGCATTCAACAATATGTACTTTTCATTTATATTTTATTTTCAGAAATATTGTCAATGTCAAGACATACACTCTTTACTGAGCAATGTTTGAACACCAGTCTGCTTTTCAGTTTCACTCTGCAGTCTCTCTTGTTCCCTTCCCCACACTCTTTTAGCTCCATATCCATCCCTAGCCATATTTGTAAAAGTCTCTGCCTACCAGTAGGTTAAAAGTTCAGATTACTTTCTCTCAACAGGATACTAGCTTCATATTAACTGTAGCAGGTTTGGTTGACTGTTTGCAATTCTAAAATGATCCCAAACTAATCATTTGTTTTAACCTAATCACATAGTTAGTTACTTTTTGCTTAAAGTTACTGCCTAATTTTAGTTCTCTGCACATCTTCACTATCCAATCAAATGTGATCGTTTATATTTTACTTACTGTCCTCCATTATAATTGCCTTTCATCTTCAAAGCTACCTCATTCTGCTGCAGCCTTTTCCTGTGTGCAACTCCTGCTTGTCTCCAAAATGGTCTGAGTCTGGATTCTGGGCCATAGTTTTGTGTTTTGGGCCATAGAGAGGGCTAAAAGAATGGCATTGGCAGAGACCTATGTTTACCTAATGTAGACATTACTTGGGTTGGCCAATGAGGGTTAAAGTGGCAACAATTGCTGCCTTTGGTTGAAAGCATTGTGGATTGCCAACATCTGGACCTCATGATTGTGCACTATGGTGGCAATGACCTATGCACTGCTACTGGGGTAGGACTGGCCACCGAATGAAGGATACCTTTGTTAAATTAATGTCACTTTTCCCACATACTGCCTTGGTGTTCTCCAACATTTGACAAAGAAAGATGTGGCAGTGGTCAATCCAATTTTGTCCGCAAATAGAGGAAACCAGGAAACATATCAATATAGCTGTTTCTGCATTTCTCCAAGACCATGGCTTTTTATAACATAACACCTTACGCTTTGACATGGATGGAATATATTGAAAAGGCAGATTCCATTTCGCAGACACAGGCAACAGAGTCTTCATCAACAACTCAAAAGACTGCATCCTGCTCTACGTGAGAGTATCATCAACACACCATCAACACAAAGGTTCTTTTTAGAGCCAAACCTTCTCACTCGGATCCGCCACGGATCCTCGGCCAAATAAGCCAGCTATGTTGCAGGCGGATCTGTGACAGATCTGCAGATCTGTGACAGGATTTCAGGTATTGCGCCTACAATGCTGTGTGTACTGGCTCATGGGTCCACGCACTATAGTAAGGTGAGAAAACAAGTAATGACTACAAAACTACATCTCCCAGACTCCTCGGAGGAGGGGAGGTATTAACAGATTGCACGACACGCTTCCTGTTGCGTGTAATTCTTTGAGACTTCGTTCCTTGCCTGCTGGTAGGGAAGCTCCCTACACGTCGCTGTGACTCCCGGCTTCAGATGATGAGAAGCCGCTGTTTTGATTCCCCGACTCGAGGTAGGACCGGGGTTTCTCTATCTGGGTCATCTGTTACGGAGCGCATTGCCTTCCGCTGCGCTGCCATTTGGAGATGAGCTTTCCCTTGTTTTGACATTAGAGCGGAGCGCGGTAGTTCAGGCTTCGAGTTGCCGTTCTGCTCCGTTATAGAAGTGAGTTCATAACTTCTAGGGGCATTTCGTGTTCTACACTTCGGGACATAATACTGTACATGCGGATTACCAGCGGAGCGCCGTAGTGGTCACAACTACGCGCTACCGTGAGGGCCATTTCTTACATAACACGGTGACTAAGGAAGCAGAGTACTGTTTGCCAGATTTCCCAAATATCGTGTTCCTTACCCCAGGATCGTTTACTGGTTACCTTAAAAGAACTCTTGATCTATATCATTAACAGAGCGGAGTGTTGTGGTTCTTGCTCCCTACACACCACCGTATCTGTTAAGCCAGAGTGCTACTATTTCATTTTCTTTCTTCGCCTCAAAAAGGATTACCTTGCTTTTTATTTAATTTGTGGAACTAATATCAGAATCCAGTTATACACCGCAATCCTCGTACTCTTGTCATGGTAGGCTGGAGGGTTGTTTTTGATATTACACAGGTGTAGGTCATATGTGTTTCTGTGTGAATTCTGAGTATTGTTTATGTTTCATTAGGCGAAACAAAGTCAAGACTGGTGGTGAACGAGGAGGATTTCAACAGAAGTTTATGTTTCCTTCTTTAGTGGGTATAATAGATCATCTAGTGAGACCATACGAGAGTAGCCTGATGTTATATGCTCTGTTTCTAAGTGTATGCTTTGTCATTACAGGTTTTCTCCTTTCCCTGCTGTCCCTTCCCTTTCCCTTTCCCTTTTTTCCCTCGCCTAATGGCTCAAGTACTCTGTGTATTTACAAATAGAGTGTTTGTGACGTTGGGAGGTGGACCATTATATACTTCAACCGGATTCTGTGGAGCCAAATCGGACAATCTGTTCCCAACCAAAAGCACACATCCAATACAAAACAACACATTTATTACAAACATATCCTATTACAATTTATATAACTTATCACTGCTAGTGTGTGGATGCCTGAGAGTAGCTGTGTAAGTAATAGTGTAGATGAGTGAGGGTTATATGGATGTGTGAGTGGGTGTGTTAGTGGCTGCGTGGGTGTCAGAGTGACTGTGTGGGTGTGTGAGTAGTTTTCTGGATCTGTGAAAGGGTGTGTAAGTGACTGCATGGGCATGTGAGTAAGTGTGTCAGTGGTCATGTAAGTAGCATTATGAGTCTGTGAGTGGGTGTGTGAATGTCTGTATGATTGACTGTGTGGATCTGTAAGTGGCTGTATAAGTGGCTGAGTCGGTGTGTGAGTGGTTGTGTGTGTAACTGGGTATGTGAGTGTGTGCTGGGTGTGTGAGTGGGTGTGTTAGTCCTTGTTAGGGTCTGTGAATGGGTGTGTGAGTGGTTCTCTGGGTCTGTAAGTTGGTGATTGGTTGGCTGTATTGGTGTGTAAATGACTGAGTGGTTTTCTGGGTCTCTGAATTGGTGTGTGATTAACTGTATGGGTGTGTGAGACTGTATGGATGTGTGACTTGGTGTGTGGGGTTATACTGCTGAACAGTAGGCAGATCGAGAAACAGAGGTGTGCTGCTAAGCAGAGCTCGATTACGAATTGTTTCAGCTCATAGACAGCCCATGGGAAAGGCTTTCACCATATTGTAGCAAAGGTTAGGAAGCAAAGAAACCTCTGTGAAGCTTTGGAATGGCATGTTGTGTGCTATATTGACATTAACACTCATAAGGCTGAACTTGAAGAATAAAAAACTTATGAAAACTCACTATTGATTTTGTGCCTCAAGCTATCACCGCCAGCCAGAAGTGTAATACTGTCTCTACACAATGTCACCCTCAAGTGTTATTTCCTGGTTGAAATTTACTGTTAAAAATGTCACAATCAAATAACTCACTGGCTCCTAAAAAGCACTATAGTAAGCTGTGTATCTGCAGCTGGGAGCATGACCTTAGCCGGGAAGGCGACGTATAACTCTAGCAGCCATGTCTGTGGCCTTGACTTTGAAGTTTCCAGTGCAGAGTGGCACTGAGCAGAGTGTATGAACTGTTTGCACTGGATTCACAAGCTGGTGCTCGTGCCCTGTGGTACCGGCATGATTGCGGCCATGGGTGTCGATTCACAAAAATGCCAGAAGTAGCAGAAGTGACATCATACACACTTTGACCATAATGATGTCACAGGAAGTTACATCATATGACTTTTGACCCTGAATCTTCCCAGGAAATGATGTCACATGACCTTAACCCTGATGACATCATAATAATTAATATAGTTGAAGTTTCATAATAACTGCATGATTAATATAACAATACAACACAGTTAAATGTCTATTTTAGATATCATCTGTATTAAGGTGCCAACATGATATGTCGAGGGAACATTTGCCTGATTTGCAGTAGGCGAGCAGAGTGAGTTAGTCTAATATCTTCTAGGGGAGACAGGGTGGTGGTGGGGGAGGGTTTCTCCCCAGAGAGGAATTTAAAAAAAGAATCAACTCTAATGGTGCATTTAAATGTTTTCCCCAGTTTGTTTTTAAAATGTCCTATGGGTGCCCCTATATGTCAAAAATGACCTCCATAGTTATGGCCCCATTTTTGTCATGGGTTCTCCCTTTCATCAAAAATGACATACAGTATGCCAGTGTCCGCACTTTGCCATTGTTGCATCCACATACAAAGGGAGACCCTTATGTCAAACGTTACGTCTAGTGTGTCAGGGGCAGCATTTTTGTCACGGATGCCCCCCTGACACATGCCATGGGTGTCCTCGATTATACCAAGAATTCCCTCGACTGTGCCAGCGCCAGCATCTTGCCACAGGTGCCCCATGCCAAGATTGACCTCCAGTATGCCAACACCAGTATGTTGCTGTGGTTATTGCCGATGCAAGCATGGCCTTCAACGTGGCAGTGCTGCGTTTTACATGTGTGTCTCTATAATCCAAGAATGTATGTGGGGGCTGCACTCATGAATCCAATTAAACCTGTTCGTGCGGTATGTGTGCGCGTTGGATTAGTGCCTGCACACTATTAAATAGCTAAATATAAGGCCTGGTAACAAAAGTGACCAGGACTCCAGCGTGCACCAACAATGATTGATTTCTCCAGTCAGTATATCATGTTTTAGTCACACATTTAATCACAATTCATTGAATAGCTTCATCAATTATATAACATTTCGAGTAAATGTCAAGGAAATAATCCAACAAATAATTATTATAGTTCAATGTAAAATACAAAAATTACACAAAATTAAATTGCATCACTAATTGCATAAACCCAATGCATTTCGGGGCTTGTGCCCCTTCGTCGGGGGTCTGTATGAAGAAAAGAAAAGAGACAAGAAGAAAGAAAACTAGGTTACTTCCAGTGCTTAGGAGGGAAGTGGCTTTTTAACATGTGGTATTTTTGACATCAGTCTTACCGCAACTATGGACTTACGAATCCACTCATGGATTCGATGAATAACGTGGCGCGCGACTGCGCGTAATCTAAGGAATGAACAGATACTTCAAATAAACACAATATTATATGAACCACAAATATGCTTATACATATAAAGCACACGCAGTGCTGGTTACCTGAGTACCTGCTGTTGATGTAACTAAAAATAGACGAACAGACAGGGTGTGTACCATTTAAAAATGAGGCAAACTGATCTAAAGTTTTACAATAAACGTACGTTATTGCAATGAAAATGACTTTAGGCTCACCTGCAGGACATGGGGTGAAACGTATTTGCCCTGGGGGATTGAAAAATAAAAAACTTTTGAGCATTTAAACAATGCATCCTCGTTGACAATTTAAACTAACCCTCAACAGCAATGAGGAGATGCATTTACCTGTCGGAGTTCAATTTTGCGTTTAGACACGGCAGTTCAGCAAAGTGTTACAGCTTGCTGTGAAGACAATAAATGGATGGAAACTTTCAAAACTATGTTGTGGGTTATAAATATTATATGCTGATATGGGGAAGCGGAGCTCACCGCAAAACTCGACCGGCTTGTTCAAAAAGTAATCCGCATCCGCACTATCGTACACGCGACTAGTCCCTTTTCCCTTATTAGCTCGTCAAGTGTTGCGAGCAACGAAATCAAAAACGGACTATTTCGCGCTGAAAGGAAGCGCCATTGTACAACGCCTAGGATCTCACTCCATTACATGTGGACACGATAGATTGACATTTCGGAGTAAGGTCTTGCAGACCCATGAAGTGTTGAATATGTATAGTAGAAAGAGGATAGGATTAGTTCAAAAGAAAAACGAAGCAAACACAAAAAAAGGAGAAAAAGGAAAGATTTCATTCACTGCCTATTTACAATCTGGTACTACACGACCCATTTTTAAACAAATACAATTGCAAATCATTTCTGTAAATTTACTGCCTATTTACAATCTTATACAGTGCTATGGTGGGTCACAACAATGATTGTGTGGGAAAGTGTTACTGATTGTAGGGATGAGTGTATGCAAATGATATTAGTAGCACCGTGAAATTGAGGTCATGAGGGGTCCTATTTTTATATGTTCATAGAAAACAGACCATTTCCATTTTATCATTGAGCCCACTTGGGGCCATTGTTTGCAATTTCCGGATCCAAAAGGCTTCCCTCTGGAGGAGGGTTTTGGCGTTGTCATGGCCCAAGCACTGCGGAATCAGTTCGATTATTTGAAATCTTAACTGGGCCAACGTGTGCCCTGCTTCAATCCATGCTTTTTAAGAAACAATGGTTCAAGGTAGGCCTAACAAGGTCCTAAAAAGGGAGAGGTAAAGAAAGCGAGTATTTAATAAACGCTAGGGAGCGAGAAATGTAGGTACAGGTAGGAATCTTTATTTTCTCTTTCTCTTTTTCTTTTATATATACATATATACACAAATCTTTATACTGTATTTCAGGTGCTCAAGTGAGTGATAAGGTGCAAGACGTGACATAAGTGATCAAAGTGAACGGACTGTCACACAACATCAACAAGGTTAAAAACACAACAATTATATACAATGGAACGAGTGAAATTCCTTGGGTAGGTCGACGGCGTTTCGATCTATATGACTTTAGATCATCATCAGGACTGATGAGCCTCCTGAAACTTGCCAATGCGTTATCAGGCAAGGAAGATCTATTTCAATGACGTGATTGAGTTGATTGTCACTCTCCAGAAAGTTTATTGATATAACAAACAAGGTCTCTCAATGGGATGATCCAAGTAGCGCTCAGCCTCTGTTAATTTGGACGAGGGTCCTACTCGAATTGGATGGTTAAAAGTAATGGCAGCCTAGGGAGTTCCGTTAGCGCGTTCGTCGCTATGGCAATGAATATTGAAGCCTGGAATTAATCCCGGCGTGTAGGCGTAGCAGGGAAAGGGGTCGGAGATAATGGCAATCAATGGGGTTCCGCTGGCGCGTTCGTCGCTATGGCAGTGATTATTGCAGCCTGGAATTAATCCCGGCATGTAGGCGTAGCAGAAAGGGGGTCCGAATGCCTCGCCGTCAGCTGCTCACGATCTGAGGTTGACCGCTTCCATATCAGGAAAACGTCGTCTATGTAACGTTTATAGAATACAAGCCCATCTTGCCAGGTGCTATCTTCAAGAATGTAGTCTATCAAATTTCGCCATGAATATATTGGCATAAATACATGCCCCCGGAAATCCCATTGCTGTTCCTGATAGTTGGATGTAATGCCAATATATTCATGGCGAAATTTGAACTAGACTACAGAATTACAGGAAAACATCAAAACCTTAAATTTAGCTAACCCGAGGATTCAATTTACCCACAGCATCAGTTCAACAACATTGCCATTTCTGGATGTGATGGTAGAAATAGCAGAAGGTTCTATTCAAACAAGTTTGTACAAAAAAGAAACTGATAAGAACACAGCTTTGCTTCATAGCAGCTTCCATCCGGCCTCTCTGATTAATAATCTTCCAATCTCACAGTTTATGCGGATAAAACAAATATCAACGGACGAGGTACAATGTGAAAAAAGTCTTGATGAGCAAAAACACAGATACCTTGACAGGGGATACCCTAGAAAATTGCTCGAATCGCATTTAGGCAAAATCAAGTCAATCCCAAGAAAAGATCTACTGCAAAAGAAATCTAAAAAGGCCAACCAAAGAATGGTTTTTGTATCTAAATTTTCAACAGCCTCTAGAGATATAAAAAGGATAATACTGAAAAGATGGGAAATTCTCCAAGTAGAGAATGACTTTGGCACACTGTTTACGGACAAACCTCTGTTCGCATACAAAAGAGCTCAAAACTTCAAAGAGATCTTGAATAAATCCGCGAATGATGGGAGACAGCATAATGAAACATACAAAGGCACAACGAAGTGTTTCAACTGTAAAAACTGCAATAATGCCATACTAGGGAGTACCCTATTGCACCCACGCACTGGAGAGAAAATACTACTGAGACACACAACGAACTGCAATTCAGAACATGTGGTTTATTCGATCAAATGCCCATGTGGTCTTCTGTATGTCGGGAAGACCGACAGAAAAATAAAAGTTCGACTGTCAGAGCATAAAAGCCGTATACGGAATAAAAACTTCACTTCTCCATTGGCAAAGCATTGGATTGAAGCAGGGCACACGTTGGCCCAGTTAAGATTTCAAATAATCGAACTGATTCCGCAGCGCTTGGGCCATGACAACGCCAAATCCCTCCTCCAGAGGGAAGCCTTTTGGATCCGGAAATTGCAAACAATGGCCCCAAGTGGGCTCAATGATAAAATGGAAATGGTCTGTTTTCTATGAACATATAAAAATAGGACCCCTCATGACCTCAATTTCACGGTGCTACTAATATCATTTGCATACACTCATCCCTACAATCAGTAACACTTTCCCACACAATCATTGTTGTGACCCACCATAGCACTGTATAAGATTGTAAATAGGCAGTAAATTTACAGAAATGATTTGCAATTGTATTTGTTTAAAAATGGGTCGTGTAGTACCAGATTGTAAATAGGCAGTGAATGAAATCTTTCCTTTTTCTCCTTTTTTTGTGTTTGCTTCGTTTTTCTTTTGAACTAATCCTATCCTCTTTCTACTATACATATTCAACACTTCATGGGTCTGCAAGACCTTACTCCGAAATGTCAATCTATCGTGTCCACATGTAATGGAGTGAGATCCTAGGCGTTGTACAATGGCGCTTCCTTTCAGCGCGAAATAGTCCGTTTTTGATTTCGTTGCTCGCAACACTTGACGAGCTAATAAGGGAAAAGGGACTAGTCGCGTGTACGATAGTGCGGATGCGGATTACTTTTTGAACAAGCCGGTCGAGTTTTGCGGTGAGCTCCGCTTCCCCATATCAGCATATAATATTTATAACCCACAACATAGTTTTGAAAGTTTCCATCCATTTATTGTCTTCACAGCAAGCTGTAACACTTTGCTGAACTGCCGTGTCTAAACGCAAAATTGAACTCCGACAGGTAAATGCATCTCCTCATTGCTGTTGAGGGTTAGTTTAAATTGTCAACGAGGATGCATTGTTTAAATGCTCAAAAGTTTTTTATTTTTCAATCCCCCAGGGCAAATACGTTTCACCCCATGTCCTGCAGGTGAGCCTAAAGTCATTTTCATTGCAATAACGTACGTTTATTGTAAAACTTTAGATCAGTTTGCCTCATTTTTAAATGGTACACACCCTGTCTGTTCGTCTATTTTCAGTTACATCAACAGCAGGTACTCAGGTAACCAGCACTGCGTGTGCTTTATATGTATAAGCATATTTGTGGTTCATATAATATTGTGTTTATTTGAAGTATCTGTTCATTCCTTAGATTACGCGCAGTCGCGCGCCACGTTATTCATCGAATCCATGAGTGGATTCGTAAGTCCATAGTTGCGGTAAGACTGATGTCAAAAATACCACATGTTAAAAAGCCACTTCCCTCCTAAGCACTGGAAGTAACCTAGTTTTCTTTCTTCTTGTCTCTTTTCTTTTCTTCATACAGACCCCCGACGAAGGGGCACAAGCCCCGAAATGCATTGGGTTTATGCAATTAGTGATGCAATTTAATTTTGTGTAATTTTTGTATTTTACATTGAACTATAATAATTATTTGTTGGATTATTTCCTTGACATTTACTCGAAATGTTATATAATTTATGAAGCTATTCAATGAATTGTGATTAAATGTGTGACTAAAACATGATATACTGACTGGAGAAATCAATCATTGTTGGTGCACGCTGGAGTCCTGGTCACTTTTGTTACCAGGCCTTATATTTAGCTCTATAATCCAAGAAACATCCCCGTCCAATAGCAGACTTGCCAGAATAACAACCCATTCTCGCTCATACTCACTTACACTCACTCTCATTTACTCACACTCACCCTTGCTCGTTTATTTGCACTCATTTGCATTCATTTGTTTTCACTCAGTCTCCTGCACTCAGTCTTATCCTGACTCACTCATTCGTACTCTCTCGCTCACTCTAACTCTGACAATCTTATACTCAAGAACGTCAACTTACCACAATGCCCGGGGTAACTGAAGTGACTTCACGTGCCCCTTGAGCTTCACTTTCACTCATACATACATATGGTTATACAAACACATGAATTCACACATACAAACATACTCACACATGCACACACATTCGCACATACACACACTCACACATACACACACTGCCTACACATGCACACACATTCGCACATACACACACTCACACATACACACACTGCCTACACATGCACACACATTCGCACATACACACACTCACACATACACACACTGCCTACACATGCACACACATTCGCACATACACACACTCACACATACACACACTGCCTACACATGCACACACATTCGCACAAACACACACTCACACATACACACACTGCCTACACAGGCACACACATTCAATCAAACACATACTCACTTGTACACACACACTTTGCCTACACATGCACACCCATTAAATCATACACACACTCACTTGTACACACACACTCTGCCTACACATGCACACCCATTAAATCATACACACACTCACTTGTACACACACACTCTGTCTACACATACACACACATTCACACATACACACACACTCACACATCCCACTCTGCCTACACATGCACACATATTCGCTCATGCAAGCACACTCACACATACTCACACACTCTTCCAACACATGCACACACATTCACACATGCACACATATTCACACATACACATTCTCTTACATAAACAAAGTCAAAACTGCAAGCACACACACAACATACATACTTTGAATAGCATTTTTTTATGCTTACCTCAGCTGCCAGGGAAAGTCATATTACAGCTATTTTGCGCCATTATTTATGAAGCTAATAGCGAATAAGGGAATATTATTCACTATTAGTATAATAATAAAATTGACAAAAAATTAGGCGAGTGAAGCCCCAACTGACGTCCAGGAGCTGCTGTTCCTGATACTGATTTTGTTACTGCTGAAGCTAGGGGTCCCAAAGGGAGTGCCAGGGGTCACAAGGGGCATGCCAGGGTTCACAGAAGTGACCCCTGGTAACCTCTAAATGGCATCCATGGTTATACTCTCTCATTCTCTAGCTTACAGACATGCACACACACAAACATGCTACTCACACATGCACCCCTCCCTTGCCCAGACTCTCGTTCACCCACGTACACGCAAAGACCATACATTTAAAAGCATTTTATTTGACTTACATTAGATGCCAGTGAAGGTCCCATTCCAGATCTTACTGTTACATTTTTTTATTACACTATTAGTGAATTAGAGACTATTATTCACTATTAATGTAATAAAAATGAGTAGAAAACAAGTAGGTTGGAGGCTGACGCTGAGAATGCGAGCCACCCTTACACTCTTTTTACCACCTGTGAGGCCCAGGGTCTCAAAGGCAATGACAGGGGTTGCGAGGGGCAATTCAGGGGTCAAAGATGCGACCCCTAAATGACATCCATGATTGCTGCTCTGAATTTTCCCATTCAGATACAACATGCTACTTTTTCCTCTTTGGGACTGCTAGGCCTGTCATCTCGGGCGTGATTTCACCTGTCTTTTTTGCTGCTGACCTCCTGTTTTTGAATGTGTGCTTCATTTAGTTTTTTGCTGGTTTTATAACTCTGGGCACTTTACCACTGCTGATCAGTGCTAAAGTGTAAGTACTCCCTGTGTAAATTATGATTATGAATGGTTATCTGCAATCAGCATATTTGATGTACTGGTAAGTCCCTAGTAAAGTGCACTGTGTGTTCCCAGTGCCTGTAAATCAAAGGTTACCAGTGGGCCTGGAAAATATGTCTCAGATCTGCCACTGCATTGTCTAAGAGTACAGTTTTAAACTGCCATGTTGACACCAAACCTTTCCTTTTATTACGTGTAAGGTACCCCTAAGGTAGGCCCAAGGGAGTCAGTGGCAGGGTGCAGTGAATGTGAAAGGCAGAACATGTACTGGTGTGTTTTACATGTCCTGATAGTGAAATACTGCCAATTTCGTTTTCACTACTGTTAGACGGGGACCTGGAGGGTCGGCCGAGCACAAGGGGAGAGGCCTCCAGTGAGGACCGTCTCCAGCGATCGCACAGACAGGTAACTTCCCCCCCACAGATGGACACCACACGAAGATCAGATTAACACCTTTTATAGGCAGTTCTTGAAATGAGGCAGTACGATACAAGGAGATCAGGACACGATGGTCCTCTCAGTTCTAGTCTCTAGTAGGGAAAGGGGGTAGCGGGACAGTCTTGGTACCTACGGGTACTGGGGTAGAAACGGCGGTAGCTTACAATCCTTGAGCCCGGCGTTCGGAGGGATCGGACCGCGGCAGCGCCAGCAGGTCCCGGGGAGATCGTAGGTGGCAACGGGCCGCGGCAGCGCCAGCAGGTCCCAACGAGGATGACGGTTACAACGGGCCACGGCAGCGCCGACAGGTCCCCCCGAGGATGAAGGTTGCAACGGGCCGCGGCAGCGCCAGCAGGTCCCACGAGGAGGAAGGTTGGAACGGGTCGCGGCAGCGCCAGCAGGTCCCACGAGGATGAAGGTTGGAACGGGCCGCGGCAGCGCCAGCAGGTCCCACGAGGATGAAGGGTGCAGAAGGCCGCGGCAGCGCCAGCAGGCAGGACGATGGTTCACAAGGCAGGGCTGCGGCAGCGCCAGCAGTCCGTCAAGGATGAGTTCTTCTCGGTGTCTCTCGACTCCAGGATACAACTGCCTTCCTGTTCTGGGGCTGCCTCAGTTATAGGTCTGGCACTCTTTGATGTCCGGACCCTCGCTCTTGGAGGTCGGGAGGTCCGGGATGAGGGAGTCCAGACACCCAGCAGGGGGGTGGAGCCAGCGCCCGGGGGGCTGGGGGTGATCGGCACCTGGCGGGAGAGAGCCATCGACACTTCTTACTCCCATTGACCTGCCAAGTGGTCCATTTACCTCCTGGGTGGATGGTGGTGCCGGGATGTCGGGACCTGGCCAGGCCCGGGGTTGGGGTCGAGCTGAGGCCACGCGGCCTCGTGGCGCAGTGTCTAAGATGGCGGCTGGCCCGGGCAAGGGTGCTAACGGTGGCCCAGGCCAGGGATACAGGGATTCCCAGGAGCAGACGTCCCATGGGGGACGGGTTGGGGGTTGCTTCTGCGGGTAGTACCTGGAAGGCCGGTACCAGGGCCCTGTCATGTGGGGAGGGAGCGAGCCCTTCATGGGGCCTGTCCAACAACTACTGCAAGGACCATTCTCTCCCATAGGTTATCATTGAACATCTTAAAAGTGTAGTTTTCAATTGGGAAGAGATAGAGATTTGGAGTTTCGGTTCCCTGAATCAAAATTTAAAAGCACATCTTTCAGTGAAGTTGTTTTTTTAAATGTTCTATTTGAATGTGATGTTTTTAGAAAGTGGGCACTTTCTTGCTTTACCACCTTGTGCCTCTGCCTGTGGAATCCACGTCTGGTTTAGACTGACATTTGGGATGTTTTTGCATTCACTTTAGACAATCATACAAATGGAGCTGAGGTGTGCCTTACATATCCTGATCACCCATCACCAGTCTGATGGGTCTTCCTGAGCTAAAGTGGTGGGAGGAGGTGTCACTGACACCTGAATAGGGCTGGGCCTTACCTCACACAAAGCTGTCACCCTCCCTACCTCCCCCCCCCCCCCGTTGTGTGTCTGGAGCCAGGTCAGAGCAAGGCAGGATCTTGTGTAGTACAAAGACTATCCTCTGAAGTATGCCTACTTCAAAGGCAGAAAGGGGTATGAGTATTGGACCTGTGATTCCACATTTTGAGAATACTTCTGGTCTAATAAGAGATTCTGCCAAACTCCTCTCTGCCTGTTCTGTGCTGTGCTGGCTGGCTGCTTGCTACTTCAGTCTTAGATAGGGAAAATAACTGGACTTTGATTTTTGTATCCTGCTTGCCAATGTTCTCTGAGGGCTTGTGTAATCTTGCCTCCTGTTAAGAAGTCTCGGGGCCATCAAAGACTTCACGTGCAGCCCCTAAACTCCCCTGCTAGGAGCTCTGACCTACCATTTCCAGTTCTGGGCCCTTGGAGTAGGTGGCTTTGCTGCAAAAAAGAAAAGAAAATCCATGTAACGCCCTTCGGCGCCTGTTTTCCCAACCGCAGTCTTACCGTGAGGTTGAAAAACCAACGCACTGCCACGGTGAGGCAAAAGAATTGACGCAGTGCCTGCCATGCAGCTAGAAGATCGCCGCAGCCCGAGTCTTGAGCACAGGCGCGGTGCGTCCATTGGGGCGTAGGGGCGAAGCCCCACTAAGCCCCATGGACCCACCACGTCGTCACTAGAAGCCAAACACAATTATTTTTAAAAATCGCGCTATCTGCCGACCGGGAAACCGGGAAGACACCCGACCTTCCCGGAGTGCGCAAGGGGGGGGAGGGGGAAGGATCAGGCTGCTGCAGCTGCGCAAGTGTATTTTTGGGCACAAACATGCCCGCGCATGCGCAGATCGTTTTCTTGTGAATTCCCCCTTAGAGAGAGGACCAGGGGGCGGGCCGCAGCCCCCGGGGTTACACAGGGCGACTGGGCGAGGAGTCATGGTGCCCCCCCAGCCAATCCTGGCGCAGGATTGGCTGGTCAATACATAGCCCGGTTACATAACCCCTGACGGATAGCACGGCCGACTTTGGTGCTGGGAAACCAGGTTCGAGCCTCTTATCGAACCATAAAAATGTATACATGACTTACTTTGGTGTTAAATAAATAGATATTTTAAAAAACAAATAAAAATGATGTTCCGACTAAGGTGTGAAATTGGTGTCGAATAAATACATGTTTTTAAAAACAATTAATATTAATCATGTATCATTGGTGCTGGAGTACAAGGTTTGAGACTGGTATTAAACACTGACAAGCTGTGTGCAAGTTATATGGTCATAAAAATACATGAATGATGGATGCAGGATGGGTGTATGCATGAATGGATGCAGGATGAATGATGGGTGGATGAATGGATGGGTGGATGCATGAATGAATGATGAATGAATGATGGATGCAGGATGGATGCAGGATGGGTGGATGGGTAGATGAATGAATGATGGATGCAGGATGGATGCAGGGTGGATGGATGGGTGCATGAATGATGGATGCAGGATGGGTGGATGGATGGATGGATGAATGATGGGTGGATGAATGGATGGGTGGATGCATGAATGAATGATGGATGCAGGATGGATGCAGGATGGGTGGATGAATGAATGATGGATGCAGGATGGATGCAGGGTGGATGGATGGGTGCATGAATGAATGATGGATGGATGGGTGGATACAGGAATGGATGGGTGGATGGATGGATGCATGAATGAATGAATGGTGGATGGGTGGATGAATGGGTGGATGAATGAATGATGGATGCAGGATGGATGGGTGGATGGATGGATGGGTGCATGAATGAATGATGGATGCAGGATGGATGGGTGGATGGATGGATGGATGGATGGGTGCATGAATGATGGATGCAGGATGGGCGGGTGGATGGGTGGACACATGAATGGATGCAGGATGGGTGGGTGGATGGGTGGACACATGAATGGATGCAGGATGAATGATGGGTGGATGAATGGATGGGTGGATGCATGAATGAATGATGGATGCAGGATGGGTGGATGCATGAATGATGGATGCAGGATGGATGCAGGGTGGATGGATGGGTGCATGAATGAATGATGGATGCAGGATGGATGGATGGATGGATGGGTGGATGCATGAATGGATGCAGGAATGGATGATGGATGGGTGGATGGATGGGTGGGTGGATGGATGGATGCATGAATGATGGATGGATGCTGGATGGGTGGATGGATGGGTGGATGAATGAATGATGGATGCAGGATGGATGGGTGGATGGATGGGTGTATGAATGAATGATGGATGCAGGATGGGTGGATGGATGGGTAGACACATGAATGGATGCAGGAATGGATGCAGGATGGATGATGGATGGGTGGATGGATGGGTGGATGGATGGATGCAGGATGGATGGGTGGATGGATGGATGGGTGGATGCATGAATGAATGATGGATGCAGGGTGGATGGATGGATGCATGAATGAATGATGGATGCAGGATGGATGGATGGGTGAATGCATGAATGAATGATGGATGCTGGATGGATGGGTGGATGCATGAATGAATGAATGATGGATGCAGGATGGATGCAGAATTGGTGGATGGATGGGTGGGTGGGTGGATGGATGGATGGGTGGATGCATGAATGATGTATGGATGGATGCAAGGTGATTCGGGGTCGCTCGCTGCGCTTGCTGCGGTGGCTGCGGTGCAATATGCAAATTAGTTTACGCCCCACCACTTTCAAATGTCACCAGCCGCCCCTGCTTGAGCACCGTGTCTCCGGCGTCCGAGGCACCCCTCTCCGACTCCGAAGTAGGTCCTGCTGTGCGGCTGAAGATGTGACGCATCACCTGCATTGTGGCTGGGAAATCGATGCAGCACCTGTTTCACCGCATTGACCCTAGTGCGTCTGGATTTTCCATGCATCGCACCTGTGCGCCAAGTCTTCATCGACTTTGCCCAGCAGTAAGGAACTAAGGCCGGGTGTCTGAATCTCGACGCATCACCTCCCCTCGCAGAAGGGAATTGACACATCACCTCCCCAAACAGAAAGGAATTGACGCATCACCTCCTCTGCACCGCAGCAGGGAATCGACGCATCACCTCGTCTGGCAGTAAGAAATCGACGCATCACCTCCCCTGAGAGTAATCTCTTTGGTTTTGGCATCTCATCTCCCCAGCACCTGTTTTCGTGTTTCGATTTTGACGCATCCCAGCTAGTTTGCACTAAAAAGTGACACATCCATAGTTTTCTATGAACTGAACTAGTTTTGAAACTTTTAAGTGATATCTTTCCTTGTTTTATGTTGGACTTTTGCCGTTTGGTCTTGTTTTCTTTAGATACAGATTGGTTATTTTTCTAAACTGGTGTGGTGTCCATTTGTGGTGTTTTCACTGTGTTACTGCTTGTTTATGTACAAATGCTTTACATATTGCCTCTGAGATAAGCCTGAATGATCATGCTAAGCTACCAAGAGGGCGAGCAGGGGTTATTTTAGCTTACCCTGACTAGAATAAGGGTCCCTACTTGGACAGGGTGCAAGCCACTTCCTACTAGAGACCCCCCTTTCTAACAGTGTCAGACACCAGACACTGTGATGTCCGTATACCTGGCCCCTGCCAATCTGTGAAGGCCGCACCGCACGCATTGATTGCAGAGTTTGCAGTCTTAGTTATTACAAGCAGACACTTCATTCTCTTGTGCAGGACAAACTAACCAGTGAAGACCAGTCTGACGCAGTCTGGCATATTAATTGTACAAGACAGGCTTTCAAAGGCCTGTTGTAGTCATACGGTACTGATGCTATAACTCTGGACAGAGTCGATGGGTGACTGGCCCATTTGGATTTGTTTACTAATTGTCCTGAGGAAGACCACCATAAGAGCAGAGTGTCGAAACAGTCATAGAGAAGATTGGTTTCAATTGTGAAGCACCATGTAGACAATTCTGTGAATTTAACATGCATTGTCAACAAGTCAACAGTAAATAGTGTTTGCATTTTTAAAGTTTAAATCAAGATGGAATAGTTGGAGAGCAAAGTCTTCATACAAGGGTCTTGATTCTTTCAGGTAGGAGATAGGTTTTATGTTTCATGTTAGACACTTAGGTTGCAGTAACAGCGGGTAGGTTCACTGTCCCTCCAACTGTCCCTATCTCCAAGCTTCCGCTGTAGACTAGACACCCAGCATTCTATTCCATCATTCACTCTCAGTATTCCAGACACCAGCTGAGACATGCAGAGAAAGGCAACACACAGGATACTACACTGACATCATCACAGAGTGCTGCTGCATCACTCTGGATAGAGTCGATGGGTGATTGGCCCATTTGGATTTGCTAAATAAATAACCGTCCTGAGGAAGACCACCATAACAGTGGAGTCGAAACATTGCAGACATGATGTTTTTAATTGCGAAGCCCTGTGTAGACAATGCTGTGAATATAACCTGCATTGCCAGCCACAAAAATCTTGTTTGTGTAATGAGGTCACACTTTCAATCAAAGTGGAGGTTCACACGTAGGAGGCTCAGTTGCTGACTGGTCAGTTTTCTAATTGGGTTTGGATGTCGCAGGGGTTGGTTATGAATGGGTGTTAGACGGGGACCTGGAGGGTCGGCCGAGCACAAGGGGAGAGGCCTCCAGTGAGGACCGTCTCCAGCGATCGCACAGACAGGTAACTTCCCCCCCACAGATGGACACCACACGAAGATCAGATTAACACCTTTTATAGGCAGTTCTTGAAATGAGGCAGTACGATACAAGGAGGTCAGGACACGATGGTCCTCTCAGTTCGAGTCTCTAGTAGGGAAGAGGGTAGCGGGACAGTCTTGGTACCTACAGGTACTGAGGTGTAACGGTGGTAGCTCACAATCCTCGAGCTCGGCGTTCGGACGGGTCAGACCGCGGCAGCGCCAGCAGGTCCCGAAGAGGTCGTAGGTGGCAACGGGCCGCGGCAGCGCCAGCAGGTCCCAACGAGGATGACGGTTACAACGGGCCGCGGCAGCGCCAGCAGGTCCCACGAGGATGAAGGTTACAACGGGCCGCGGCAGCGCCAGCAGGTCCCACGAGGATGAAGGTTGCAGAAGGCCGCGGCAGCGCCAGCAGGCAGGACAATAGTTCACAAGGCAGGGCTGCGGCAGCGCCAGCAGTCCGTCAAGGATGAGTTCGTCGCGGTGTCTCTCGACTCCAGGATACAACTGCCTTCCTGTTCTGGGGCTGCCTCAGTTATAGGTCTGGCGCTCTTTGATGTCCGGACCCTCACTCTTGGAGGTCGGGAGGTCCGGGATGAGGGAGTCCAGACACCCAGCAGGGGGGTGGAGCCAGCGCCCGGGGAGGCTGGGGGTGATCGGCACCTGGCGGGAGAGAGGCATCGACACTTCTTACTCCCATTGACCTGCCAAGTGGTCCGTTCACCTCCTGGGTGGATGGTGGTGCCGGGATGTCGGGACCTGGCCAGGCCTGGGGTTGGGGTCGAGCTGAGGCCACGCGGCCTCGTGGCGCAGTGTCTAAGATGGCGGCTGGTCCGGGCAAGGGTGCTGACGGTGGCCCAGGCCAGGGACACAGGGATTCCCGGGAGCAGATGTCCCATGGGGGACGGGTTGGGGGGTGCTTCTGCGGGTAGTACCTGGAAGGCCGGTACCAGGGCCCTGTCATGCGGGGAGGGAGCGAGCCCTTCATGGGGCCTGTCCAACATGCGTCCCCCCCAGCTGAAGGCGGGGAGAGTCACCCATCTTCTTGGGGACTTTCCTCGTCGAGGCGGAAAAAGCGGGACAGGCCGTCCGCGTTGGCGTGGTCTTGACCAGGGCGATGCTCTACAGTGAAGTCCATCCCCTGCAGGGAGATGGACCACCGCAATAGTTTGGGATTCTCCCCCCGCATTTGCATGAGCCATTGCAGGGGCCGATGATCTGTTTGTACCCGGAAGTGGGTTCCGAAGAGGTAAGGCCGGAGCTTCTTGAGGGCCCATACCACTGCGAATGCCTCTCGCTCAATGGTGCTCCAGCGCTGTTCTCGGGGCAGTAGGCGTCTGCTGATGAAGGCCACTGGTTGGTCGACTCCCTCGGGGTTCAGTTGGGAGAGGACGGCCCCAATACCATGGTCTGAGGCATCGGTCTGAACGATGAACTCGCGGCTGTAGTCGGGGGCCTGGAGCACAGGAGCGGTGCACATGGCGGCCTTCGAGAAGCTTGACAGTCGGGAGTCCAGTTGACTCTTTTTGGGTGGTTCTTAGATGTGAGTTCCGTGAGGGGCCCCACAATGCTGCCATAGTCCTTCACGAACCGCCGGTAGTATCCGGTGAGCCCCAGGAAGGCTCGGACCTCGGTTTGTGTTTCGGGGGGTTGCCAGGACTGAATGGCAGCTACCTTGAGTTGGAGGGGGGCCACCAGACCGCTCCCCACTTGGTGTCCGAGGTAGGTCACGGACCCCTGGCCGATTTGGCACTTGCTGGCCTTTATTGTGAGGCCGGCCTGTTGGAGGGCCTGCAGGACCTCTCGGAGGTGGTGGAGGTGGTCTGCCCAGTGGCGGCTGTATACCGCGATGTCGTCCAGGTAGGCGGCGCTGAATTCTTCGAGGCCCGCTAATACCTGGTTCACCAGTGTTTGAAAAGTGGCTGGAGCGTTTTTCATGCCGAATGGCATCACTCTGAAATGGTAGTGCCCATCCGGGGTGGAGAAAGCGGAGCGTTCTTGGGCCCTGGGGGTGAGGCCGATCTGCCAGTAGCCCGCTGTCAGGTCGAAGATGCTCAGGTAGCGGGCTGCCCCCATGCGGTCGACTAGTTCATCTGCTCGGGGGATAGGGTGAGCGTCGGTTCGGGTGACCGCGTTCAGACCCTGATAGTCGATGCAGAATCGGAGCTCAGGTGTGGTGCCCGGGGCCGCGGCCTTGGGGACCAGGACGACCGGGCTGGCCCAGGGACTGTCCGAAGGTTCGATGACCCCAAGGGCGAGCATCTTGGAGACTTCTTCTTGGATGCATGTACGTACCCGATCCGGTACTCGGTACGCCCGGTGTCGGACAGGAGGACTGTCCCCAGTGTCCACGTCGTGCAGGCACCAGGAGGTGACTCCGGGTGCGAGGGAGAACAGGTTTGCGAACGGCAGCAGGAGGGCCCGACAATCTTGACGCTGCTCGGGGGTCAGGGCCTCGGAGAGTCGGACCCCGTCCACCGAACCATCTCTTTCACGGGTCCTCAGTAGGTCAGGGAGGGGCTCGGAGTCTCCTTCTGCGCCACTGTCGGTAGCCATCAGCAGGCTGAGTTCTGAGCGCACGAAGTGGGGTTTGAGTCTGTTGGCGTGGAGAACCCGGAGGGGGTTCCGGGGGGACTCCAGGTCGATGAGATAGGTGACGGGACTCTTGCGCTCGATCACCTTGAAGGGCCCTGTCCATTTGTCCTGCAAGGCACACGGTTCGATGGGGGACATCACCCATACCTGCTGACCCGGTTCAAACTCGATGGAGGAGGCATGTTGATCGTACCACTTCTTCATGTCCTCTTGACTGGCCTCAAGGTTGGCTTTGGCGATCTCCCGGAATTTCCGGGTCTGATTGCGGAGGGTCAGGAGGTACTTGTAGACGTCTGGAGGGGTTTTCAGGGGGGCCATTTCCCATTCCTCCTTCACTAGGCTGAGAGGCCCGCGAACGGGGTGTCCGTACAGGAGTTCGAAGGGGCTGAAGCCGAGGGACTTCTGGGGGACTTCTCGGTAGGCGAAGAGGAGGCACGGTAGTAGCACGTCCCACTGGCGGCGTAGGGGTTCTTCTAGCCCCATGATCATCCCCTTGAGAGTGCGGTTGAACCGCTCGACCAGTCCGTTTCCCTGGGGGTGATAGGGGGTTGTGAATCGGTAGGTGACCCCGCACTGCTGCCAGAGGGATTTCATATACTTTGAAATAAAGTTCGTACCCCTGTCGCTGACGACCTCCCGGGGGAAGCCCACTCGCGAAAAAGATCCCCATTAAGGCTCGACCCACTACTGGGGCTGTTATAGTACGAAGGGGGACCGCCTCAGGATAGCGGGTGGCGTGGTCCACCAGGACCAGGATGAAGCGATGCCCTTGTGCTGTTCGGGGGTCCAGAGGCCCCACAATGTCTATCCCCACCCTTTCGAACGGGGTGGTCACCACTGGGAATGGCTGTAGGGGTGCCTTGAGTTTGCGGCCACTCTTCCCGCTGGCCTGGCAGGTCGGGCAGGACCGGCAGTGGTTGGAGACGTCATTTCTCATTTTGGGCCAGAAAAAGTGAGTCACCAGGCGGTGGTAGGTTTTGTCTTGCCCCAGGTGCCCAGCCAGGGGGACATCATGGGCCAAGTTCAACAGGAAGTCTCTGAAGTGGAGGGGCACCACCAGCACTCGACCGGCCCCCAGCTCTGCGATTCTTTGCTCGCTGTACAAGAGATCATTGTCCCAATAAACCCAGTGGGCCCCGGTGGTGTCTCCTTGGCCCTGGGCGAGCGCTTGCTGTCGCAGTCCCTCGAGGGAGGGACAGGTCTTTTGCTCCTGCCGGAATTGTTCTTGGGTGGGCCCCCCTTCTTGACGCCACTGAGCCAGGTCGGGAAGTTCTGGGGGCTGTGCGGACCCCTCTGGGGTGGGTTCCGGGTGGTCGGTATGGATGAAGTCTTCTTCTGGAGCGATCGAGGGCGGAGGTGCTGACCATTCGGGTTCTTCTGGTCTAGGGATGGTGCGGGTGGCCATGGACCGGGTGGTCACGCACGCCCAGTCCGGGAGACCCAACATCCCCAGATGCTCTCTTCTTTCAACAGCTGCCCACGGGGAGCTCTCGAGATCGTTCCCCAGGAGGCAGTCCATGGGGTCATTGTCGCGGACAGTTACTTTCAGCATGCCGGACACTCCTCCCCATTCGAAGGGGACGCAGGCCTTCCGACACAGGCTCTCCGAATTGTCTGCCGATCGGACGGGGCAAAGCACGTTTGGCAGGATTTGTTCTGGGGTCACCAGGTGACAACGGACGGCCGTCACACTGGCCCCGGTGTCACGCAGTGCCTCTGCCTTGCGCCCATTTATGCTCACCCATTGGCTGTACTTCCGAGTGTTGGCGGGCAGGGGAGTCCGCGGGACCATGTCTCTTCCTCCTAGGCAGGCCAGGGTCATGGCGGCGGGTTCCCACTCGAACTGCTCCGACTCGTATGCTTCAGGGTCTTCGGAGACTTGTTCTTCTCCTAGGGCGGCGGCCGCCACCTGGCGGGGCCCGGGAACCTGGTTCTTCGGGCAGGTCGGGTCACTGGCATAGTGGCCGACTCGCTGGCATCGATGACACGTAACGTTGGCTCGGAACCCCGGGCGCATCGGGGGGTTTCCCCGGCCTGCTGGGGGCGGGGTGGTGTTAGCGGGAGTGACTGGGACAGCGTCTCTGCCCCGGCCCTGTCCTCCTCCTCCTCGGGGACGATGATGACCTTGGTTGGTTCTGTTCTGCTCGTTCGGCCCACTCGGGGCCACTCGGGTGCTCTCCCACCGATCCGCCTCGGTGGCGAGCTGCCGTGGTTCAGTCAATTTACTGTCGAGGAGGTGCTGCCTGAGCTCGACGAAACAGTTGTTGGAGAGGTGCTCCCACACAATGAGATTGAAGAGTTGTTCGTAAGTGGTTACGTTGTTACCCTTGATCCATCCCTCGAAGGCCCGGCTGAAATAGTTCACGTATTCCAACCAAGTTGTACCTGGGATCCGGGTGCAGTTGCGGAACCTCTGGCGGTACATTTCGGGCGTAAGCCCATATCGACTGAGGAGGGCGGCCTTCATGTGGTCATAGGACGTCATTTGATGGTCCGGAAGCTGCAGCAGGGCATCACGGCCCTCATTGACGAATCTCCCCCATAGACCGGCTCCCCAGTCACTTCGAGCGATCCGGTGGGCAGTCATGGCGATCTCATAGGCCTTGAACCACTGCTGTATGTCGTCGTTTCGGTGGTATTCTCGGACCACATCCTTGGGGATGTGGACCTTCTGCTCGGTAGTACCCGGGGAGCGCGGTGGCTCGGGCACCCCAAGGTTTTTGTTCAGTTTGCGCATTTCTATCTCTGCTAGTTTGCACTCGTGTTCGTATGCCAGTCTTTTTTCTTCGAGATCCCTCTGTCTCTGTTTTTCCTCTCGCTCTTCTCTGAGCCGTAAGTGTTCTAAGTTTATTTTTTGTTCCGCCAGCTTCAATTCTCCGTCTAATTTGAGCCGTGCCAAGTCTAACTCGTGTAGTCTATTTTTTTCCCGCTCCTGGATCTCTTCTCGGGAGGGGCCTGTTCTCCGTTCTTCCGTCAGGGTGGTGTTGACTTCCGGGGCTTCGGGGTCCCGGGGGGTGGCGGTATTCGTCTCTGTCCAGGCCTCTAGGGCGTTTTTGAAGTCTTCTTTTGTGCTTAGCCCGGTGGTAGCAATGCCTAAGTCCATGCAAAATTGTTTTAGCTCTCGGTGGTTGTATTCTTCCAGCTTTTCCATCTGGAACTTCTCTGCCGATCCGCTCTCTTTGGTCGTCATTGTGGTTTAGTCGTAGGGTGAGTTACTGTCTGTACGGTACGCGTTGGTTCGGATCGCGCCGCTGGCCACCAATGTTAGACGGGGACCTGGAGGGTCGGCCGAGCACAAGGGTAGAGGCCTCCAGTGAGGACCGTCTCCAGCGATCGCACAGACAGGTAACTTCCCCCCCCCACAAATGGACACCACACGAAGATCAGATTAACACCTTTTATAGGCAGTTCTTGAAATGAGGCAGTACGATACAAGGAGATCAGGACACGATGGTCCTCTCAGTTCTAGTCTCTAGTAGGGAAGAGGGTAGCGGGACAGTCTTGGTACCTACAGGTACTGAGGTGTAACGGTGGTAGCTCACAATCCTCGAGCTCGGCGTTCGGACGGGTCAGACCGCGGCAGCGCCAGCAGGTCCCGAAGAGGTCGTAGGTGGCAACGGGCCGCGGCAGCGCCAGCAGGTCCCAACGAGGATGACGGTTACAACGGGCCGCGGCAGCGCCAGCAGGTCCCACGAGGATGAAGGTTACAACGGGCCACGGCAGCGCCAACAGGTCCCACGAGGATGAAGGTTGCAGAAGGCCGCGGCAGCGCCAGCAGGCAGGACAATAGTTCACAAGGCAGGGCTGCGGCAGCGCCAGCAGTCCGTCAAGGATGAGTTCGTCGCGGTGTCTCTCGACTCCAGGATACAACTGCCTTCCTGTTCTGGGGCTGCCTCAGTTATAGGTCTGGCGCTCTTTGATGTCCGGACCCTCGCTCTTGGAGGTCGGGAGGTCCGGGATGAGGGAGTCCAGACACCCAGCAGGGGGGTGGAGCCAGCGCCCGGGGAGGCTGGGGGTGATCGGCACCTGGCGGGAGAGAGCCATCGACACTTCTTACTCCCATTGACCTGCCAAGTGGTCCGTTCACCTCCTGGGTGGATGGTGGTGCCGGGATGTCGGGACCTGGCCAGGCCCGGGGTTGGGGTCGAGCTGAGGCCACACGGCCTCGTGGCGCAGTGTCTAAGATGGCGGCTGGTCCGGGCAAGGGTGCTGACGGTGGCCCAGGCCAGGGACACAGGGATTCCCGGGAGCAGACGTCCCATGGGGGACGGGTTGGGGGTTGCTTCTGCGGGTAGTACCTGGAAGGCCGGTACCAGGGCCCTGTCATGCGGGGAGGGAGCGAGCCCTTCATGGGGCCTGTCCAACAATGGGTAAGAATAAATAATGCGGGTGAACTGGACACTCGGAAAATGTAAGCTTTCCCTGATTACTATAGACATGCTTGTCTGCAGCCGGTGTGTTTCTGACACCCCACCAGGTCCATCTGGGGGGGGGGGGGGGATTTCCCTTTGCACTTCATTGTTTTGTTTCGGTTTCTCCAGATCCGCTTCTGTCTTTCAGCCCTAACAGCAGTTATAATGGATGCGGGCGGCATTTATCAATGGGCTGAATATGTTCCTGAGCCCTGTGCTGGCCCTGGTTCCAGAGGGGAGCAGTCTGGTGGCAGTAAGAGGCACTGCTGTGCTGTCTATAGGTGGCACTGATAGGCTGAGCCCTGTCTGTGCCCTGAGACCAGGGGGCACAGATAGGCTGAGCCCTGCCTGTGCCCTGAGACCAGGGGGCACAGATAGGCTGAGCCCTGCCTGTGCCCTGAGACCAGGGGGCACAGATAGGCTGAGCCCTGCCTGTGCCCTGAGACCAGGGGGCACAGATAGGCTGAGCCCTGCTAGTGCCCTGAGACCAGGGGGCACCGATAGGTTGAACCCTCCCTGTGCCCTGAGACCAGGGGGCACAGATAGGCTGAGCCCTGCCTGTGCCCTGAGACCAGGGGGCACAGATAGGCTGAGCCCTGCCTGTGCCCTGAGACCAGGGGGCACAGATAGGTTGAGCCCTGCCTGTGCCCTGAGACCAGGGGGCACAGATAGGCTGAACCCTCCCTGTGCCCTGAGACCAGGGGGCACAGATAGGCTGAGCCCTGCCTGTGCCCTGAGACCAGGGGGCACAGATAGGCTGAGCCCTGCCTGTGCCCTGAGACCAGGGGGCACAGATAGGTTGAACCCTCCCTGTGCCCTGAGACCAGGGGGCACAGATAGGCTGAGCCCTGCCTGTGCCCTGAGACCAGGGGGCACAGATAGGCTGAGCCCTGCCTGTGCCCTGAGACCAGGGGGCACAGATAGGCTGAGCCCTGCCTGTGCCCTGAGACCAGGGGGAACAGATAGGCTGAACCCTCCCTGTGCCCTGAGACCAGGGGGCACAGATAGGCTGAGCCCTGCCTGTGCACTGAGACCAGGGGGCACAGATAGGCTGAGCCCTGCCTGTGCCCTGAGACCAGGGGGCACAGATAGGCTGAGCCCTGCCTGTGCCCCGAGACCAGGGGGCACAGATAGGTTGAGCCCTGCCTGTGCCCTGAGACCAGGGGGCACAGATAGGTTGAACCCTCCCTGTTCCCTGAGACCAGGGGGCACAGATAGGCTGAGCCCTGCCTGTGCCCTGAGTCCAGGGGGCACAGATAGGTTGAACCCTCCCTGTGCCCTGAGACCAGGGGGCACAGATAGGCTGAGCCCTGCCTGTGCCCTGAGACCAGGGGGCACAGATAGGCTGAACCCTGCCTGTGCCCTGAGACCAGGGGGCACTGATAGGCTGAGCCCTGCCTGTGCCCTGAGACCAGGGGGCACAGATAGGCTGAGCCCTGCCTGTGCCCTGAGTCCAGGGGGCACAGATAGGCTGAGCCCTGCCTGTGCCCTGAGACCAGGAGGCACAGATAGGCTGAGCCCTGCCTGTGCCCTGAGACCAGGGGGCACAGATAGGCTGAGCCCTGCCTGTGCCCTGAGACCAGGGGGCACAGATAGGCTGAGCCCTGCCTGTGCCCTGAGACCAGGGGGCACAGATAGGCTGAGCCCTGCCTGTGCCCTGAGACCAGGGGGCACAGATAGGCTGAGCCCTGCCTGTGCCCTGAGACCAGGGGGCACAGATAGGCTGAACCCTCCCTGTGCCCTGAGACCAGGGGGCACAGATAGGCTGAGCCAAGCCTGTGCCCTGAGACCAGGGGGCACAGATAGGCTGAGCCCTGCCTGTGCCCTGAGACCAGGGGGCACAGATAGGCTGAGCCCTGCCTGTGCCCCGAGACCAGGGGGCACAGATAGGTTGAGCCCTGCCTGTGCCCTGAGACCAGGGGGCACAGATAGGTTGAACCCTGCCTGTGCCCTGAGACCAGGGGGCACAGATAGGTTGAACCCTGCCTGTGCCCTGAGACCAGGGGGCACAGATAGGCTGAGCCCTGCCTGTGCCCTGAGACCTGGCTGCCTTCAAGCCCCAGACCTCCCCCCTCAGAGGGAGAGATATCAGCCCAGCCCCGGTGACTGTGATGGTTAATGCCCTCTCTGTTTGCTTTGCCAGCTCAGGTCTGCCCTGTGTGTTGCCAGGAAAGGGTCTGCTCTGTGTTGTGTTGTCCTCTCTCTCTCACTCACTAACTCACTCCAGTGACTTCTCGCAGTGAGTCAGTGGTCACTGCTGCGCCCACGCGTCTCCCTGCGACGTCAGCCTCTGTTCTCGAGGTCAGAGGTCACCGTGTGCATCATGCTGGCCAGGCCTGGCTGAGCCTTTCATGTGTCTGGACTGAGGGTGTCTGACTCACAGCATCCCTGGCCTGGAGTCAGCCATGCGCCCCCACGGGCCCCTGAGGCCAGCCTGGGGTGGGGTGATTACACCCAGGCTGTGTCTGCCCCTGGCCAGGCCTCCATGGGGCAGCGGGGCCCCTGAGTCAGGGCCCTGGGGTGACGTGAGCACAGCGCACCCTCTGTCGCGGCTCTGACCCTCGGTGCTCCCTGCACCACAGCACGGACAGGAATAGATTCTGTTATTGTCAGCGCCCCCTCTTACTGGCTCTTTGTGTCTCCAGAGGCCGCAGAGGTCAGTGAAGAGGAGCGCCGCTCACGGCCTCTAGGCGCTGCGCTTCGATCCTGGCCTGAGGCAGGTGCTCCAGTGAGTCTTTGCAATCATGTGTGTAGCGCCGCTCACGGCCTCTAGGCGCTGCGCTTCGATCCTGGCCCGAGGCAGGTGCTCCAGTGAGTCTTTGCAGTCATGTGTGAGCGCTGCTCACGGCCTCTAGGCGCTGCGCTTCGATCCTGGCCCGAGGCAGGTGCTCCAGTGAGTCTTTGCAGTCATGTGTGAGCGCTGCTCACGGCCTCTAGGCGCTGCGCTTCGATCCTGGCCCGAGGCAGGTGCTCCAGTGAGTCTTTGCAGTCATGTGTGTAGCGCTGCTCGCGGCCTCTAGGCGCTGCGCTTCGATCCTGGCCCGAGGCAGGTGCTCCAGTGAGTCTTTGCAATCATGTGTGAGCGCTGCTCACGGCCTCTAGGCGCTGCGCTTCGATCCTGGCCCGAGGCAGGTGCTCCAGTGAGTCTTTGCAGTCATGTGTGTAGCGCTGCTCACGGCCTCTAGGCGCTGCGCTTCGATCCTGGCCCGAGGCAGGTGCTCCAGTGAGTCTTTGCAATCATGTGTGAGCGCTGCTCACGGCCTCTAGGCGCTGCGCTTCGATCCTGGCCCGAGGCAGGTGCTCCAGTGAGTCTTTGCAATCATGTGTGAGCGCTGCTCACGGCCTCTAGGCGCTGCGCTTCGATCCTGGCCCGAGGCAGGTGCTCCAGTGAGTCTTTGCAGTCATGTGTGTAGCGCTGCTCACGGCCTCTAGGCGCTGCGCTTCGATCCTGGCCCGAGGCAGGTGCTCCAGTGAGTCTTTGCAATCATGTGTGAGCGCTGCTCACGGCCTCTAGGCGCTGCGCTTCGATCCTGGCCCGAGGCAGGTGCTCCAGTGAGTCTTTGCAATCATGTGTGACCGCTGCTCACGGCCTCTAGGCGCTGCGCTTCGATCCTGGCCTGAGACAGGTGCTCCAGTGAGTCTTTGCAATCATGTGTGTAGCGCTGCGTTTGGCGCCTTCCACCTTCAGGCGCACAGACTCGATCCCGAGCACACCCAGTTCTATTTAAACGTCTTAAATCATTTTAGTAGACGTGTGAATTGAACCTTTCCTTTCCAGGTCGTAGTTTCAATCCGGCCATCAGCGGGCACGGGTTCAAGTGTGACCGGCGGAGGAGGCCCCGCCTGAGCCTTTCCCCTCTAGTGCACGGGTTCGAGTCCGTCCTCAGCGGGGGATTCTTCTATTTAAATCTTTAAAATGGGCCTAGTGACGCCGTGTCGTGACCCTTTCCCCTCTGAGCAGGCAGAGTTGATTCCGACCTTAGCCAGAGGTTCATCTATTTAAATGTTTGAGATTACTTTAGTGACGGGTATTATCAATCGTTCACTTCTAGGTTCACAGATTCGACCCAGACCCCAGCCTCCTTTAAATCGTCTAAAACATATTTTTGGTTTTAACTCATATTTTTCATATTGTTTAGGATCCAACAGTTCAATACCGCTGCCCAAAAAATCACGAGAAAACAAAAAAAAGCACTGCGAAAGCCAAAAGGCTGGCCGTCAATACAAGACCTCTTTTCTGTGCCAGTGCTTGTTTACTTTGTTGTCTATACTTTCAGGCATGTTTGCATAAAGCGCCAGAAGCACTGCTGGTGCATCCAAGCGCTAATAGCACTGATGCCCCAAACCTGTGCCTTCCTCGCCATGTGTGGTGTGCGGCTGCAAGGGGGCTGTTTTTATTCTGAAGAAGCCTTGAGGGGCCCCGCAGGGCCCCCAGTGTTCTGTATATCACGACTGTTTCAGTCGCTCCAGGCTCCCGCCCTGCCAGCACATCGTGTTTCTATCACTAGTTTTGTGAAAGACACTTGGCAATTAATTGAGACAGTTGACCTCCCACCTCAAGAGTTAATCACAATCCTTGTCAAAGTCAACCACTAAAGTCACTCAAGAAACCTGAGCTTAACAAGTGCTTAATTTGAGCCGGTGGTTTCTGGGCTCCACATCAGCACTTCATTGTCAAAACCTACGTTTGCGACAGTCCGCCACAAGGTGGCGCTATCTGGCTAATTTAAAGATGACTTCAACAACAGCCAATTATTAATTTAATTTACAATAAAAAATACTATTACCTGCCGCCCAAACCATTCCTAAATGATGGTTTGTAGTTGTGTTGTTACTATCATTGCAAAAACATCAGATACTGAACGGAATGCTAAACAAATCATTTACCCCCCCCAGTCAACAGATCTGGGTTTATTCCATCATTCTTTTGCTCACCGTGCCACCCCAGTTCAGACATGGCCATATGCAAATCAGTCTTGACCCTGTGCCTCATGGGAACAGTCCAGCCGAACTGACAAGCCGAGTCCTCCCTGGAAAGGAAACTAGCATCCTAGGACAACTTTCGGGGTATCAGCCCTCATCAGGCAGGCCAGCTTGACTCCAGTGGCATGGAGAGCACGAGACCACCCACATCTGGGCATACCCTTCTCACCTAGGGTGACAAAAGCAAAAAGAACAAATGATGGACGGAATGCTGACAATGCAAACATTCACCACCAGTCAGCAGATCTAGGTTAAATCCATAGTTTTTTTGCTCACCAAGCCACCCCAGTTCGGACCCAGCCATATGCAAATCAGTCTTGACCCTGTGCCTCATGGGAACAGTCCAGCCTGATTTGCCAAAGGTGCTTGTTTCGGATCCAGGGAGGACCTGGCCTAGCTGCTCGGGCTGGACTGTTCCCATGAGGAGCAGGGTCGAGACTGACTTACATATAGCTGGGGTGGCATAGTGGGCACAAAAACAATGGATTAAACCCAGATCTGTTGACTGGTGGTGACTGTTTGCATTGTTCAGCATTCCATCCATCATCTGTTCTTTTTGCTTTTGTCGCCCAGACGTGGGGCCCGTGCCCTCTGCGAAACTGGATACAGGGTAGCCTGGCTATTGAAGGGCAATACCTCGAAACCGGTCCTTGGATGCTTGTTTCCGGTCCAGGGAGGACCTGTCTTGGCAGTTCAGGCTGGACTGTTCCCATGAGGCACAGGGTCAGACTGATTTGCATATCACTGGCTACAAACTGGGGTGGTGTGGTTGGCAAAACAATGATGGATTTAACCCAGATCTGTTGCCTGGTGGTGAATGTTTGCATTGATCAGCATTCCGTCCATCACCGGGCACTTATTTTGTTCAAATTAAGCACTAAACCCAATCCCCTGGTAGCTAATGAACAAAGCAGACAAGCTTAACTCAAAGGCAATATGTAATGAATTTAAGCAGTACCAAAACAGTAATAAAGTTGAACTGTAAAACAATAAAAAAACTAAATAAATTCGAAATATAGAGCAAAATGTAATAAACAAAGTGACAAAAATCCAATAAAGGGAACTGGAGATGTGGATTTGAAAAGTTGGAGGTAGGAATAGCGCCAAGAGGCAGAAAGTACTGATTATAGTCAATGGTCGCAGTAGATCAGGACATAGGTGGAAATTGATGCTAACCTTAATGCAGCGTAGGTCATTTACACTAACCTATCTCCTGACTTTAGTCCTTTAAGTCCCAATCCACCACAGGAGTACACTTCTAAAGCCCCCTGGGACGTCAGGAGAGGCACTGAGAGACTCACAGGGCGCCACGCACAAGGTACCAGGAGAGTTCAGGTCCAGTTCCCAATGGTCAGCTGAGTAGTTACAAGTAAAGGCCTTGCATAGCTTGTTGTGTTCCTGTAGCCTTAACAAGGGGTCATTTTTATGACACTTGGGGCCAAATGTAGGTATCCAAATACCGGTCGGTAACGGCCAAAAATACAGATTTTCGGCCGTTACCGACCGGTATTTGGATACTGAGATGTAGGGCATCTTAAAATACAGATTTCGGTAATTTTACCGAATCGGTAATTTTAATAAATCGGTAATTTTACCGAATCGGTAAATTTGCTGAATCTGTATTTTGAGATGTAGGTGGCACTGTAAACAGTGTCACAGGTCTTTAAGGATTCGTTATTGACCACCAACTATTAGTTGGTGGTAAATAATGAATACCTGTGTATATGCAAATCTGTGCATGCACACCTATGCCATGTGGCACACATACATGCCCTGGGGGCCCTAAGGGCCCCCAAGGCATGCCATAAGCCATAATCAGGGGTGCAACAGGGTGTCAAAGTGACACTCTGCCACCCTTGAATTATTCGGTAATTACTGATTCGGTAATTGACATTCATTCCTATGCGCCTCCAGGCCCCTAGGAATGAATGGCAATTACCGAATCGGTAAATACTGTTTCTGTAATTACCGAATCTTACAGATTCACTAAAAAATACAGAAAATTTACCTACATCAGATATACCGATTCTAAAATACCGAATCGGTAAAATTCGGTATTTTAGAATCAGTAAACATTATTTACCTACATCTAGCCCTTGGAGACCACTTCTTTGTCCTGGTACAAAAGAAAGATCAGGTCCAGTCCGTTAGGCTTGCTCTCGGGTCACAGACAGCAGGTTCAGTCCTCTTCTGTTCTTCCACAGGCCCTGGAGTGTATTGAATTGGGTGCCTGGGGATGGCACATTAATACCTGGCACAAGCTAGTGGATGGAAATGACCGTTGGGGATGCTCTAACCAATGGGGTAAAGGTTCCCTGGGCTAATTCTTACAGCTTAGCACATTTTCACCATGACTGCAGTAAGTAAGCATGGGCTCTGGGGCTGGGTGGGTGTGTGTAGGGAGTGTACTATGCTAATCCTTGTGTCCGCCCACATCGAACACTAAAATCCAGTTGAGGCAGAACCGCAGGGCCAGGCATCTGGGAGAACTAAAGAGGAGTTTTCATCAACCAGGAGGCACAAGAATTGATTTGCAGCCTCTTTGCCTCCTCTGAAGTGAGCCGCAAGTCTCATATGAAAAACCCAAGTAGACCTGTCATGCAGGTCTTGACACTCCAGCAGGACTTGACACTCTAATATCAGCAAGAGGTCCACTGTGATTGGGGTTGATCTAGCTTGTGGAGACAATGGAAGTGTGAAGACCTGGGTGTTAGCTACATCTGCTTGTGATAGCATAGGCCTCTTTGAAGGTAACCAAGTTCCTGGAACCACCCCAAAAGCCTTCCTGTAGAGGGCACAACAACACCTCTCCACACCCAATGCCTTTTGTCCCTGTCCTGGGAGCAAGCTCGAACATCATTAACGCACAGTAAAATACTAATTACTGGCTGGCAGAAGTGGAAGAGCAAAATGCAGATTAGCTTCCAGGAATTATTATTCTAGCTGTTTGCAAACTACAATTAGCATTATTACATGGAATAATGAAACCCAGTGTTTTCCTACTTTGCAGCAGCCTTGCTACAATGAAAATAGCTTTTGGTCCTTTTTCACAGTAACGACATGTGGAACAGTACATTTTTATGTGTCTTACTTTAAAATATCATGCACTTTGCCTTATGGCTTTTAAATACCATGCTTAGAATTCTATGGCGAACAAAATTAGGGGGGGGCGGGGTGAGAATGAATCACACATGTCGAAGGACCAGAGTCTGAGGAAGATTGGCTCAGAGACCCTCAACCACACTGTAATGAAGCACACACTGGAGCCATGAAGCTTAGCACACACATCCAGCTTTATTGAAGTACAAGTCATGAGAGAAACATCCCACCCATCCGGCTACCTCCAGCAACTGTCCACCATTTCAAACCTCCATATTCTCATAGGAATGTTGGAGATGAAGATTCCCTTCACCCATGACACGCTCACATTCCACCAGCGGCTGTGAATGGAGGCCAGTTACCACACACCTCCCTCTCAGAAATAAATGAACACACACTAAAGACCGATAGTTTTGAGCAATGAATAGAAGAACTACAACTATTAAGACAAAAAGCACAAAGATAGAAATTAATATTTACATGGGCAGAAAATATCCCAGAATGAATCAAACTGGGATAAAGAAAAGCATCAACCTATACATAATCATGTAAATAAACAGTAGTCCTCACCCCTCTGCTAGACCTCCTAGGTGATGAAGATCGATTGTCAGATTCAGCACATTTCTTATCCTTGAGCTTGCCATACGGAGACACATCTCCATCACACTCCAAACTCTTCCCTTTGTAGACAACCACTCTATTCAAATTCCACACATGAGGGTCCTCTGTCCTCACAGCATTCATGAACAACGTTTCCACACTTGTTCTGCCACCCAGGTTTCCTTACCATGACGAAATCATCAACAGTAACTATGGTCTGTTTGGTTGAATTTTTCTTATTAAAACGTATTTTATTGTCCCAGAACTTCTGCTCCTCCCTCAGCCTCCATTGATTGAAACAGGACTTGTGCTTCTATCACCCAGAAGTTTTTTATCCAAAAAGGCTCCAACATGGAATTGGGAAACCCCCCACGAAAAAAGGAAACTTCCCCGTGGTACTGTGAAAAGTGAATCTGTACACACCAACTCTTTTCCTTATTTCCTCTTTCCAATATTTTATATCACTCTTAGCTAAGGCAATGGTTCACTTAAGCAACTATTAAACCTCTCCTCCATCCCATTAGTTTCTGGATGGTAGAGAGAACATTTCTTGTGTTTGACTCCACAACCATGAAAGAAGTTCTCCATCTCTTTCGACCCCAGCTGTACCCCATTGTCATTTAGTAAGGTTTCTGAAAGCCCCTCACTAGCTATAAGATCTTTCAAAAGTTGAATTACATGCTTTGTCTCAATCCCAAGGGTAATTTGCATCTCTGGCCTCCTAGAAAAGAGGTCCATCACCAATATAACATAAGACTCCTGGCCTACCCCATATATAAGCCCAAGAATATCTAGTGTAATGTCTCTCCGAGGTACTGTAGGCGCATTATTAACAACCTTAGGTTGTACCCTGAGTTTCATGCATTTTTCACTCACTGAACACTGCTTGCATTCCCTAACCATACACTCAACCTGGAGATCCATCCCAGGCCACCGATAAAAGGAACACAGCCTTTCCTTGGTCTTGGAAATTCCTAGATGACAATTGTGAGCTTGATCCAGCAACTCACTTCTAAGCCTGGTGGGAGGAACTAGCCTAGTTCTCCTGAGCAACAGACCATCAATGGAGGTTGGTTGCTCCCTCATGCCCCAAAGATCTCTGCAATCCACACCTGCTTGTTCCTTGTGATTCCACCCATTCTGTAGGAGCAGTAACACCCTTTGTAATACATCATCCAGACTCCCCTTTATACGCCACTTTTCTCCCAAAAATATTTCATAATCAATGTCACAGACAATGGTTTCCTTAAGCAGAAGATTAAACCTTCCAGTTCAATCGCTGTACTGTACTGTACTCCCGTTGCTGGAAGAACGAAGATGACAACAGCCAGGTTTTTCAAACCAGAGAGTGCTTTACAAGGTGAAGTTTAAATGAACTGCAATGCACATTAAACTGTGTCCTCCAGCAAAACACAGAGTAAATGACTAAAGCAAGTATCGTACTCGATGCCTCCCTCTCCATTAACAAGCAGGTCAACTCCATCACTTCAAACAGCTTCAACATCCTCTGCATAATCCGGAAGACCTTCAAATGGATCCCCCCCCACGAGTCACTGAAGAAAGTCACCCACGCACTCATAACCAGCAGACTGGACTATGGAAGCGGCCTCTACGCCGGCATCAACAAGTCCCTACTCCGCAACCTCCAGAAGATACAGAACACCTCAGCCAGACTCGTCCTTGGCATCCCCAGAGTCGGCACATCAGCCAACATCTACCGAACCTCCACTGGCTCCCCGTCGAGAAGAGAGTCACTTTCAAGATACTCACATATGCATTAAAATGCCTACACAACACAGGACCCCAATACCTCAATGAAAGAATCACCTTCCACGTACCCTAAAGAAACCTCCATTCAGCCAACCTCGCCCTCACCGAAACCCCGCGCATCCTCAGAGCCAGAGCAGAGGGAAGAGCCTTTTCCTACAACGCAGCCAAGACCTGGAACGAGCTCCCTATCGACATCACACGTGTCCCCTCCCTGAACATCTTTAGGAAGGCTCTCAAAATGTGGCTTTCGACTGAACAGAACTGCTCCTCCCCCCCCCAGCACCACGAGACCCTCATGGGTGAGTAGCAAGCTTACAATTCCCTGATTGATTGATTGATTGATTCATTGATTGATTGATTGATGATCACCAATGTTTGTGTGTCACTGGCAATGCTCCTTGTGGATGGACTGCGACAAGCCCCAAACTGTGTGCGTTACACAGTAGTTGTAAAATGTGCTAAATAAACAGCACAATAGCAAGCAGAGTGTGTGTGCAGCACAAGAGAGCTCCTTATTAACTACTACAATATGCACAGACCGGAAGAAAATGGACCCAAGAAGTAAGTCGGGGCTGGAAAGTAACAGGAGGAAATGCTGTGTTATTTTACAATGTATTACAAAAGGGGGTAAAAAAGGGGTTACACTCTGATGTGCAGGACAATCTTGATAATGTAGCGCCATTGAAAGTCAAACCTTTGACAGAGATACAGGCACACATAATCCATTTTTGTAAAAAGAAGCAAGAGAAAGAGAAAACAAGCAGGAGCGTTTTGCTGCTGCCAAAATAGTGCAGCAAAAGTTGGCAAACAAAGGAGCAGTGGAAGGGGATGTAGTGGCAGCCGCCACTCAAATGACTCCAATGTCTGTGGAATCGCTCCCAGGGACCACCCAACAATAGTACCCACAGCAGCAGGATGTTGTAAGGGCACAGGCAAGTAGTAGGGGAGGAATGGGAAGAGGTAGGACCAGGAATGTCATTACTGTCACAGATATGGACATTTTATTAAAGACTGCAGAACTAAGAGATGGCCTGAGTCAAATGGAAGAATAGGAGTTTACAGCCAGCCAGGAAATATAGTAGTGCAGCCACAGTCAAACCCGTAAATAATATATGTACCTTAGATGCAGCAATAGCAATGGCTCAGTTGCAACAAATGTCCCCACAGCAAAGTTACCAAGCACCGCCAATGGCGATTACAGCTCAAAGTGGATAGGGAGGTGTGATTGTGAGAGGAGGAAATCCTTTCCAGACAAATTATATGGGAGAATATACACAATGAAGGTGCTCACAAAGTAGTTCCATGTGTCCAGTCTTTTCAGAGACGCACAGGCCAGATGAGGAACCCGCTGTGATGCCAGCTGGCAATGACTAGAGGTTTGCATTCCTCGTAGATACAGGAGCAACTTGATCTTGTATGAGAGAGGAAAACCTTCCTATTTCTTTTTTTTTTTTTTTTTTAACTTTTATTGAACCACAAAAATATATGTACAAACACGGGCCCACAACCACACGGGCCGGCCGCTAACAGCAAGGCATGGTGCAATACAAGAAAATCAGTGGTCGAAACCCCAGCGGTCAGGCGAGAACAGGATACAAAGTGCCGCACAGAGTGTAGAGCAGGATGAAAGACTTTTATTATTTTAAATAAAAACTTAAAGAAAACAAACACAAAAACAAAGGCGAATAGCGTAATGAACAGAGTCAGCCCTAAGGGGGGGGGGAAGCTCACGAACAGGAGATACAAATTGCAAGCAATAGAATGAGTCAGGGTGGGGGGACAGAGGGGAGGTCAAACAAACCATATGATTAGTAAACGAACTGACGGGAATGCCAAGTCAGGGGGACAAGGGGACATCAGGGGTCTCTACCAGGGGAGGAGTACAGATGTTCCCACGATAGGCATTCCACTGACTCCAGATCTTCGTCCAGGCCCCTGGTCTGCCCCTAGCTATGTACACCGTCTTTTCCCTGAACATAGACCAGTCCATATTTTCTACCCACACAGACACTGTAGGGGGCCTTTGCGAGCCCCAAAGCTGCGCTATATCTCGTTTTGAAACCATGTACCCCAGGGTCGCCCATCTCGTCTGGGCCACAGTGTAATCATTGGGTTCCCACACGTTCAGCAAACACCTCCGGGCCTCAGGCAACAGGGCAATCCCAGTAACATCAGCCATCACCGCAAGCACCCTAGTTCAATAATCAGCCACCTCCGAACACTCCCAAAGGATATGGAGAAACGTAGCACTCATCCCGCACCCACGTTTGCACATACCATCCGGGGAGAAACCCATTGCAACCAAACGAGGACCTGTAACGTACACACGGTGTAATATCTTAAGCTGGACAAGACGGAGCCGGGCGGGAATGGCGACCTCTTTCGGGGAAGACAGAGCCGATTGCCAGTCTTCGTCGTCCAAGTCCAGCCCGTCTCCAGTCCATACTTCTCGAAGCCGGCCGAGTAAGTCCGCTCGATTGTTGATCAACTTCTTATAGATCAAAGAGATAGTGCCATCAGGGAGATGACCGTCAAGTATACGATCTTCAAGGGGGGAGGATTCAGGGATGGCGGCATCGGAGACCAGAACCGAAGTCAGAGCATGACGGACCTGCAAACATCTAAAAAACTCTCTGTCACTTAGTTCATATTCATTCCAAAGGGCTTCGAAAGACTTCACTGCTCCGTTCACCCAAAGGTCACCCACTCTACAGATACCAATCATGTCCCAGCGGTCAAACCCCTTCGTAGTCCAGAGACTACCCAAACGTTCAGACGCATAAAGTGGAGTCGCCAGCGTGACTCGATCAGCCCAGCCCATGCTCACATTCGCAGCCCGCCACACACTAACAGCAATCCTAGTCGGACCCGTAAGGCAGAGCCCAGCCGCCCTGGAATAAAGCACTCTATTGAAGTCTCCACCCGGCAATTGGAATTTGTCCATTTCAAAAGCCGGATTCGGGCCGGGGGAGTACATCGAATGGTTGATGGCGGACAACTGGGAGGCCCAGTAATATCTTCTGATATCAGGAAGCGCCACACCCCCGTCATACCAAGGGATGGAGAGCTTCGCAAGGGCAATGCGCGGACGCCCGTCCCAAATCAGCTGTCTCTGTAAACCCTCTACCTCCCGGAAATAACTAGTAGAGATAACATCAAAAGAATTCTGGAGTGCATAAAGAAAGCGCGGTAGGGACATCATCTTGAAGAGGGCGGCCCTGCCCAGCGGCGACAAAGGTTCCGTACGCCACCGGGCCACGTCCAGCCTCAATCTACGAAGTGGGGGAAGGAGATTGCGTTCGAAGCGGAGCGACGAGTCCAGTGTAATAAAGATACCCAAATATGTAAAGCCCGTTTGAGCAACCTGAATGGGAATTCTACGTGGTAGCGGAGGCAAGCCGCCAGAAATAACATACACACAGGATTTAGCCCAGTTTATAATCAAGCCAGAGTTCTTGCCGAACGAAATAAGGACGTCAAAAAGGACATTCAGAGATTTACGTGGGGAGGTAAGATAGAGAAGAATGTCATCGGCGTAAAGCGAAACACGATCCTCAAAGTCGGGGGACCACCGTATACCTTTAATAGACGGCTCCCATCGGAGCCACGCAGCGAGCGGCTCCAATGCGAGAGCAAAAAGCAGCGGAGACAAGGGACATCCCTGCCTGGTCCCCCTACCAAGGGAAAAAGGGGTACCGACACTCGACCGTTAACAACGACCTGCGCCAAGGGGTTGGTATACAACAGTTTCACCCATCCGATAAACTCCGGGCCGAAACCAAACTTCACGAGGGCAGCCCAAAGGTAGGGCCACTCTATCGTGTCGAAGGCCATCGAGGCGTCCAATGAAGCCAAAATGGCCGGTTCCGTCAGAGACCCCGCCCTCGCAAGGACACCATGAAGGCGTCGCAGGTTAAGGGCCGTGTTCCGGTGCGGGATGAACCCGGATTGGTCCGGATGAATCAAGTCACCGATGACCACCAGCAGACGAGTGGCAAGAACCTTGGCTAGAACCTTAGGCTCAGCGTTTAACAGGGAGATAGGCCTATACGACACACAAAGGTCTCGGGGTTTACCTTCTTTAGGAATAACCACTATCGTGGCCAGACGCTGGTCATAGGGGAGTGTGCCTAGATCACGGGATTCCCGAAACATCGCTCGAAGATAGGGCGCAATCTTATCAGGCTGCAGCTTGTATAGCTCAATCGGCAGGCCGTTCGGGCCCATGGCCTTGCCCGAACGGAGAGATCGAATTGCCGCCGCTATTTCGTCCGTAGAGAACGGGGCCTTCATAGATACCCGCTCCACTTCCGAAAGGCAGGGCAGATCTATATCACGCAACAAGAAGTGGGAGTCATTTTCGTCCCTAGCCGACACCGGGGAGTAAACCGTACGGAAATAATCCGCAAAACATTCCACTATCTCACCCGGGTCAGTCACTCTCACACCATCCAAAGTCTGAATCACAGGTACAACACGATTCGCTCTTTCCTTCTTGTCCAACCAGGCAAGCAATTTACCCGCCTTATCCCCAACATCGTAAAGTCGGCCCCGTTGTTCCCTATACATCGTCTTGGCAGCATCCGTAACCAGGGACTTGTAGTCAAATTGCTTCCGACTAAGGGCATGGAGTTTGTCACACGTAACACCCGACTCCAGGTCAGCCTCCAACCCAAGTATTTCCGTTTCCAGAACCACCACCTCCCGATTCCTTGCCTTCTTAGTTTCAGCGATAAGAGATAGGGCCTGCCCACGAATCACCGTCTTAAAGGCCTCCCATAGGGACACAGCAGAGGAGACGGACCCTTCGTTGTCCAGAAAGTAGTGGTCTAAGGTCTTGAGCAGTTGATCACGTGTCCCAGGAGAGCTCAAGTACCAAGGATTGATAGGTGCCACCCGCCCCACTGCTTCTATACCCATTCCAAAACAGAGCCAGAGCGGGGAGTGGTCAGAGATGCCCCGGGCCAGGTGTCTAATCTCCCGGATCGAGGAAGCCTGTGCCGCTGGCATGAGGAAATAATCAAGGCGGGACAAACTCCCATGAGCCCCGGAGTGGAAAGTATATTGGAGCTGGGTGGGATGTAGAAGTCTCCAGCAGTCCACCAAACCAAAGGTATCCAGGAAACCACCCAGCCAAGCTTTGGCCGAAGGGGTATCCCTGGGGGGGTGACGATCAACCAAACCCGAGAGAACAGAATTGAAATCACCAGCCAGGAAAAGAGCACCATCAGGAAGTCCCAACAGCACTCGGCCAACATCAGAAAAGGTGGAGGTCTGCAGGCCAGGGGGTACATAAATGGTAAATAGGGAAAGGGTCTTGCCCTCATATCGTCCCACGAGGGCGGCATAGCGCCCTCTATCATCCAGGAGTAACTCGTCTATCTCAAGGGGAAGGGAAGACCGGACAAGGATGCCTACCCCTCTGGAGCCCGTGGTAAACCCCGAGTGTGCGACAAGACGATAGCCCCACCTATTCATCGCATGACAAGTATTACCAACTAGGTGTGTCTCCTGCAAAAACACAATATCAGGAGACAGTCGTCGCAAATATCGCAACACCACCCCCCGTTTTATACGATCCCCCAAACCATTGACATTCCACGAAACAAACCACAACCCATCAACCCCCATCCCAACATGTGACGCAGGAGCCACCCCACAAAGAGCAAGACACTGAAAATAAAGTTGCAAACATTACATCGCCTTGAAAAAAACAAAACACAACCACAAACACCCCACCAACCCACCCCCCAACACCCAATGCAACACCCCCCACCCTGCACCCCTGCAATAGACTGAAAAGCCACCCCAACATGCAGTGTGCCTGTCGCCCAAACAACCCCATTCTACAGAAAGACCCCGGAGGAGGAAAGGGCCCATGTCCCACCCGCCACCCCGAGGGAGGAAAAAGATGGGGAGACACAGAAAACAAAAACCACACAACTACGGAACCCCAGCTGAAATTGTCTTGTTACGGGGGCAGAGATATTGCTGTCAGCTCTCCACGCCACCCTCGGCCCCATCCGGGAGCTCGGCGGGATCAGGCAGGTTAGTCCGATCCGGCAAGGAATCCAGCCAATCACTGACGGTCTCAGGTCGATCAAAGAAAAATGTCCGCTCATTGTACTCAACTCGCAGCCTGGTGGGAAAAAGCATGGCATATTTCAGTCCCAAGTCTCGGAGACGCTTCTTGACTCCACGGAAGCCCATTCGCTGTCTCTGGACCAGTTGAGAAAAGTCCGGATAGAAATTCACAGTAGCATTCTCAAAAGCCACCGGGCCCGTCACTCTCGAGGCCTGCAGGATAGCGTCTCGGTCCCTGCAGTGAAAAAGCTTGGCAACGATGGGCCTCGGCGGCGCGCCTGGCTTGCCCTTTCCACCCGGAACACGGTGGGCACGTTCCACCGCAAAGAATTTGCTTAACCCAGACGGAGCAAGATAGTTCTGAACCAGGTCCTCAACAAGGAGATCAACGGAGTGAGCCTCAGGATTTTCCGGAATGCCAATTACACTCACGTTACAGCGTCGTGCCCTGTTCTCAAAATCCTCCAGACGATGGGACATGAAATCGTTCGCCGTTTTAAGATTGCCAATCTCCGTCTGAAGCTCCGAGACGTCGGTCGTGAGACTTGTCGTCTTGAGGTCCAATGACGTCACCTTCTCATTGGTCTTGGACAGATCAGCCCGAATCAAGTTCACATCAATGGCCACAGTGCGATTTTGTGAGCCAAGGCTTCGTACTGTTGGCCGATAGTCTCCTTCATGTTAGAGATGGCGCCCATGACGTCCTGTAGGGATAGCTCCGCCATCGGGTCCCCCATTGCACTCGGGGTAGATGTGACGGCACCCGGGGACACTTTAGACTGGGTATACCGGTCCATGATGTTAGACTGGACCGGGCCCCCACGAAGGGGAGTCTTGGCCTTCCGTCTCTCTTGGTCCCCTCTGCCAGACATGGTGGAGAATGAGCCCCCGAGGGACCCTCGCGACCTGGTGAAAATGGCCGCCGAAAAACAGGGCGCCACCGTCCAGAAATCACCAACGGGGGCAAGTCAAGGTGTGAGACGGCCCGGACAGATCCAAATCGAGCGAAAGGCTCCCTCACACTGCTTCGTTGTTGGGTCAGCCACCGGCCAGACACATCAGTAGAGAGACGTAGTCAGAGTGGGAATCGAAACCGAAAGTTAAGAGGGGGACTCATGAGTCGAATCCCACTGCCGCTGTTGTTCAACTTAGACACGGCATCAGAGCCTCGCCAAGTCCCGGGAGTGCCCCGAGGCGGGCCTCGGAAAGTTCGATTCGACGTATCTTCGGTGCCCCCGGTCCAATTCAAAATCCGAAACCAGTATTGAGATCAGCCCAGGTTCCTCTTCAATAATCCATTTAAGAATCCAGGATATTTTCAGGATATTATGCCGGGAGTGGCGGGGGTCCGGAGAGCTCCGAGCTCACGCGGCCATCACGGATGCCCGCTAAGCTCCTCCTCCAACCTTCCTATTTCTAATAGATCAATGGATGAACTAGGATTCTCTGGGGCAGTAATGGGGTTTCATTTACTAAACCAGTGGAGATGGAAATGGAGGGAGGTACACTGATGGCTCTTTACTGTTCTCTCCAGCTGCCCCAGCTCATCTATTTGGGAGAGCTCCTATGGCCAAGTTATTCATGACTATTTATTTTGAGTCTGATAGAACTATTATTTGTTGAGACAGTATCCTCGTTCTAAAGAAGCAGATGGGGGCATTGCCCCTACTATACAGGTGTTGCTAGAGCAAGAAGTGATGTACCCTGGAGTGTCCACTTGTAATACTCCTATTAACCCAATTAAGAACTCTAACGGTAATACTTGGCGTATGGTTCGAGATCTGCGGCCCCTAAGTTATGTAGGAGTACCAGAATTTCTAATTGTTCCTGGCCCTTCCATCATTTTGGTGAATATTCTTCAGGATGCTAAATATTTATCGGTTATATATCTCTGAAATGCCTTTTTTTAGCATCCCTCTCCATCCCGACAGCCATTATGTGACAGCGTTCTCCTATCGCAGGACTCAGTATTTGTATTCTAGAATACCTCAAGGGTATTGCGAGTCCCCTAGCAGTTTCAACAGAGTAATGAAAAATGATCTGTAAAATGTTCAGTGCGACAGTACATTGTTGCAGTATGTTATTGACATCTTAACAAATACTAGTAACTGGGTTGACAGTAGTGTGGCAAGTGTTGGCGCCTCTAAAGTTCACGTAAGTCTGAACATCCAAATATTATCTACGGTGCAACAAGCGAGAGGATAACCCACAACCTCCAAATCGGACCGTAGTCCTAATACATAAAACAAGCAACTTGTGCACACGCAATTATTATTAGCAGTATTGATACTGAGAGTATCCCATGAGTCACACAATCATGCAGTATATGATTTCAACAAGCTTCTTTGTTCCTTTTCAGGTTCATTTATTTTACAGGTGCCCAGCCAACAAGTGTTTCGTCTGGGAATACCCCACGACTTCTTCAGGGCTATCGGACAGATGGCAAATTATAAAGAAACCTCTCTGCCGGTTCTACTGCCGTCCCGGCTGAAAACTCCAATGTAATTTAAAACCAATGTTGGGTTAATGGCGGCGATGAATGAATCCCAAAGTTGGGGTGAGGGGGGGAAGCACGAGTGTGACTCCCTGTGTCCCCGTATAAGCGTATCCTAACTGCGTAGTGCTTCTTAATTCCGTAACTGGCAGTTACGGAATCGCCGCAATTACTGTCAGCTTCTGGTCAACGAGTAACTGCTGAGAGAGCAGCATCTATACCTCAAATGACTGAGCCAGAAACTGTTAAGGGAACGCAGAAGTTTCTCGGTCTTTGTAGTTATGTAAGAAAATGGGTCTTTGATTAAAGCACTTTAATAGCACCCTTTCTGGCTTCCATGTAGCAGGCGAAACACACACGGCAAAGACTGAGCCAGAAACTGTTAAGGGTATCCAGAAGTTTCTTGCTCTTTGTAATTATGTGAGGCGATGGGTTTTCGATTACAGCACTTTAATAGCACCTTTGCTGGCTTCCTTTAAACAGGCGACAGACAGAAATGACAAGATAAAGTGAGCACCAGAGATGGGGGAGGATTTAAAAAAATTGAAGACTGAGAGGACAAATGCCCTAGTTTTCGGGACTCCTATTTACACAAAGGAGTTTTATCTATTCTGTCATTGCAATGGTCAAGTGATGACAGCTGTCCTTATGCAAAAACATCCCTTAGGACACAAACCCGTTGCATGTTTTAGTGGACATTTGGATTCAGTGATGAGAGGACATTATCCTTGCGAGCAAGCTCTTGCCACTGCAGCCTTTGCAGTGCAGAAGAACACCCCGGTTATTCTGGGGGCACCTTTGGCGCTCTATGCAGAACATGCAGCGTTTTCTATCATTCAGAAGGCTAAGACTACTCTGACTACACAGAGTGTCAGGATATGAGGTGATACCGTCACTGCCGTCTTTGTAGGTTGTAATGTATCCTACAGTAAATCCTGCGACATTCTTTGCTCATCCTATATTAGACCCAAAGGATGATGCTCGTGACTATGTAACATATATTGCTAAAGAATCTACTCAAGCTACAAAGGATTCTGTGCCAGATCTATGATCCTTTTTTGCGACCGCAAACGGGAGATCCTCCTGTTTACGACTGCAAAAAAGAGTAATGGCATGTACAAATGCTATTTTGCAGGTCACTGACTCGCAAAATAGTATTTGCAACTTCTGCTGAGAAAGGGGCGTCCCTTTCTAATAGCCGGTCACCATGCCATGTACAATTGTTTTGCTACCGCATGTGCGCGAAACACTTGCATTTACCACTTACTTCAAGTAGGTGGTAAATCACACGCAAGCAGGAAGGTGTCCCCTTTGTAAATATGCGAGAAAATATTGTTAAGAGCAGGCAGTGGTCCCAGGGACCACTGCCTGCTCTTACATAAATGAAACTGAAAAGTTTCATTTTTCTTTTTTTGAATGCACCCCGTTTTCCTTTAAGGAAAACGGTCTGCATTTTAAAAAAAAGGTTGCTTTATTTAAAAACAGTCCCAAACATGGTGGTCAACAGGCAACCATCCCTGGGATGTGCTGTTTCAGCCATGGCCATGCACACAAGGCTCTCCACGACCTGGGCCCCAAGTACCTCAACGACGGCATGACCTTCTACACGCCCACCCGCCAGCTACGATCGACCAGCCACGCACTTGCCACTGTACCACGCATCCGCAGAGCCACCGCCGGAGGAAGATCCTTCTCCTACCTGGTGGCCAAGACTTGGAACTCCCTCCCCACCCACCTCCGGCGAACCCAGGACCATCTCACCTTCAGGAAACAGCTCAAGACCTGGCTGTTCGAGCAGTAACATACTCCCCTCCCCCAGCGCCTTGAGACCCACCCGGGTGAGTAGCGCGCTTTACAAATGCCAAGATTGATTGATTGATTGATTGGGAGTGCTGGCCATTCCTAATGGGGTCGCAAATTGCGCCTGCCTCATTAATATTCATGAGGCATGCAATTTGCGACTCCATTAGGAATTGCAACCAGTGTCTGAGACACTGTTATACATCCCAATTTGCGAGTTGCAAATTGGCAGGTCGTACATCTGGCCCTCTAGTCCAGGAATAATTATCTACTTTGTTGATGGTTCTTCTACTATTGACCAAGACACTGGAGTAAGACACACAGGTGCAGCAGTAGTCAGAGCACAACAAGATGATTTGTCAGACACACTCCACATAGTGGAGCAGTTGACACTACCAGCACATATTCTGTACAAGCACAGAGTTGATAGCCTTGATAGCGGTTCTTAACACCTTCACTGCGGCGGCTATTCCGCCGCAGTGCTAAGGGGCGGGGCAGCTGCGCGGCGGGCGCATGCTGGTGACGGAACCGCTCCGTCACCAGCGTCGGTTGAGCTGTGCTCGTGACGGAGCGGTTCCGTCACGGCCCGCTCAATAGAACCCTCAGCGCAGGCGCGGAATTCGCGCCACGCATGAGCGTTCTATCGAGCTGGGCGGGCCATGACGGAACCGCTCCGTCATCAGCACAGCGCAACCACGGCTGATGACGGAGCGGTTCCGTCATCAGCACCGAAGGGGTTAAACAAGGAGCAGAAAAAGTCATCACAATCTATTCAGATTCAGCTTAAGTGACAACCACTGTACATTCCACCATTATGAGATGGAGCAGGAGAGGTTTTCTTAAATCAGATGGAAGTCCTGTTATGCATAGGAACCTCCGAGAGGCTCTAATAGAGGCACTTGCATTACCACAGGCAGTGGCAGTTGTGACATGTGCAGCACATACAACTGGACAGTATTTTGTGTCATGAGGACATGCACTAGCAGATTGTGCACCTGACAGTGCAGCTGGGTGCACCCCCGCATGTGCCATCAGATTCACAAGATGTCCCTGTTTGGGTGGACCAGACTGTCTCAGCGTCTGAATCAGAATCTGACACTACAGGGGGCGTGGCTTGAACGCCGCACAAGATGGCGGCTTAGCACCGGAGCTCCGCAAGTCGTTCACAGGAGCCGGCGAATTTCTCCGCACTCACCTGACCCTAGTGAGCGCTGAAGGTATATTTGGACGTCGGAACATGAACTGAGTCGGAAGCCCTGCATTGCTTTCCTCTACTCCGACGGAATGTGCTTCTATCGTAAGTGACGCGCTTCGTCTCCCGGCGGCCGCCATTTTCTTTCACTTGCCGCGCAACTCCTTCACCACAGAGCGCCGCTTCTCTACCTCAGCATGCGCAGTGCGGGCGCTATATACACCGGCCTCTTGCCTGAAAAGACCCCTTTTCTGCTTCAAGTCTCACAGTTTGTGGCTCCAACTATTGGTCCTTGGAGGGAATACTGTCAGTTTTACTCACCATACCTTATGAGTGTTTCCTCATGTCTGACGCTTCTCTCACCATCATCTGATGCCATGATACTCAGCATATGGCCTACTGAACATTTCCAGTGCTTTCAATATCTACATTAGGAATTATCTGACATGAGGTGATAATTTATTTCCACGCTATTCTTTTGGATATTTCTGAGGAAAGTTTATCTGCTTTAATTGACTGCCATTTCACTGCATTACGTCATTCCTGCAGCAACTGTACGTTTTTTGGGGTTTTTTCACTATAGGGAACGCCTTTTGCTTCCTATTTACAACATTTTTCTCAACCAAATTTTGGGATGTCATTGTACTTCCTTCCCCTGCCTTTTATGGGGAAGCTCCGTACCCTCAAGCTCACAGCTTCAAAAACCAAACCCCTACTTTCCTCAGACTCTGACTCCACGACTCCTATTATGGATGATCCTGCTTCCCTCAAACCTAACGCTAACCACGGCGCAATTCCTAAGAATACTTCAACCAGTAAGCTTTTACAACCTGGTTCGACGAAACGTTTGAAAAATAACCCTCCATCTCCTGGCTCTTCATCACAACCTGCTGCAATGGATCTTATTCTAGAGGAACTTCGGGCACTCAAACCCTTCATGGCCGAAACCACTAAAACCTTACAATTTCTCCATGACAAGTGGTCTACGTTAGAATCAAGGGTTCTTTTGGTGGAACAATCTACAGAGACTCTTCATACCTCCTGTGCAAAAATCTCGCTCCTAGAAAGGGATATCTCTCTTCTGAAGCGACAGGCGGAAGAGTTGGAAAATCGCAACCGGAGAAACAACCTACGTCTTTATAATCTTCCGGAACTTACAGAGGGGTCCAATCCAACAGCTTTCTTTCAAACATTTCTACCAAAACTCTTGGACCTTCCTCCTTCCACCTCTCTAAATATCCAACGTGCGCACAGACTTGGGCCGAAAGTTTCCAGTAAACCTCGCGGAGTCATCATGCTGTTCCTTCAGTACACTGATCTCCTCCAAGTACTTTCGGCAGTAAAGACTAAAAAACAAGTTATGTGGGAGGGCCACAGGCTATACATCTCTCAGGATGTTGCTAAGGTCACAGCCGACCGTCGGAAGCAGTTCCTGGACTTGAGACCTCGTTTGAGAACTCTTGGCGCCAGATATGGTCTACTACATCCTTGCCTCTTCAAAGTGACCTACAAAGAAAGAACAACTACATTTGAAGATCCACTCGTCCTTGAAGAGTTCCTGCGTCGTCATGAAGCCGAAAGCATGGACACTGCAAGATCTGTCTAACCATTTTGTTCTGTTCTGTCTGTTTTTGCCATGTTTTCTCATTTGTCTGACTGTATGTTTCCCTAACATTTTTCTTTGTTTGTGGTTTCTGATCCCTGTATCTGATTGAATGCCCTACACCCATGTATATCTTTCCTCCTTTGTAGAATAGTCTCATGTTACTTTTTATTATCTCTACCATGTGTATTATTAATGTACTTTTCTGCTTTTTTACCTTCTTACAGATTCTCTCCCCGTGTTTCTTCATCCCGGTGTATCCGTGCTTCCCTCCATTTCGTTCCTTCGCTGGTTCCTCAGGTGTTCGACGATGTGAGTCTCCGTTGTTGATGTCGTCCTCTTCTGGCGTCGTCATCCCTCAGTCCTTTTTGACCTCTTTCTATCTGATGTTATTGCTTTCTACATGCTTTCTTCTCTATTCTCTACTGTTCTCTTTCTCTATCCCTTTACTCAACTTTTTCTCTTCTGTTTCTTTACTGTACTTTCTTTATTTCTCATCTACTCTCTTTCTCTTACACCTCTTGTTTCTTACATTCTTACTACTGTTATCTTTCTTTTCCTATTCACTTTTCAATATATCTTTTTTCATACCATTCTACTGAAGTTACAAATTCCGAGTAGTTACTTGGAATGTTAAAGGGTTAAATAACCCCATTAAACGTCAACGTGTCCTAACCCACTTGACACGGCTCAAAGCTGATGTAGCTCTCCTCCAAGAATCCCACCTTTCAGACCAGGAGGCAAACAAACTTAAACGTTGCTGGGTGGGACATGTCTTTCATTCTCCTGCTTTGGGTAAGAAAAATGGCACTGTTATTTTATGTCATAAAAAGTTAAATGTTTCAGTTGTATCCCATGAAAACGATGACAATGGTCGTTGGGTTATTACTAACCTTCTTATAGACAAAATTCCTATTGTTATCTTCAATGTTTATGCTCCTACAGGTATTGATAAATTGTTTTGGCCTGCTATTTCTGACAAATTAGTTACATTAAATGAGAAATATGTTATTTTTGGTGGTGATTGTAATCAAGTTCTAGACCCCTTTCTTGACAGAAATTCCAAGGTTAAGTTTATTCCCTCTAAAATGCACTCCCAGTTTCTTGCCTCTATTCGGAATTCTGCTCTAGTGGACATATGGAGACTATGTAACCCTGACCTTAAAGAGTACACGTTCTATTCCCCCACCCATCACTCCCAATCCCGTATTGATTATCTTTTTCTCAGCAAACCCCTAGCACAATTAGCCACACATTCCGACATTGGTTCCATTTTAATTTCAGACCATGCTCCCGTTTTTGTTGATATTGACCTTATTCCTTTCTCTCCTCACTCAGGGCGATGGAGATTTAATAATTCTTTACTCCTAGACCCCATTTTCTCTACTAAATTTACAGCTTTTACCTCTGAATTCTTTACACTAAATCATCTCCCTGGGTCTTCCTTTGTTATGGTGTGGGATTCCTTCAAAGCAGCTGCTCGAGGTTTTATCATCGATTTTGTGTCTCAAAAGAAAAAACAATCAATAACCAAATCAACTCAACTTTTGGATAAAATAAAGAAACTTGAATACACTTATTATACCTCTTCCTCTGAATCCTCACTTCGTGAACTTATTTCAGCCAAAATTGAATTTAATAAATTTACCACTAATGCGGCATCAAACTCTCTCCTTAAATGTAATTCCCGTTATTACGGAGGTCAAAACAAAATGGGCAAACTACTAGCTAATTACCTTAAAATACGCAAAGAAAGAACAAAGATTGAATCTTTACAAGGTCCATCCGGTGTTTCCTTCTTCAAAGATAAAGATATATTAGCCCAATTTGTCTCTTTCTATCAAACGCTATATACTCCCGAATCTGTCCCTGATCCTGATGATCTCCTTGCTTATTTTCGAGATATTCCTTCCCCGCACTCTTCACATGTTGATTTTCAAGCGCTAAATCTTGATATCTCCCTCTCCGAAATCTCTCATGCTGTCTCTATCCTACGTAAAGGTAAAGCCCCGGGACCAGACGGTTTCACCATTGAATTCTATACTCATTTTTCTTCCCTTCTCCTCCCTAAACTTTTCCTATTATTTCAGTCATTTGTTGATTCTGGCTCATCTCGGGGCACTTTCCAAGAAGCAATAATCTGTTTAATACCCAAACCAGACAAAGATCATACATTATGTAAAAATTATCGCCCTATCTCCCTGGTCAATACAGACTACAAAATTTTTGCCAAAATCATAGCTCTTAGACTAGATCCTCTATTACCAGACCTTATTGGTCCAGAACAATCTGGATTTGTTAAAGGTCGTTTGTCCACAGATAATTCTCGTGTTTTCTTCAACATTTTGAGTAAAGCTTCTTCTCTCACTTCCCCATTGGCCGCCATTTCTCTCGATGCCGAGAAGGCTTTTGATAGAATTGGTTGGGATTTTATGTTCCAAGCTCTTCGTTGGTTCGGTTTCCCACCTAAATTCATTTCCCTTATCTCTTTACTTTACTCTAGTCCCCATGCCTCCATTTATGCTAACGGCATCACTTCTGATTACTTTCCCCTCCAGAGAGGAGTTCGTCAAGGATGCCCTCTATCTCCCCTATTGTTTATTCTAGCTTTAGAACCCTTTTTAACCAAAATTAGATGCGATGAGAATATTTCCGGTTTTCCATATGGTCCCCAACAGCAACAAGTTAAATTATCGGTATACGCTGACGACATTTTATTTTACTGCTCTGACCCTCAAACAACCCTTCCTTCCTTCCTAAACCAAGTCTCCACTTTCTCTACTGTATCTGGCTACCGACTTAACACGGACAAATGTGAAATACTTCCCCTGAATCCCTTATGTTTAAAACATCTATTTGACTCCTCTGGATTTTCCTGGCAACCCTCTAAGATTAAATACCTAGGTGTTTGGTTCGCCCCTCGTCTCTCTGACACCCTCAAATTTAATTTCGAGTCCCTTTCTACTAAGCTCACTTCTTCTATCAATCGTTGGAACCCTCTCTTTCTGTCCTGGTGGGGTCGCCTGGATTCCATAAAAATGATGTTAGCTCCTTTGGTCCTATACACTATATCTATGATTCCCATTCGCATCCCCAATCATCATTTCAAATCGATAGATTCTATCTTATTGAAGTTTTTATGGAAAGACAAAAAATCCAGAATAGCTCTATCTGCTTTAAAGAAAGACAAATCTCTGGGTGGAGTCAAATTTCCCAATTTTAAATCATATCATACTGCTTTCTCCCTAAAACAGGCCTTACGATGGCTTCTTTCAGATCTTCCGTATTATCCTCCACTTTGGTTGACACTAGAATCATCTTTCCTTCATCCTTATGACTTCAATGAAGTTCTTTCCTTCTCATCTGACGTCACCTCTCTTCGATCTCCCATCATCTCTCATACACGATCTCTTCTTCAACCGTATTTGCTTTCCACTTACCCTTCCGCATCTTCTACTTCTTCTCAACCTCTTTGGCATAATAAACTTCTTAAAATACGTAATCGTTCAATTTATTGGAAATCCTGGCATTCCCGAGGTTTAAAATGGGTTTCTCAAATCGTCTCTGATTCTTCCCCTCTCCCTTTCCACTTACTCCAAACCCAATTTCGTTACCTTCCTCTTCTCGCAAACAATACCTTTCTCTTCTTCCATCCCTTACCCAGTATCTTTCCTCTCTCCCTGCCACCAACGCTATTCCTACGCTTCACCTATCCATCTCGAATGCTCTTGACCAATCCCCATCTGCATCTTTTCTTTATAAATCCCTTCAACAATCTGTTGACCGCACTAAATCCAAAGTTGAGTTGGCATGGGAAGATGATTTGTCTCAAACCTGGCCCACTATTCTTTGGGACAAAATTTGGTCTAAAATTCAAAGTACTTCTAGAGCTGCCAATACAACCCAAACCTTATTTTTTCTCTATAATCGTACATTATACACTCCCGTAATGTTGTCATCTTTCTCCCCAGACACTTCTCCCACTTGTTGGTCCTGTCCCTGCCCTTTGGCAAATTTGAAACACATGCTCTTTGAGTGCCCTCCTATTCTCCATTTCTGGCATTTAGTTTGGTCTCAATTACAAAAACTTTTTAAGTTCACCTTCCCCTTTTCTGTCCTTCATGTTTTCCTAGGCTCCCTTTCCCCTGACCTTTCTGGACCCCGCCATAAATACAAACTACTTGACCTCCTGATAGCCATTGCTTTCCATCACATTACCTCTCATTGGAAACAAGCTAAGGATGTTTCTTTCTCGGCGTGGTGGAATGCAGTTTGTTTTAATCACCGCCTAGACACCAATTTTGTCTCCCCTATTTCCCTGGCAATTAAACGCGACCTTATATGGCTTCCCCTTACCGAATATTTATCTAGAATTGCTAGACCATCTCCTCTTTCATCTCCACGTACTGTTGAAGTTCAAAAACCACCGTGAAATGTTTTTATCTTGCTATGTATAATTTTATTAATACATCCTAATTTCTTTTTCTTTTATGCCACTTCTATGATGTATGCTTCTCATGTTTTTTCCACCAGCTCTTAATATTTCTGCGATTTTCAACTCCATTGTTTATGTTTCACATTTTTTTTTTTTTTTTTTTTCTCTTTGATCAATATTATTCTGATGTAAGAGAGTTTTCTTGTTTTTATAACTTCTGATTGTTTCTTCATGCACTGTCTTTTCTTCTTTATGCCTTAATAAACTTCAAACTTAAAAAAAAAAAAAAAGAATCTGACACTACCACAAATATTGTCACACCTCATTCAGCTAAAACAGCACGTTTGCATCTTCGAGAGTTGCAGGAAGCTGCTCCACCCCATGAGAAGCAGTTATGGGAGGCTAGAGGATGCTCCCAGTCACGCGGCGATCTAATTTAGAGGCAAATATCTACAGATAGGCCAGTGATGCCTCAAGTTTGACTTATGATAGCTCTTGATCAGCTGCATTTACCAACCCACATCTCAAGAGATCATTTGTCCATGTAAATACAATATTGGTTTGTTGTCAACTTACATGATATACTTACTGTGTACCTTCAAATTTGCACTGTCAACATTTCTCTCCAATTTCTACATTGAAGGTGATAAGTTCTAACATGCCACAACCATAGGTTCCTTTTAAAGCTCTCCATATTGACTTTGTGGATATGTTAGATAGATGCAACAACTATCTGTACCTTATAGTTGTAGTTTGCCCTTTTCCCTATGGATTGAAGCAGGACCGTGTGTTCACTGTGATGCTAATCCATTTGCTATTTTTCTGCTTCATGGAGTGATTCCCCGCTGGGGAATTCCAGAAGTGTTAAGATCTGACAATGGTACACACTTTGTTAATACAATCTTCACAAATCTAACAAAATGCTAAGGATAAAACATAAATTATCTTCTGCTTATCATCCTCTGAGCAATGGCATAATTGAGCGCCTTAATGGCGTGCTGAAGAATAAGATCAGCAACTATTCACCACATTGTATAAGAAGTGTTTCTATTGCTACCATTGGCACTCTTATCCCTTAGGAATACACTTTGTTATGATCATTGGCTGACACCCCATCAGATAGTAACAGGGAGACCTATGAACACATAAATATCTGCCATTAGAAGTAATGTGCAGGGACAATGTAAGTCGGTATCTTGAATGATGAAACACATGTTTATCTTTCTGAATTAACCAAAGTTGCCAAGTTCATTGCTAAACTGATAACCAAAGGGAAGGAGAAGCGCGCCACTGCTGAGGTTGTCCTCCCAGTTGTGCACATAGCCAATTAAATATTTATAAATAACTTTGTTTGGAAATGAAGAGAGCCCACGTTTGAAGGGCGTTTCACTGTAACGATGTTAGCTCCCACTGCCATCAAGCTAGATGGCAGGAAACCTTGTCAAACATTTGGATAAAACCAGCATCCTGTCAAAAACCACCAGCGATATAAATGGAACAAGAGGGAGGAAGAAGATTGTGATCGTAAAAATGCCCCCCTCCGCCTTTAGACAATTTTCTGCTTTTGGACAATTTTTGGGATTAAAAGAACTAAAGTTTTGTATTTTTTTTCTTTTCCCTTTTTTGTCTGTTATTACTTTCCCTTTTACTATTGCTCTTTCATAGTAATGTGTACTCCAGTTCTTCTAACCCTGACAACACACACCTGCTAAGAGAACTCTCTACTCGTGCCAGTGTGTCCCATAGTATTCATGCTAGGCTATTAGATAACACGTGGTACCAACATATGTCAGACATAGGTTCAGAAAGTACTAATGAATTATGTTTTGTTTGCTCTTTACTTCATCATGCCACATGATCAGAAAGGCTACATTCAACCACAGCTCTGTCTTTTTCATCTCTACCTGTGTAGGATTAAGGCCTGAATGGAGCCAACACATGTTAGGGTAGTACAGTTTTTTGTTATTTCCACAAAATATGACTCTTCAGCAGAAGTTTTATACATTCTTACATATAGACAGGACATTAAGGATGAAATAGCACAAATGAAGAGAACAGGCCATCCTAACAATGCGCTATGGATACAAATGGTCTTGCGTTTAGGGTTTTTAACACGCCTGCCCACTGAGTACAATAGTTATTTAGTAAATATTTTACCCTCAGATTGTGTTTGTAGGTCAGGATTCAGAGTCACTGGATTCGTTTTTGCCCATGATCAATGGCACTCTAAAATTGAATTTTATTGTCGGGTTATGTCTTTATGGAATGCTACTGATCTTAGTTAGGATGCAGTATAAAGGTGTACGCATATAAGGGGTGATAATGTTGTGTGTTACACCTGGATAGATACAACAGTAAGTCCTTAGACAGTCAGAGATTAACTTCTGTTACTTTATGTTTTAGAGGAAGCTGCGCCGTAGATGTATGCAGGAATATCAACTGCAGTGCCACAATAGATAACCCCAACATGCAGGAGGTCACCTCTAGGCTCATGGACTATTTTTGGCAGCATGGAAAACTACTGTACACTCAGCTGCCACTGAACTGGAGCAGCCTATGCTCGTTGGTCACCTTGTACGCCGCTGTTTTGGTAATTCCTGGAATTATCTGTCAACACTTTATGAACACCCCATGAGCCGTCAGATGACTTTGTTACATCATCATCAAAGAAAAGAACTGCAGAATATTATGACACTAGCACTTGGATTGATGTTCCTTAAGGCTATCAGTTGTTTAATGATGCATAGTTGTTCTTTGGAAGCATTCTGACATTTGTTCAGGCTAAGGCAACTGCTCGATGGCTGCAGATAACTTGATGAGAGTTGTTGAAGTATATCAGCACTACGAAAGATTATTTTAATGCCATTAACCCCTTCCGTGCTCATGACGAGCTGAGCTCGTCATGAATTGCGCCCCTCGCATGCTCATGACGAGCTCAGCTCGTCATGTAACGCGGCTTTTTAAAAAAAGCCGCACAGCGCGAAAATTGCGGCCGCACGCATGCGGTTAAGGAAGATCTGCATGCTATGATAAGGATGATAATGCAGCACTGTTATGTCCTTCATCTTATGACGGCCATAGAAGGAGGGGTATGTACCAAGATAAGAACTTCTTGCTGTACTCATGTCCCAGCAAATGATGTGAACAATGGAACTCTGTCAGAGGTTATACAATCTTTGCATACTGTACTGAAGAAAATGGTAGATGATGGATGTGCCCAGATAATTGTCTGAGTGGGAGAATTTCTTTACTAACATCCTGGATGTCGGACTGCTGGGCGCCTTGTTACCAGCTCTTGTGTGTATTGATATATTGTGCTATTCGATTGATTTTAGCATGTTGTAGGAGTCTTAATACAAAGCAGGAAGGATGTTTCCAGTTAGGGCACCAACCCAAGTAGTAGAAGCTCAGGGCAATACATGTCACCTAGTGCCAAGTACAGACCAAGGTTTAGAGTCAGTAGTTGAAATATCAACTAGAGCGGGGAATGTTATAGAGGAAATGAAATGTGAAGAAATTAGGTTATCGCAGACACAAGTAGAAAACAACATAAAAGTATAAGTGTTGAAAGAGGAGTGCAAACCTAAATCACGTGCTGATGCCAGAGAGGTGAAGAGTTCACTTGAAAATACAGTGTATGACCTGCAAGTCTTATATAAAGGAAAACTCTTGTTTGTAAGCATGTAGGAATTTATGGTCTAAGCAAACTGTGTTCTCAGCAAATTGTGAGGATGACTTAAAGGATAAGAGCAGGAGACAAAATTAGTCAAGAGCACACAGAATCTGATAAGATGTTTTGGGAGCAGAATGATAAAGCACACATGCAAATACATATGCATTTAAGAGTAGAGAATAGTTAGTCTGTTAAGCATTTGTAGATCTGCAATAAAGGATGTGTAAGAAATAGGCTAGGAGCACAGGTGAGGAAGTGTTTGTTTAACCAGTATGTAACTTCTTAGTAATGTTAACCTTTTGTAACAAGCAGTGGTTGACTAAGTATAAAAGTAGCTGCCTGAGAAGCAGCAAATTGAGACCTAATGTTTGCCAATGTGGAGATAGCTACTCTCCCTGTTGCGACAGTATAATGCTGTGTTTGTCTTGCCAGGAGGATTCTTGTCTTTTTTTCTTTTTTTAAGTTTCCTCTCAACATTCCTGAGGATTTTAAAACATTTCCCAGCCAATGCTGTAATTAGGCTGTCAAAGGACTGCTTCTGGTTAAACCAAATGCCTAGGTTTTTAACCTTGGGCTTGGGGCTGGGAAAAGGGCCAAGTGATTCAGGCCACCAAGATGTTGACCAGATGTTAATTGGTTTGCCCAGAATCAGGACCCCTGTCTTGCCTGCATTCAATGTTAAAAATGTTGCTCTATCCACCGAGCAACCTCCTCCATACATGCCCTTAGTGAAGTAGCCGTGGATGCAGCCTCCTGGGAGAGGGTGATGATCAACTGAGGATCATCAGCGTAAATGATCACTGTAAACCCATGGCCTTCAACAATCATAGCCAGGGGAAGCAAGTATATATTAATTAAGGTTGGACTCAGGGAGTAGCCCTGCGGTACTCCCTGCTGTAGATTAAACACTTTTGGGTAGTTTGGCTTTCGACACAACTGGAAGGTGTGTCCTCGTAAAAAGGAAGCAACCCATCGCAAGGCCATACGGCCAACACCACATCTCCACAGACACACAATTAGCATATTGTACTATACAGTGTTGAACGACGCACCGAGATCTAGCATCAAGAGAGCAGCAGTGTCTCCTGCGTCCAAGATGTAGCGAATGAATCCCGAGGCTAACAGCAGCGCCGACTCCAGGCTATTGGTGCATGAAAAGTGTGAATATGTGTACAAAGGTGTCACAGTTGTATACATTTTCTCTCTCTTTACACATGTTCAGTGCCACCTCAACTGGTTGTTTTTCCTTCTAAACGTGTAAAGCCAGTTCAAGGGAGGTGTTGAAGGAGCTTTCCACCTGTAGGTCTACAGGTTCGATCCCACCTCCTGCTGCCTCCGGATGTCCTGAATTGAGATATGATTTCCTACACGTGTTAATGCCTGGGGGCAGAATTTCCACCCTGTTACAAATTTTGTCACTGAAATGGGCAATAACCGTGCAACTGTGTTTTCACACCGATTTCTGTATTTTTTGCAAATATTGGAGATTTTTTCCTGTTCACTTGGTTTTACCTGTGAAATGTGGCTGTCTCGATTACTTACAGGCAATCTTCATTACCCCTGAAACTCCCCAGGCATCCTCTTCCCTGGAAGCCGTTATGTTATCCAGGACAGAACACAACCAGTCCTTGGAGACGTGAGGGAGCACCAGGACTGTGACGAGGAAGATCTGGACTCAGAGTAATGAAGATTACGAGTGTGCAACCTGGACATTCCTCGCATCGTCCACCTGCCTCGTCCTTACAACATAAGGATTCACCAAGGATGTGACCTCAGGGAAGTTTGATGCCACAAAGAGAGTCAAGGCCCAAACCCACGGCTGAAGAAATGTAGTTGTTGAGAGCCAGAGTATGGGGCAGCAGGTCCCCCTTGGGCATGGAGTCAAAGAATGTGGGGGACCTCCCATTATACTGGATGGAGTACCCCTTTTCCTGGAAATCAACGCCTAGGAACCGCAGGAAGGGCGCACATTAAGCCCCAGTGTCTTGGGGAGCAACATGAGGGGTCAGCCTCAATCCTGCGTGACCTCATCCAGAGAGAGCTAGGACTCATGGGAGAGAAGGGACAAAGCAGACACTTGGTCTATGCCCCACAGAATGGAAAGGGCTGAGCTGCAGGGACCCGTGACCAGCTCCACCTCACGACGCTCTCCAGGGGTGGACTCACAGCCATGGCAAGCCTGTCCAGAAGGGTGGATGGAGCATAGTGTGCATGGGATGTAGCCCAGGAATGGGAGACCCCAATGTGGGGCTGAGTCAAAGTGGACCGCGCAGACAAAGAAAAACAAGCATTGGCATAGCCAATACGTCTCGCATTTGGGACCTTATAAGTGTTTAGCGATGCAACAGTTGGTGTTGTTGCACCAAGGATATTCTGCTGCATAACTAAATGCTTATAGGGTCCAAAAAGCAAGACCTATTGGCTATGCCAATGCTTGTTTGCTTCTTGTTGCTGTTTTGTTTAAGTTGCCAGATTTACAATAGCCGGACATGGTTTTTGTTAACAGTTCTTTGCATCAAATTAACTTGTTTTCATTGCTCTGGATGTTGTTTCCATTCTGGTTGTAGGAAGCAGTCGTTCCCGTGGGTGTGGGGGCTGCCTAGCTGTGCGCATGCGCCGAACTTTGCAAATGAGAAAAATCCTGGTGCAGGCGCAATTTACAACTGTGGAGTGAGTGAGTCCCAGGCAGCATGACTCACTCACACAGGAGTTCATGCACTGCACCTGCATACTCAGCATGGTTTAAGGAAACTCAACCCACTCCCTCCCAGGAATCGAACACATATTTACCAAGAAATTCTGAGAAGAGCCTGCCTGCTGCACTGACGGCTGGTGGTGTGTGTGCCTGGTGAAAGCGTGCACTGACGGCTGATGGGGTGTGTGCCTGGTGAAAGCGTGCACTGACGGCTGGTGGTGTGTGTGCCTGGTGGAAGCGTGCACTGACGTCTGGTGGTGTGTGTGCCTGGTGGAAGCGTGCACTGACGTCTGGTGGTGTGTGTGCCTGGTGGAAGCGTGCACTGACGTCTGGTGGTGTGTGTGCCTGGTGGAAGCGTGCACTAATGGCTGGTGGTGTGTGTGCCTGGTGGAAGCGTGCACTGACGGCTGGTGGTGTGTGTGCCTGGTGAAAGCGTGCACTAATGGCTGGTGGTGTGTGTGCCTGGTGGAAGCGTGCACTGACGGCTGGTGGTGTGTGTGCCTGGTGAAAGCGTGCACTAATGGCTGGTGGTGTGTGTGCCTGGTGGAAGCGTGCACTGACGGCTGGTGGTGTGTGTGCCTGGTGAAAGCGTGCACTAATGGCTGGTGGGGTGTGCGCCTGGTGGAAGCATGCACTGATGGCTGGTGGTGTGTGTGCCTGGTGAAAGCGTGCACTAATGGCTGGTGGGGTGTGCGCCTGGTGGAAGCATGCACTGACGGCTGGTGGTGTGTGTGCCTGGTGGAAGCGTGCACTGACGGCTGGTGGTGTGTGTGCCTGGTGGAAGCATGCACTGATGGCTGGTGGTGTGTGTGCCTGGTGAAAGCGTGCACTAATGGCTGGTGGTGTGTGTGCCTGGTGGAAGCATGCACTTATGGCTGGTGGTGTGTGTGCCTGGTGGAAGCGTGCATTGATGGCTGGTGGTGTGTGTGCCTGGTGGAAGCGTTCACTGACGGCTGGTGGTGTGTGTGCCTGGTAAAAGAGTGCACTGACGGCTGATGGTGTGTGTGCCTGGTGGAAGCGTGCACTGATGGCTGGTGGTGTGTGTGCCTGGTGGAAGCATTCACTGACAGCTGGTGGTGTGTGTGCCTGGTAAAAGAGTGCACTGACAGCTGGTGGTGTGTGTGCCTGGTGGAAGTGTGCACAGACGGCTGGTGGTGTGTGTGTCTGATGGAAGCGTGCACCGACGGCTGCTGGTGTGTGTGCCTGGTGGAATCGTGCACCGACGGCTGGTGGTGTGTGTGCCTGGTGGAAATGTGCGCTGATGGCTGGTGGTGTGTGTGCCTGCTGGAAGCGTGCACTGATGGCTGGTGGTGTGTGTGCCTGGTGAAAGCGTGCACTAATGGCTGGTGGGGTGTGCGCCTGGTGGAAGCATGCACTGATGGCTGGTGGTGTGTGTGCCTGGTGAAAGCGTGCACTAATGGCTGGTGGGGTGTGCGCCTGGTGGAAGCATGCACTGATGGCTGGTGGTGTGTGTGCCTGGTGAAAGCGTGCACTAATGGCTGGTGGGGTGTGCGCCTGGTGGAAGCATGCACTGATGGCTGGTGGTGTGTGTGCCTGGTGAAAGCGTGCACTAATGGCTGGTGGGGTGTGCGCCTGGTGGAAGCATGCACTGACGGCTGGTGGTGTGTGTGCCTGGTGGAAGCGTGCACTGACGGCTGGTGGTGTGTGTGCCTGGTGGAAGCATGCACTGATGGCTGGTGGTGTGTGTGCCTGGTGAAAGCGTGCACTAATGGCTGGTGGTGTGTGTGCCTGGTGGAAGCATGCACTGATGGCTGGTGGTGTGTGTGCCTGGTGGAAGCGTGCATTGATGGCTGGTGGTGTGTGTGCCTGGTGGAAGCGTTCACTGACGGCTGGTGGTGTGTGTGCCTGGTAAAAGAGTGCACTGACGGCTGATGGTGTGTGTGCCTGGTGGAAGCGTGCACTGATGGCTGGTGGTGTGTGTGCCTGGTGGAAGCATTCACTGACAGCTGGTGGTGTGTGTGCCTGGTAAAAGAGTGCACTGACAGCTGGTGGTGTGTGTGCCTGGTGGAAGTGTGCACAGACGGCTGGTGGTGTGTGTGTCTGATGGAAGCGTGCACCGACGGCTGCTGGTGTGTGTGCCTGGTGGAATCGTGCACCGACGGCTGGTGGTGTGTGTGCCTGGTGGAAATGTGCGCTGATGGCTGGTGGTGTGTGTGCCTGCTGGAAGCGTGCACTGATGGCTGGTGGTGTGTGTGCCTGGTGGAAGTGTGCACTGAAGGCTGGTGGTGTGTGTGCCTGGTGGAAGCATGCACCGACGGCTGGTAGTGTGTGATGGCTGGTAGTGTGTGTTTCTGATGAAAGCGTGCACTGACGGATAGTGGTGTGTGTGCCTGGTGAAAGCGTGCACTGACGGCTGGTGGTGTGTGTGCCTGGTGAAAGCGTGCACTGATGGCTGGTGGTGTGTGCCTGGTGGAAGCGTGCACTGATGGCTGGTGGGGTGTGTGCCTGGTGGAAGCGTGCACAGACGGCTGGTGGGGTGTGCGCCTGGTGGAAGCGTGCACTGACGGCTGGAGGTGTGTGTGCCTGGTGGAAGCGTGCACTGATGGCTGGTGGTGTGTGTGCCTGGTAAAAGAGTGCACTGACGGCTGGTGGTGTGTGTGCCTGGTGGAAGCGTGCACAGACGGCTGGTGGTGTGTGTGCCTGATGGAAGCGTGCACCGACGGCTGCTGATGTTTGTGCCTGGTGGAAGCGTGCACCGATGGCTGGTGGTGTGTGTGTGCCTATTGGAAGAGTGCACTGATGGCTGATGGTGTGTGTGCCTGGTCGAAGTGTGCACTGACTGCTGGTGGTGTGTGTGCCTGGTGGAAGTGTACACTGATGGGTGTGGGTGTGTGTGCCTGGTGGAAGCGTGCACTGATGACTGGTGGTGTGTGTGCCTGGTGGAAGCGTGCACTGACGGCTGGTGGTGTGTGTGCCTGGTGGAAGCATGCACTGACGGCTGGCAGTGTGTATGCCTGGTGGAAGCGTGCACTGATGGCTGGTGGTGTGTGTGCCTGGTGGAATCGTGCACTGACGGCTGGTGATGTGTGTGCCTGGTGGAAGCATGCACTGACGGCTGGTGGTGTGTGCCTGGTGGAAGCGTGCACTGTTGGCTGGTGGGGTGTGTGCCTGGTGGTGTGTGTGCCTAGTGAAAGCGTGCACTGATGGCTGGAGGTGTGTGTGCCTGGTGGAAGCGTGCGCTGACGGCTGGTGGTGTGTGCGCCTCGTGGAAGCGTGCACTGACAGCTGGTAGTCTGTGTGCCTGGTGGAAGTGTGCACTGACGGCTGGTGGTGTGTGTGTCTGGTGGAAGCGTGCACTGACAGCTGGTAGTGTGTGTGCCTGGTGGAAGTGTGCACTGATGGCTGGTGGTGTGTGTGCCTGGTGGAAACGTGCAGTGATGGCTGGTGGTGTGTGTGCCTGGTGGAAACGTGCACTGATGGCTGGTGGTGTGTGTGCCTGGTGCAAGTGTGCACTGAAGGCTGGTGGTGTGTGTGCCTGGTGGAAGCATGCACCGATGGCTGGTAGTGTGTGATGGTTGGTAGTGTGTGTTTCTGGTCAACGGAAGATCCGGTTTCCAGACCTTCTCATCCGGTGACGTCAGACTCCAGAAGCGGCCGCGCCTACATGGTCGGAACCGATCCCTCTTTTGAAATCTATATCATTTTCGAAATCAGGGTTCCAACATCAGCTATATCTCGATCTGCGCTTTAAGACATCGCTTTCAGCGCATACTTTTCGTAGATCATATGAATACCATATTTTGAGGTTCTTACTGGTAGCAAGATACTGATCTGCCCATAATAGACAACATCATCTTCCGATCTTCGTTCTTTTCATGCAGAATATAGGAGGAGGTCTATAGGAGTGAAATAAAATATTCACTAAGAATACCAATTTAATCACTATCCCTACATCAGTTCAAAGGGATTTTTAAAATGTTAGCACTATCGATAATAGCGAAACCATCAAAGTTTTTGTGCTACTCTACCAGACACTAAATATTGTGGTAATTTCCTGAAGAAGGCGTTTGATACGCCGAAACGCGCGTCGACAATTACTACATGAATGAAAGTTTTATATGGAAACAAATTTCTATTTAGCAGTGTATATTTTATTTGTGTATTGTTTGTGGCGAGATTTTGTGTTTTAAAGAACACACAGAGTTTGTTTTTAATAAGACATGTACACGTATAATTGAATAAAGATTATATCATAATTTCTAGATATTTAGTTCACTGTTTCTGTTATACCCTCCGCACATGGTCATATGTATAAATCCATGGTTGCCTAGGAATTGTTTATCACATTTTATTTTTCTGGTGAAAGCGTGCACTGACGGATGGTGGTGTGTGTGCCTGGTGAAAGCGTGCACTGACGGCTGGTGGTGTGTGTGCCTGGAGAAAGCATGCACTGATGGCTGGTGGTGTGTGCCTGGTGGTGTGTGTGCCTGGTGAAAGCGTGCACTCATGGCTGGTGGTGTGTGCCTGGTGGTGTGTGTGCCTGGTGAAAGCGTGTACTGATGGCTGGTGGTGTGTGCCTGGTGGAAGCATGCACTGATGGCTGGTGGGGTGTGTGCCTGGTGGAAGTGTGCACTGACGGCTGGTGGTGTGTATGCCTGGTGGAAGCGTGCACTGCGGCTGGTGGTGTGTGTGCCTGGTGGAAGCGTGCACTGACGGCTGGTGGTGTGTGTGCCTGGTGGAAGCGTGCACTGACGGCTGGTGGTGTGTGTGCCTGGTGGAAGCATGCACCGACGGCTGGTAGTGTGTGATGGTTGGTAGTGTGTGTTTCTGGTCAACGGAAGATCCGGTTTCCAGACCTTCTCATCCGGTGACGTCAGACTCCAGAAGCGGCCGCGCCTACATGGTCGGAACCGATCCCTCTTTTGAAATCTATATCATTTTCGAAATCAGGGTTCCAACATCAGCTATATCTCGATCTGCGCTTTAAGACATCGCTTTCAGCGCATACTTTTCGTAGATCATATGAATACCATATTTTGAGGTTCTTACTGGTAGCAAGATACTGATCTGCCCATAATAGACAACATCATCTTCCGATCTTCGTTCTTTTCATGCAGAATATAGGAGGAGGTCTATAGGAGTGAAATAAAATATTCACTAAGAATACCAATTTAATCACTATCCCTACATCAGTTCAAAGGGATTTTTAAAATTTTAGCACTATCGATAATAGCGAAACCATCAAAGTTTTTGTGCTACTCTACCAGACACTAAATATTGTGGTAATTTCCTGAAGAAGGCGTTTGATACGCCGAAACGCGCGTCGACAATTACTACATGAATGAAAGTTTTATATGGAAACAAATTTCTATTTAGCAGTGTATTTTTTATTTGTGTATTGTTTGTGGCGAGATTTTATGTTTTAAAGAACACACAGAGTTTGTTTTTAATAAGACATGTACACGTATAATTGAATAAAGATTATATCATAATTTCTAGATATTTAGTTCACTGTTTCTGTTATACCCTCCGCACATGGTCATATGTATAAATCCATGGTTGCCTAGGAATTGTTTATCACATTTTATTTTTCTGGTGAAAGCGTGCACTGACGGATGGTGGTGTGTGTGCCTGGTGAAAGCGTGCACTGACGGCTGGTGGTGTGTGTGCCTGGAGAAAGCATGCACTGATGGCTGGTGGTGTGTGCCTGGTGGTGTGTGTGCCTGGTGAAAGCGTGCACTCATGGCTGGTGGTGTGTGCCTGGTGGTGTGTGTGCCTGGTGAAAGCGTGTACTGATGGCTGGTGGTGTGTGCCTGGTGGAAGCATGCACTGATGGCTGGTGGGGTGTGTGCCTGGTGGAAGTGTGCACTGACGGCTGGTGGTGTGTATGCCTGGTGGAAGCGTGCACTGCGGCTGGTGGTGTGTGTGCCTGGTGGAAGCGTGCACTGACGGCTGGTGGTGTGTGTGCCTGGTGGAAGCGTGCACTGACGGCTGGTGGTGTGTGTGCCTGGTGGAAGCATGCACCGACGGCTGGTAGTGTGTGATGGTTGGTAGTGTGTGTTTCTGGTCAACGGAAGATCCGGTTTCCAGACCTTCTCATCCGGTGACGTCAGACTCCAGAAGCGGCCGCGCCTACATGGTCGGAACCGATCCCTCTTTTGAAATCTATATCATTTTCGAAATCAGGGTTCCAACATCAGCTATATCTCGATCTGCGCTTTAAGACATCGCTTTCAGCGCATACTTTTCGTAGATCATATGAATACCATATTTTGAGGTTCTTACTGGTAGCAAGATACTGATCTGCCCATAATAGACAACATCATCTTCCGATCTTCGTTCTTTTCATGCAGAATATAGGAGGAGGTCTATAGGAGTGAAATAAAATATTCACTAAGAATACCAATTTAATCACTATCCCTACATCAGTTCAAAGGGATTTTTTAAATTTTAGCACTATCGATAATAGCGAAACCATCAAAGTTTTTGTGCTACTCTACCAGACACTAAATATTGTGGTAATTTCCTGAAGAAGGCGTTTGATACGCCGAAACGCGCGTCGACAATTACTACATGAATGAAAGTTTTATATGGAAACAAATTTCTATTTAGCAGTGTATATTTTATTTGTGTATTGTTTGTGGCGAGATTTTATGTTTTAAAGAACACACAGAGTTTGTGTTTAATAAGACATGTACACGTATAATTGAATAAAGATTATATCATAATTTCTAGATATTTAGTTCACTGTTTCTGTTATACCCTCCACACATGGTCATATGTATAAATCCATGGTTGCCTAGGAATTGTTTATCACATTTTATTTTTCTGGTGAAAGCGTGCACTGACGGATGGTGGTGTGTGTGCCTGGTGAAAGCGTGCACTGACGGCTGGTGGTGTGTGTGCCTGGAGAAAGCATGCACTGATGGCTGGTGGTGTGTGCCTGGTGGTGTGTGTGCCTGGTGAAAGCGTGCACTCATGGCTGGTGGTGTGTGCCTGGTGGTGTGTGTGCCTGGTGAAAGCGTGTACTGATGGCTGGTGGTGTGTGCCTGGTGGAAGCATGCACTGATGGCTGGTGGGGTGTGTGCCTGGTGGAAGTGTGCACTGACGGCTGGTGGTGTGTATGCCTGGTGGAAGCGTGCACTGCGGCTGGTGGTGTGTGTGCCTGGTGGAAGCGTGCACTGACGGCTGGTGGTGTGTGTGCCTGGTGGAAGCGTGCACTGACGGCTGGTGGTGAGTATGCCAGGTGAAAGCATGCACTGACGGCTGGTGGTGTGTGTGCCAGGTGAAAGCGTGTACCGACAGCTGGTGGTGTGTTTCCCTGGTGGAAGCGTGCACTGACGGCTGGTGGTGCGTGTCCCTGGTGGAAGCAGGAGCATTCACAGTGATAGAAGACACAAATGAAACTGACGAAGAGGAGGAGGGGGAGGGGCAGAGGGGAGGGGGCAGTGCAAGCAGAGGAGCCTAATTACAGCAATAAAAACACAGAGGGCAGCTGTGCACGTGCATGAGCTCGTGAACGGAAGCTGTAGGCCAGCAAAAGCCTCTGGTGGCACTTTTAAAAGCCACTTACTAAATGTCGTGAAGAGTCTCAGGCGAGACCTAAATCTATAATGTCCTACAGAAATGATTGACTCAAACAAAAACAACATCATCACATACAAAGATGAGCAAGAAACAAACATACCTGAAAAGGCGCAGAGAGCAAAGGCTGTGAAGGAATCCTGGCTCCCTCCTACAATAGGGCGTGTATCACTTTATCACCTTCGATGCTGATGACGGAACCGCTCCGTCATCAGCTGCGGTGGCGCTGTGCTGATGACGGAGCGGTTCCGCCATGGCCCGCTCGGCGCGGATTCCGCGCCTGCGCTGAGCGTTCTATTGAGCGGGGCAGGCCATGACGGAACCGCTCCGTTATCAGCATAGCTCAACCGAGGCTGGTGACGGAGCGGTTCCGTCACCAGCAAGTGGCCACCGCGCGGCCGCCCCGCCCCCTTAGCGCTGCGGCGGAATAGCCGCCGCAGCGGAGTTAAATCTATTGTGAAGGTTTTTCACTTTCCGAAACAAACATTGTAAAATCCTTAAGCTAGACAAGGCCTTTAGGTAGTCGCAGAAGGATGAAACATATCATACATGAGCCCTTAACCTTCAGGCTGAGGCCAAGATTTAATAGATGATCAAGCAGCGCAGTGCAGCAGCGGCAAATGCTGCGTGCGTTGCGCTGTGCTGCGCTGAGTGAGAAGGACAGAGCAGGAGAGTCTTATATTTACAGAAACATGTCACTCTCCTCCCCTCTTGCTAGCACTGGCCGAAAAATGTGCTGCCGTGCGCCACACACACACTTTTGCGCCACAGTGCAAAGGTGTCTCCGTGAGTCTAGCATAGCAAGGATGCACTTCTAGTACAAAACACAATACTTAGACTAACTTTAAACCTTTTCCCTCTTTGTATGTGTGCTGAACAGTGCAAGACACATGCGACGTCGGAAAAGGAAGTCGAAATGAAAGCATTTCTCATTCATAGCGCCTATTTGAAATGGGCGCAGTCTTTTGTGGCAAAACCATGTCGACTGTTTTAAGTAAATAGGGTTTTACGCCTTGGTTTTTTGCATGGAAATGCCCGTGCACCACCCATGGTAAGCCCCCTCGGCGCTAAGTCATGCAAAGCAGAGTTATGCAGTGCTCTGTGCTACTTTTAGGTGATTTTCCAGCGATAAACAGTGTTAGCGCTTGAAAGTAAATAGGTATAAAAATATTTTGCACCGGTTTGCATTACTTTTGTGACGCAACATGGCGTAAAATCTTTGGGGCTTATTTACAAGCTTCATGTGCTGCCGGAGCGTCACTTTTAATATTGGAAAGAGTGACGTACTAGAGGCGCAAAGGTCTTGTAAATAAGCCTCTTAGTCAATATACCGCGAGAGTCGCCGTCCTTATCCACCAGGATTTAAGGAGAAAGCACCTCTCATGCCAGGGAAGCGACTGCCACCTCCAAAGCAGTAAAACGAGGAACTTTAGAGAGAGAGGAATGGTGTTTTAGAAGCAAGGTTAGACAAAGGTGGGAGAGAGATCGAGCAGGAACCAAAACTAAAGCACATTGTGTCCCAGTGCGCCTTGAAGCACGGCTCAAGGAGAGAGATTCAGGAAAGAACCCCTGGAAGTAAACTCAGGGTTTAAGTGGGCCGGGTCCCTCTGGAACTCAGACCCTGTAGTGATTAAAAACGGAAATTTTGTCATTCATGTCCTTAACTTTACAGGTGAAACCACTGAAAGATTACTGAAAAATGAGTGTAAAAAACGGTAAGGTAACCCATGCTTGTATTTTACACACATTGCTTGAACTTGCATTCCTAAGAGTGTCTTCTTTTTCCAGATGTTGTGTCATGTTATTATTGTACATACAGCATATTACGCTTGAATATTGGACAATTTGAATGGAGTCGCATCCAGATGTTTGTAATGGGGCACGGCTGAGCTGTGTCTCTTTCTACGAGCGTACACACACCCTGTACCGCACCTCCTCTTTAAATGCACACTCAACGCGCTTCAGTTATACGCAGGACCACTACAATAATGCGACAAGGGAGGACCAAATTATGTGGTAGGGTTGACTAAAATATGCCACAAGAAAAGGCAAATTATGCACAGGGCTTAATTTGAGCCGGGCAGTTTCTGGTGCTTGGCACCGGTACTAAGCTGTCAACTCCGGCACTTATGGCAGAATGCCGCATGGTGGCGCTGTTTGTCTAATGTAGGGATGGGCATGCTCGCAGTTGTTTATTTATTGAACATACATTGGTAATGACTAGGGGCCCACAGGGCCCGATTCACAGAACAACCGTAAGACAAAATCCTAAACTTACTACTTTTGGTATTCACAGAAGGCATTTAGTAGTAGTAAAGTTAGGATTTGGTAGTTGTGTTGGCCTGGCATATGATGTCCACTATTCTAGTGGGCACCTTGCACCAGTCTAAACGACCCTTGTTGATGGTGGTTGTAAAGTCAACCTTATAGACCAGCTATCCTATGGTAGCATGGACCAGCAGTCTTAGGCTAAGACTACAGAGAGCACGTGAAGCCAGCTGTTTTACCATATATAATCCCTTGAGTACCAAATGAAAGGACACCACACAAGGTATATATCATATCTTCTAAACCCCCGAACAGCCGACTTGACGCTGTCACGGGGAATCTTTCCTCTCGATCCATTTCCAGCGAGGGACTTAGCCCCGCCCACCTCGCTGGCCACACCCCCCCCCACCGCCCATAACGCTGCTATAAAATCATGTGCATTGGCCGGAAGCGCAGCGGACGGGCGCAGCGGGCGCGACGATTGCGCGCCAAAGGCAAGCCCGTCTGCGCCCGTCCGCGACCGACCGGGGCTAGGGGCACTCCACTCTGCCCAATTCATCACCTACACTTCCCCCCAACTCCTCAGTCTTCAGGGTACTTGGTCTCTACCCGCCTCTGTTTGTTCCCTTATATCTTCTCTTGACTTGTCCCCTGCCCCCCCTCCCCCGAAGGAGATACTAGCCCAACATTACCTAGGACTCTCTCAGCCTACTACCTCAATACCCGGTCAGCAGTGGCCCATTCACACGAACTGGCGGTGCTGTTGGATCTCCACGCACCGGATCTTTTCTTCTTAACAGAAACTTGGTTTAGTGACGACTCCCTCCCCGTTTTACTGGCCACTCTCCCCGCCCCATATTATGCCCTACGTGCTGACCGTTCTGCTGGTAGGGCGGGAGGTGGTGTAGCGGTCATTACCCGAGCTGACCTTCCCTTTCAACTACTATCTTTGCCAGGTATTGCCACTACAGAGTATCTGGCCATTCGTACCACATCTACCACTCCCCCCCTTACTTGCCTTCTCACTTACCGCCCCCCTCAATCATCCTTATTGTTTCTCTCCGAGTTTCAGGAGGTATTGGCCACCCTTACGGTTAATAACTCCTCTATCTTATTATTGGGAGACTTTAATTTTTGGCCTACAGACCCAGCAGAATGTCCGTCCTCTAGAGAGTTTTCAGATATCCTCCAATCCCTTAATTTTGTATCCTATGTCCACTCCCCCACTCACGTCAAAGGACACATTTTAGATCAGATCTGGTCCCTAAATTGTCCGGTAAACTCCCTATCTATCTCACCTTGCACTTGGTCAGACCATCATTTGATCTCATTTTCCCTCCCCATCAACCCCACTGTCAGGCCCCCGCTTCCTAAAAATGTGTGGGTTTGATCATGGAGCCGAGTGGATCCCGAAAAATTATCCACATCACTAACCTCTTCCCGCCCCACCCTACATGGTTTATCCACTCTCTCTCAGGCCACTGCCATTGAACACTGGCTCTCCTCAAGCTGTGACTCCGTTGCCCCGTTGAAGCGGATAACTTCAAAGCGAGAGAAGGACGCTAACCTGCGGTTTAATGAAGATCTTAAGACCTCCAAACTAGCGGTGCGCCGAGCCGAGCGTGCCTGGAGGAGGAATTACTGCCCCTCTCTCAGATCTGAGTTTACCAATACTCTGGCCCAATACAAGAAGGCTATATTGGCCGCCAAAACGGCCTACTTTTCCTCTAAGATCCTTGCAGCGGAGAATCAATCAAGGGAAATTTTCTCGATTGTTCACAATCTGGCATTCTCCGACAGGACATCTCTAAAGCCCACTCCCTCCCAGGATCTCTGCCACTCCTTAAATAATTTCTTTATAAGAAGATTGCCATTATCAAAGCCAATATTCCCCCACCTTCCCCTTCTTTTGTTGACCCTCAGTGCCCTCCTCCTCTGACCAAGGAATCCCTGTTCTCGATAATTCCTCTTGTTAAATCTGGCTCCCCATTAGACATCTGCCCTGCGCACATCCTCCGTCACATTTTCACCTCGTGTCCGGACCCAGCTCTCCACTTCCTCAATAGCTCTCTTACTCAGGGGGTTGTTCCCAGCTCCTTGAAGACAGCAGTCATTGTCCCCATTCTGAAGAAACCTGGCGCAGACCCCTCGGTCCCCTCCAACTATCGCCCCATCTCTCTCCTACCATTTCTGTCCAAAGTGCTCGAACGTCATGTCACCAGTTCTTTGAGCACTTTTGTGGAGGAGCATGGAGTCTTAGCCCCCCGACAGGCTGGTTTCCGCCCCGCACACTCTACTGAGTCCGTTATACTCTCGGTCCTCGACAACCTCAGGGAGGGTATGGATACCAACCAGACCCAGGCTTTGATCCTCCTCGACCTCTCAGCCGCCTTTGACACGGTTGACCACACCATCCTGCTTTCCCGTGTCAGGGCGGCGGGGATCGGAGGGACCGCCCTGGTATGGTTATCCTCTTTCCTGAGGGACCGCACCCAGGCCGTCCGCCTGGGTGATTTTTCTGCGGACTTCCTGAAAGTTCAGTGCGGGGTCCCCCAAGGTTCCTCCCTTTCACCCCTTTTGTTTAATCTTTATATCTCCCCTTTAATTTTTGCACTACAGCAAATGGAGGTCGACGTATACAACTATGCGGATGACCTCCAACTTGTGTTCAATCTATCTCCTTCCCCTGCTTCCATCCTTAATTTTCAGTCTATTATGATTTTTATCCGGGACTGGATGAACCACAACCATCTGAAACTTAACCCGGATAAGGCCGAGCTGGTATTGACGGGTGGTTCATCCAGTCCCTGGTCCTCACTTTTCTGGCCCCCTTCCCTTGGCCCTCCCCCCGTCCCCTCTACCTCAGTCAAAACATTAGGCATTAAACTCAATTCTGAGCTCACCCTCCACTCCCAAGTTAGCGCTGTGGTGTCCTCTTCCTTTCTGTCACTTCGCACCATACGCAAGGTATCCCGCTTCTTTTCTTCTGATGCCCTGAAAACGATCATCTTGGCAATGGTTATCTCCCGCCTGGACTATGGCAACGCCCTATATGCAGGTTTACCTGCATATAGCTTAAGGCGTTTGCAGTTGATACAGAACCAGGCGGCTCGGCTGGTATTCAATCTCCCAAAATTCCATCATGTAACACCCCTTCTCAAATCCCTTCACTGGCTTCCTGTTCGTGAACGTGTCCAGTTTAAACTTGCTTGTATCATCTGTCAAGTACGACTGGGCATGGCTCCGGCCTTCATTACAACAGAGATAGTTCCCTACGTTCCCACTAGGGCACTACGCTCAGCCTCGCAAGCCCTCCTGACAGTTTCCCGCTTCCGGAGGAAGAAATGGGGAGGCTCAAAGTTTTCCACCCTCGCACCAATTCTATGGAATTCCTTGCCTTTAGAGCTTAGGTCCATACCTCTTTATCCTCAATTCCGAAAAAAGCTCAAGACCTATCTATTCGCCAAAGCTTTTAACTAGACCACTCGTTACTTCTGTTCACATTTCATTTATCTCTCTCATTTCCCACCCTTCAAGGTTTGTCTGTTGTAGCGCCATGAAACCGCTGGTGAAAGTGCGCTTTATAAATAATTTTAAATTCAAAAAATTCAAATATATATATATTTATATCTAACACAACCCCTCTGCACTCTTTATGAGGTCGGAGGTAAAAGTATATCACAAGTTACTCATTAAGCATACTATAAGTTGCACAAATACAGTTTTGCCCTAGGGACCTCACAAACCATATACTAAGTAAGTGGTATAAGAACCACTTCAGAAATAGTGAATAGGCCTAGGGCCTAGGGGATCGCTGGGGCTACACTAAACAACCAAAGGTTAGGAAGTAGGAGACCCACGGGAGACGCGTGCAGTGTCTAAACACAGTCGCGAGTTACCATTGACTTATAAAGGAGAACGAAGAAGTTACAAAGTTACTGATTCAGGACACTTCGGGATGGACTATGGTAAAACCCCTTTAAACTAGGACACTTCGAGAGTCAACACCCACGGGAGCACCGGAGTACTCGAGTTACCTCACCCAGGAAAGCCGGGTGCATAGGTGTCTTTTCGTGTCGGGTTTCGTTGATGTTTTCTATGGAGAACTGCAAAGAAGTGCTTCAGGCGACTAGAGGAAAAGTGTCCGGGTGGATCCAAGGGTGGATCGGAGATGAGAAGAACCTGAAAGCAGAGGGGACAGAGTCTGGGTCACTAGCGAGTGACCAGGAAGGAACCAGGTAGGAACCAGGCGATGTTGAGTTGATTCAGGTGAAGTGGTGAAGCTTGTCTCTGCAGCCACGAGGACCAGGAGGTGTCGACGACAACTAGGAGCTGGATTCGAGCTGTCCCATAAAGGATCTAGTTGACTGCGGTGTCGGTATCCGGATTGGAACCAACAAACCTTGGCACACGCAATCCACGCAGGAAGTGAAGATTGGCTTCAGTTCAAACCAGCAAGGTCTGGAGAGCTTCTCCTTTGTAGGGAAGCTGGCACAAACCTGGAGCAACCAGGAAAGTGGTGTAGTTTCAAAAGGAAATCTTCGGAGGGCTAACTAGCCAGCGGGATAGCAACCGAGAAGACGAGTCGAGCTAAAATGCAAGAGCAAGCCCCAAGCGGCACTCATGAAGTGTGGAGGGCTGAGCTTTGGTGTAAATGGCACTCGGGTCTGGGGCTTCTCATACCCCAGTACCTCGGGAGTTGAGCAGTTAGCAAAGTGCAGGATGTCCAGGGTGTCCGGTCCCACATCTCTCGTGTCCGCCACGGGTCTCAGCTTTGCTGTGGATGTGGGTCGGAGTCAGAGAAGTCAGAAAGTCCAGTTTGTGTGTCGCTGAGTCTTCGGGTTCCGGCTGGAGCATCGACAAAGCAGACCAGCAAGTTACTGGTGGTGCCTGTTTGAACAGGGTGGTCACTCCTTGACCACAAGGGAGATGTGTTCAGTCTTCTAGTCGGTATAGAACGTCGAAGGTCCAAGAGTTCATGTCAAAGTTTCTTCCAGGATAAATCTAAAGTCTCTAAACACAGCTCCTATCTTTATACTGATTTTAGGGGCTGGATTACCTGCTAGGTCCCTCCTATGGGTGGACCTGAGTAGGGGGTGGTTACACCCCTTTCCCTTTGTCCAGTTTCATGCCAGAGTGGGGCTTGAGTGCCCCAGCAACTGGTTTGGACTAGGAAATGCATGGAGCACCTAGTGTGCCCCAGGCAGTGTCTAGAAAGCATTCACTGAATGCAGCCCACCCTGCCCCTATACACAAACCCCTGTCTGGGGAGGTGCCAGCACCTCCCCTGACAGGAAACCTATTGTCCAGGCCTCCCTTGCTGGAGTTTCCCCCAGCAGCAGGAGGTGAGACTCGTGTCTGTGGCAGCAGCATCCATTTTGTGATGCCGAGGCTCTGTTTAACTTTAACCGGGTAAAGCAGTAACTACATGTCTTCTCCCTCTAGAAGGGTGGAATGCTACCCCCGCCACCAGAACTGGCGGGTGGGTAGTATTCCAAAGTGTTTGACACCTTACACGACATGTTTTGATAAAGCCAATCCAAAATTAGAATTAACCATGAGGATTATAATGCACTTAAGAGTATATGGTATGGCTATATCATAGAACAGCTATAAGGACATGGTTCCGAAAGCTGCAGATGGGCTAATACTAGGGCACCCTCTCACATAAAACCAAGCACTCTGCCTCCAGGATTGATAAGGCCTGCCATAGGCGTGACTTATAGGTTACTATGTGTCTATATATAAGGTAGATATAGATATACTATATCTAAGCAAGCGGTGATTACACCACCTTACCCAAGCTGAGGGATCAGCCTGGATTACGTGGCATTTCAGGAGCATCCATAATTTTGGAAAACGCCAGAGCCAAAGATCGCCTGATTCCAGAAGATTCAAAATAATACCAGCGCTTCGGGTCATTCTTAAAGCTTTGGGTGATCTGGAGCGGTCCAAATATTCATATTTGTAGGGGTGTGAGTAGGCCTGTGAGTAGGCCTGTGAGTAGGAGTGTGAGGAGGCCTGTGAGAAGGAGTGTGAGTCGGACTGTGAGTAGGCCTGTGAGTAGGCCTGTGAGTAGGCCTGTGAGTAGGAGTGTGAGTAGGCGTGTGAGTAGGCCTGTGAGTAGGCCTGTGAATAGGCCTGTGAGTAGGAGTGTGAGTAGGCCTGTGAGTAGGAGTGTGAGTAGGAGTGTGAGTAGGCGTGTGAGTAGGCCTGTGAGTAGGCCTGTGAGTAGGCCTGTGAGTAGGTCTGTGAGTAGGCCTGTGAGTAGGCCTGTGAGTAGGCCTGTGAGTAGGCCTGTGAGTAGGAGTGTGAGGAGGCCTGTGAGAAGGAGTGTGAGTCGGACTGTGAGTAGGCCTGTGAGTAGGCCTGTGAGTAGGCCTGTGAGTAGGCCTGTGAGTAGGCCTGTGAGTAGGAGTGTGAGTAGGCGTGTGAGTAGGCCTGTGAGTAGGCCTGTGAGTAGGCCTGTGAGTAGGAGTGTGAGTAGGCCTGTGAGTAGGAGTGTGAGTAGGAGTGTGAGTAGGCGTGTGAGTAGGCCTGTGAGTAGGCCTGTGAGTAGGCCTGTGAGTAGGAGTGTGAGTAGGCCTGTGAGTAGGCCTGTGAGTAGGAGTGTGAGGAGGCCTGTGAGAAGGAGTGTGAGTCGGACTGTGAGTAGGCCTGTGAGTAGGCCTGTGAGTAGGCCTGTGAGTAGGCCTGTGAGTAGGCCTGTGAGTAGGAGTGTGAGTAGGAGTGTGAGTAGGCGTGTGAGTAGGCCTGTGAGTAGGCCTGTGAGTAGGCCTGTGAGTAGGAGTGTGAGTAGGCCTGTGAGTAGGAGTGTGAGTAGGCCTGTGAGTAGGCCTGTGAGTAGGAGTGTGAGTAGGCGTGTGAGTAGGCCTGTGAGTAGGCCTGTGAGTAGGCCTGTGAGTAGGAGTGTGAGTAGGCCTGTGAGTAGGAGTGTGAGTAGGCCTGTGAGTAGGCATGTGAGTAGGCCTGTGAGTAGGCCTGTGAGTAGGAGTGTGAGTAGGCCTGTGAGTAGGCCTGTGAGTAGGCCTGTGAGTAGGACTGTGAGTAGGCGTGTGAGTAGGCCTGTGATTAGGCATGTGAGTAGGAGTGTGAGTAGGCGTATGAGTAGGCCTGTGAGTAGGCCTGTGAGTAGGCATGTGAGTAGGCCTGTGAGTAGGAGTGTGAGTAGGCCTGTGAGTAGGACTGTGAGTAGGCATGTGAGTAGGCCTGTGAGTAGGCCTGTGAGTAGGAGCGTGAGTAGGCCTGTGAGTAGGCATGTGAGTAGGCCTGTGAGTAGGAGTGTGAGTAGGCCTGTGAGTAGGAGTGTGAGTAGGCCTGTGAGCAGGACTGTGAGTAGGCATGTGAGTAGGCCTGTGAGTAGGCCTGTGAGTAGGAGTGTGAGTAGGCCTGTGAGTAGGCATGTGAGTAGGCCTGTGAGTAGGAGTGTGAGTAGGCCTGTGAGTAGGCATGTGAGTAGGCCTGTGAGTAGGCATGTGAGTAGGCCTGTGAGTAGGCCTGTGAGTAGGAGTGTGAGTAGGCCTGTGAGTAGGCGTGTGAGTAGGCCTGTGAGTAGGAGTGTGAGTAGGCCTGTGAGTAGGCATGTGAGTAGGCCTGTGAGTAGCCCTGTGAGTAGGAGTGTGAGTAGGCCTGTGAGTAGGCCTGTGAGTAGGCCTGTGAGTAGGAGTGTGAGTAGGCCTGTGAGTAGGCATGTGAGTAGGCCTGTGAGTAGGAGTGTGAGTAGGCCTGTGAGTAGGAGTGTGAGTAGGCCTGTGAGTAGGAGTGTGAGTAGGCCTGTGAGTAGGCGTGTGAGTAGGCCTGTGAGTAGGCGTGTGAGTAGGCCTGTGAGTAGGCCTGTGAGTAGGCGTGTGAGTAGGCCTGTGAGTAGGAGTGTGAGTAGGCCTGTGAGTAGGCATGTGAGTAGGCCTGTGAGTAGGCCTGTGAGTAGGAGTGTGAGTAGGCCTGTGAGTAGGCATGTGAGTAGGCCTGTGAGTAGGCCTGTGAGTAGGCCTGTGAGTAGGCCTGTGAGTAGGCCTGTGAGTAGGCGTGTGAGTAGGCCTGTGAGTAGGAGTGTGAGTAGGCCTGTGAGTAGGCCTGTGAGTAGGCCTGTGAGTAGGCCTGTGAGTAGGAGTGTGAGTAGGCCTGTGAGTAGGCCTGTGAGTAGGCCTGTGAGTAGGAGTGTGAGTAGGCCTGTGAGTAGGCATGTGAGTAGGAGTGTGAGTAGGCCTGTGAGTAGGAGTGTGAGTAGGCCTGTGAGTAGGAGTGTGAGTAGGCCTGTGAGTAGGCGTGTGAGTAGGCCTGTGAGTAGGAGTGTGAGTAGGCCTGTGAGTAGGCATGTGAGTAGGCCTGTGAGTAGGAGTGTGAGTAGGCCTGTGAGTAGGAGTGTGAGTAGGCCTGTGAGCAGGACTGTGAGTAGGCATGTGAGTAGGCCTGTGAGTAGGCCTGTGAGTAGGAGTGTGAGTAGGGTCTGTGAGTAGGCATGTGAGTAGGCCTGTGAGTAGGAGTGTGAGTAGGCCTGTGAGTAGGCATGTGAGTAGGCCTGTGAGTAGGCATGTGAGTAGGCCTGTGACTAGGCCTGTGAGTAGGAGTGTGAGTAGGCCTGTGAGGCCTGTGAGTAGGAGTGTGAGTAGGCCTGTGAGTAGGCCTGTGAGTAGGCCTGTGAGTAGGCCTGTGAGTAGGCCTGTGAGTAGGCGTGTGAGTAGGCCTGTGAGTAGGAGTGTGAGTAGGCCTGTGAGTAGGCATGTGAGTAGGCCTGTGAGTAGGCCTGTGAGTAGGAGTGTGAGTAGGCCTGTGAGTAGGCCTGTGAGTAGGCCTGTGAGTAGGAGTGTGAGTAGGCCTGTGAGTAGGCATGTGAGTAGGCCTGTGAGTAGGAGTGTGAGTAGGCCTGTGAGTAGGAGTGTGAGTAGGCCTGTGAGTAGGAGTGTGAGTAGGCCTGTGAGTAGGCCTGTGAGTAGGAATGTGAGTAGGCCTGTGAGTAGGCGTGTGAGTAGGCCTGTGAGTAGGCCTGTGAGTAGGCGTGTGAGTAGGCCTGTGAGTAGGAGTGTGAGTAGGCCTGTGAGTAGGCATGTGAGTAGGCCTGTGAGTAGGCCTGTGAGTAGGAGTGTGAGTAGGCCTGTGAGTAGGCATGTGAGTAAGCCTGTGAGTAGGCCTGTGAGTAGGCCTGTGAGTAGGCCTGTGAGTAGGCGTGTGAGTAGGCCTGTGAGTAGGAGTGTGAGTAGGCCTGTGAGTAGGCATGTGAGTAGGCCTGTGAGTAGGCCTGTGAGTAGGAGTGTGAGTAGGCCTGTGAGTAGGCCTGTGAGTAGGCCTGTGAGTAGGAGTGTGAGTAGGCCTGTGAGTAGGCATGTGAGTAGGCCTGTGAGTAGGAGTGTGAGTAGGCCTGTGAGTAGGCCTGTGAGTAGGAGTGTGAGTAGGCCTGTGAGTAGGCCTGTGAGTAGGCATGTGAGTAGGCCTGTGAGTAGGCGTGTGAGTAGGCCTGTGAGTAGGAGTGTGAGTAGGCCTGTGAGTAGGCCTGTGAGTAGGAGTGTGAGTAGGCCTGTGAGTAGGCATGTGAGTAGGCCTGTGAGTAGGCCTGTGAGTAGGCCTGTGAGTAGGCCTGTGAGTAGGCGTGTGAGTAGGCCTGTGAGTAGGAGTGTGAGTAGGCCTGTGAGTAGGCATGTGAGTAGGCCTGTGAGTAGGCCTGTGAGTAGGCCTGTGAGTAGGAGTGTGAGTAGGCCTGTGAGTAGGCATGTGAGTAGGCCTGTGAGTAGGAGTGTGAGTAGGCCTGTGAGTAGGCCTGTGAGTAGGCCTGTGAGTAGGCGTGTGAGTAGGCCTGTGAGTAGGAGTGTGAGTAGGCCTGTGAGTAGGCATGTGAGTAGGCCTGTGAGTAGGCCTGTGAGTAGGCCTGTCAGTAGGAGTGTGAGTAGGCCTGTGAGTAGGCCTGTGAGTAGGCCTGTGAGTAGGAGTGTGAGTAGGCCTGTGAGTAGGCATGTGAGTAGGCCTGTGAGTAGGAGTGTGAGTAGGCCTGTGAGTAGGAGTGTGAGTAGGCCTGTGAGTAGGAGTGTGAGTAGGCCTGTGAGTAGGCCTGTGAGTAGGAGTGTGAGTAGGCCTGTGAGTAGGCGTGTGAGTAGGCCTGTGAGTAGGCCTGTGAGTAGGCGTGTGAGTAGGCCTGTGAGTAGGAGTGTGAGTAGGCCTGTGAGTAGGCATGTGAGTAGGCCTGTGAGTAGGCCTGTGAGTAGGAGTGTGAGTAGGAGTGTGAGTAGGCCTGTGAGTAGGAGTGTGAGTAGACCTGTGAGTAGGCATGTGAGTAGGCCTGTGAGTAGGCCTGTGAGTAGGAGTGTGAGTAGGCCTGTGAGTAGGCATGTGAGTAGGCCTGTGAGTAGGAGTGTGAGTAGGCCTGTGAGTAGGCGTGTGAGTAGGCCTGTGAGTAGGCCTGTGAGTAGGCGTGTGAGTAGGCCTGTGAGTAGGAGTGTGAGTAGGCCTGTGAGTAGGCATGTGAGTAGGCCTGTGAGTAGGCCTGTGAGTAGGAGTGTGAGTAGGCCTGTGAGTAGGCATGTGAGTAGGCCTGTGAGTAGGCCTGTGAGTAGGCCTGTGAGTAGGCCTGTGAGTAGGCGTGTGAGTAGGCCTGTGAGTAGGAGTGTGAGTAGGCCTGTGAGTAGGCATGTGAGTAGGCCTGTGAGTAGGCCTGTGAGTAGGAGTGTGAGTAGGCCTGTGAGTAGGCATGTGAGTAGGCCTGTGAGTAGGCCTGTGAGTAGGCCTGTGAGTAGGCCTGTGAGTAGGCGTGTGAGTAGGCCTGTGAGTAGGAGTGTGAGTAGGCCTGTGAGTAGGCATGTGAGTAGGCCTGTGAGTAGGAGTGTGAGTAGGCCTGTGAGTAGGCCTGTGAGTAGGCCTGTGAGTAGGAGTGTGAGTAGGCCTGTGAGTAGGCATGTGAGTAGGCCTGTGAGTAGGAGTGTGAGTAGGCCTGTGAGTAGGAGTGTGAGTAGGCCTGTGAGTAGGAGTGTGAGTAGGCCTGTGAGTAGGCGTGTGAGTAGGCCTGTGAGTAGGCGTGTGAGTAGGCCTGTGAGTAGGCATGTGAGTAGGCCTGTGAGTAGGCCTGTGAGTAGGAGTGTGAGTAGGCGTGTGAGTAGGCCTGTGAGTAGGAGTGTGAGTAGGCCTGTGAGTAGGCATGTGAGTAGGAGTGTGAGTAGGAGTGTGAGTAGGCCTGTGAGTAGGCATGTGAGTAGGAGTGTGAGTAGGCGTGTGAGTAGGCCTGTGAGTAGGCGTGTGAGTAGGCCTGTGAGTAGGCATGTGAGTAGGAGTGTGAGTAGGAGTGTGAGTAGGCCTGTGAGTAGGCATGTGAGTAGGCCTGTGAGTAGGAGTGTGAGTAGGCGTGTGAGTAGGCCTGTGAGTAGGAGTGTAAGTAGGCCTGTGAGTAGGCATGTGAGTAGGAGTGTGAGTAGGAGTGTGAGTAGGCCTGTGAGTAGGCATGTGAGTAGGAGTGTGAGTAGGCGTGTGAGTAGGCCTGTGAGTAGGCGTGTGAGTAGGCCTGTGAGTAGGAGTGTGAGTAGGGGTGTGAGTAGGCCTGTGAGTAGGAGTGTGAGTAGGCCTGTGAGTAGGCCTGTGAGTAGGCGTGTGAGTAGGCCTGTGAGTAGGCATGTGAGTAGGAGTGTGAGTAGGAGTGTGAGTCGGCCTGTGAGTAGGCATGTGAGTAGGCCTGTGAGTAGGAGTGTGAGTAGGCATGTGAGTAGGCCTGTGAGTAGGAGTGTGAGTAGGCCTGTGAGTAGGAGTGTGAGTAGGAGTGTGAGTAGGAGTGTGAGTAGGCCTGTGAGTAGGCATGTGAGTAGGCCTGTGAGTAGGAGTGTGAGTAGGCGTGTGAGTAGGCCTGTGAGTAGGAGTGTGAGTAGGCATGTGAGTAGGCCTGTGAGTAGGTCTGTGAGTAGGCCTGTGAGTAGGCCTGTGAGTAGGCCTGTGAGTAGGGGTGTGAGTAGGTCTGTGAGTAGGCCTGTGAGTAGGCCTGTGAGTAGGCCTGTGAGTAGGGGTGTGAGTAGGCCTGTGAGTAGGCCTGTGAGTAGGGGTGTGAGTAGGTCTGTGAGTAGGCCTGTGAGTAGGCCTGTGAGTAGGCCTGTGAGTAGGCATGTGAGTAGGCCTGTGAGTAGGTCTGTGAGTAGGCCTGTGAGTAGGCCTGTGAGTAGGCCTGTGAGTAGGGGTGTGAGTAGGCCTGTGAGTAGGTCTGTGAGTAGGCCTGTGAGTAGGCCTGTGAGTAGGCCTGTGAGTAGGCCTGTGAGTAGGCCTGTGAGTAGGGGTGTGAGTAGGTCTGTGAGTAGGCCTGTGAGTAGGCCTGTGAGTAGGTCTGTGAGTAGGCCTGTGAGTAGGCCTGTGAGTAGGCCTGTGAGTAGGGGTGTGAGTAGGTCTGTGAGTAGGCCTGTGAGTAGGCCTGTGAGTAGGCCTGTGAGTAGGAGTGAGAGTAGGCCTGTGAGTAGGCATGTGAGTAGGAGTGTGAGTAGGCCTGTGAGTAGGCATGTGAGTAGGAGTGTGAGTAGGCCTGTGAGTAGGCATGTGAGTAGGAGTGTGAGTAGGCCTGTGAGTAGGCGTGTGAGTAGGCCTGTGAGTAGGCATGTGAGTAGGAGTGTGAGTAGGCCTGTGAGTAGGCATGTGAGTAGGAGTGTGAGTAGGCCTGTGAGTAGGCATGTGAGTAGGCGTGTGAGTAGGCCTGTGAGTAGGCCTGTGAGTAGGCCTGTGAGTAGGCCTGTGAGTAGGAGTGTGAGTAGGCCTGTGAGTAGGAGTGTGAGTAGGCCTGTGAGCAGGACTGTGAGTAGGCATGTGAGTAGGCCTGTGAGTAGGCCTGTGAGTAGGAGTGTGAGTAGGCCTGTGAGTAGGCCTGTGAGTAGGAGTGTGAGTAGGCCTGTGAGTAGGCATGTGAGTAGGAGTGTGAGTAGGCCTGTGAGTAGGCATGTGAGTAGGAGTGTGAGTAGGCCTGTGAGTAGGCGTGTGAGTAGGCCTGTGAGTAGGCATGTGAGTAGGAGTGTGAGTAGGCCTGTGAGTAGGCATGTGAGTAGGAGTGTGAGTAGGCCTGTGAGTAGGCATGTGAGTAGGCGTGTGAGTAGGCCTGTGAGTAGGCCTGTGAGTAGGCCTGTGAGTAGGCCTGTGAGTAGGAGTGTGAGTAGGCCTGTGAGTAGGAGTGTGAGTAGGCCTGTGAGCAGGACTGTGAGTAGGCATGTGAGTAGGCCTGTGAGTAGGCCTGTGAGTAGGAGTGTGAGTAGGCCTGTGAGTAGGCCTGTGAGTAGGAGTGTGAGTAGGCATCCTGGCAGGGGCCGGGGGTAGTAGGGCTGCGGGGGCTCCTGAGTCATATCTCGGGCGTTGGCATTTATTTTAATTTTTTTTCAAACCAGGCGTCGTTTAAGCTCCTCAATGAAATTAGTGGCAGTTCGAAGGGCGTCTCTGTCTGTACGTCTGTCCCCTCCCAGGGCACGCAGACACCTCCCGTGGGGGCGTCAAACCCCCCCCACCCCCCCTTTAATCCCTTCCGATCGGAAATGTTCTGGGAGGGCGAGGGGGCCGCGCCCATCCTCAAGATAAGCTGCTGTGAGGAGCAACTACAGAGTGAGAGCCTCACAGCTCGAGGACACGCACAACAGACCCACAGACCACTCACAGACCACTCACAGACCACTCACAGACCAGGGCACTCACAGACCAGGGCACTCACAGGCCACTCACAGACCACTCACAGACCAGGGCACTCACAGGCCAGGACACTCACAGACCACTCACAGACCACTCACACCCCAGGGCACTCACAGACCACTCACAGACCAGGGCACTCACAGACCAGGGCAATCACAGGCCACTCACAGACCAGGGCACTCACAGGCCACTCACAGACCAGGGCACTCACAGGCCAGGGCACTCACAGGCCACTCACAGACCAGGGCACTCACAGGCCACTCACAGACCAGGGCACTCACAGACCACTCACAGACCAGGGCACTCACAGACCACTTACAGACCAGGGCACTCACAGACCAGGACACTCACAGACCACTCACAGACCAGGGCACTCACAGACCACTTACAGACCAGGGCACTCACAGACCAGGGCACTCACAGACCACTCACAGACCAGGGCACTCACAGACCACTTACAGACCAGGGCACTCACAGACCAGGACACTCACAGGCCACTCACAGACCAGGTCACTCACAGGCCACTCACAGACCAGGGCACTCACAGACCACTCATAGACCACTCACAGACCAGGGCACTCACAGACCACTCACAGACCAGGGCACTCACAGACCACTCACAGACCAGGGCACTCACAGACCACTCACAGACCAGGGCAATCACAGGCCACTCACAGACCAGGGCACTCACAGGCCAGGACACTCACAGGCCACTCACAGACCAGGGAACTCACAGACCAGGACACTCACAGACCAATCACAGACCAGGGCACTCACAGACCAGGGCACTCACAGACCAGGACACTCACAGACCACTCACAGACCAGGGCACTCACAGACCACTTACAGACCAGGGCACTCACAGACCAGGGCACTCACAGACCACTCACAGACCAGGGCACTCACAGACCACTTACAGACCAGGGCACTCACAGACCAGGACACTCACAGGCCACTCACAGACCAGGGCACTCACAGGCCACTCACAGACCAGGGCACTCACAGACCACTCACAGACCACTCACAGACCAGGGCACTCACAGACCACTCACAGACCAGGGCACTCACAGACCACTCACAGACCAGGGCACTCACAGACCACTCACAGACCAGGGCAATCACAGGCCACTCACAGACCAGGGCACTCACAGGCCGGGACACTCACAGGCCACTCACAGACCAGGGAACTCACAGACCAGGACACTCACAGACCAATCACAGACCAGGGCACTCACAGACCAGGGCACTCACAGACCAGGACACTCACAGACCACTCACAGACCAGGGCACTCACAGACCACTTACAGACCAGGGCACTCACAGACCACTCACAGACCAGGGCACTCACAGACCACTCACAGACCAGGGCACTCACAGACCACTTACAGACCAGGGCACTCACAGACCAGGGCACTCACAGACCACTCACAGACCAGGGCACTCACAGACCACTTACAGACCAGGGCACTCACAGACCACTCACAGACCAGGGCACTCACAGACCACTCACAGACCAGGGCACTCACAGACCACTTACAGACCAGGGCACTCACAGACCACTCACAGACCAGGGCACTCACAGACCACTCACAGACCAGGGCACTCACAGACCACTTACAGACCAGGGCACTCACAGACCAGGGCACTCACAGACCACTCACAGACCAGGGCACTCACAGACCACTTACAGACCAGGGCACTCACAGACCACTTACAGACCAGGGCACTCACAGACCAGGGCACTCACAGACCACTTACAGACCAGGGCACTCACAGACCACTTACAGACCAGGGCACTCACAAACCAGGGCACTCACAGACCACTCATAGACCAGGGCACTCACAGACCACTCGCAGACCAGGGCACTCACAGACCACTTACAGACCAGGGCACTCACAGACCACTTACAGACCAGGGCACTCACATACCACTCACAGACCACTCACAGACCACTCACAGACCACTTACAGACCAGGGCACTCACAGACCACTTACAGACCAGGGCACTCACAGACCACTTACAGACCAGGGCACTCACAGACCACTCACAGAACAGGGCACTCACAGACCAGGGCACTCACAGACCAGGGCACTCACAGACCACTCACAGACCAGGGCACTCACAGACCACTTACAGACCAGGGCACTCACAGACCACTTACAGACCAGGGCACTCACCAACCAGGGCACTCACAGACCACTCATAGACCAGGGCACTCACAGACCACTCGCAGACCAGGGCACTCACAGACCACTTACAGACCAGGGCACTCACAGACCACTTACAGACCAGGGCACTCACATACCGCTCACAGACCACTCACAGACCAGGGCACTCACAGACCAGGGCACTCACAGACCACTTACAGACCAGGGCACTCACAGACCACTTACAGACCAGGGCACTCACAGACCACTCACAGACCAGGGCACTCACAGACCACTTACAGACCAGGGCACTCACAAACCAGGGCACTCACAGACCACTCATAGACCAGGGCACTCACAGACCACTCGCAGACCAGGGCACTCACAGACCACTTACAGACCAGGGCACTCACAGACCACTTACAGACCAGGGCACTCACAGACCACTCACAGACCAGGGCACTCACAGACCAGGGCACTCACAGACCACTTACAGACCAGGGCACTCACAGACCACTTACAGACCAGGGCACTCACATACCACTCACAGACCACTCACAGACCAGGGCACTCACAGACCACTTACAGACCAGGGCACTCACAGACCAGGACACTCACAGACCACTCACAGACCAGGGCACTCACAGACCACTTACAGACCAGGGCACTCACAGACCACTTACAGACCAGGGCACTCACAAACCAGGGCACTCACAGACCACTCATAGACCAGGGCACTCACAGACCACTCGCAGACCAGGGCACTCACAGACCACTTACAGACCAGGGCACTCACAGACCACTTACAGACCAGGGCACTCACATACCACTCACAGACCACTCACAGACCAGGGCACTCACAGACCACTCACAGACCACTTACAGACCAGGGCACTCACAGACCACTTACAGACCAGGGCACTCACAGACCACTTACAGACCAGGGCACTCACAGACCACTCACAGACCAGGGCACTCACAGACCAGGGCACTCACAGACCACTTACAGACCAGGGCACTCACAGACCACTTACAGACCAGGGCACTCACATACCACTCACAGACCACTCACAGACCAGGGCACTCACAGACCACTTACAGACCAGGGCACTCACAGACCACTCACAGACCAGGGCACTCACAGACCACTTACAGACCAGGGCACTCACAGACCAGGGCACTCACAGACCACTCACAGACCAGGGCACTCACAGACCACTTACAGACCAGGGCACTCACAGACCACTTACAGACCAGGGCACTCACATACCACTCACAGACCACTCACAGACCAGGGCACTCACAGACCACTTACAGACCAGGGCACTCACAGACCACTTACAGACCAGGGCACTCACATACCACTCACAGACCACTCACAGACCAGGGCACTCACAGACCACTTACAGACCAGGGCACTCACAGACCACTTACAGACCAGGGCACTCACAGACCACTCACAGACCAGGGCACTCACAGACCAGGGCACTCACAGACCACTTACAGACCAGGGCACTCACAGACCACTTACAGACCAGGGCACTCACATACCACTCACAGACCACTCACAGACCAGGGCACTCACAGACCACTTACAGACCAGGGCACTCACAGACCACTCACAGACCAGGGCACTCACAGACCACTTACAGACCAGGGCACTCACAGACCAGGGCACTCACAGACCACTCACAGACCAGAGCACTCACAGACCACTTACAGACCAGGGCACTCACAGACCACTTACAGACCAGGGCACTCACATACCACTCACAGACCACTCACAGACCAGGGCACTCACAGACCACTTACAGACCAGGGCACTCACATACCACTCACAGACCAGGGCACTCACAGACCACTCACAGACCAGGGCACTCACAGACCACTTACAGACCAGGGCACTCACATACCACTCACAGACCAGGGCACTCACAGACCACTCACAGGCCGGGCGGCCCTATCTCGTCTGACCCCCTCATGCACCAGGGCACTCACAGACCCGGGTGGCCCTGTCCAGGCCTGCCCCCTCACACACCAGGGCATGAACTCAGGGTTGCAATGGAGTGCTATCAATCAATCAATCATATCATTTGCAAAGTGCACTACTCATCCGTGAGGGTCTCAAGGCGCTGGGGTCGGGGATGCTGCACCTGCTCGAAGAGCCAGGTCTTCAGGAGTTTTCTGAAGGTCAGCAGGTCTTGGGTCTGCCGAAGGTGAATGGGGAGGGTGTTCCAAGTCTTATCGGCGAGGTGGGAGAACGATCTGCCGCCTGAGGTCGCTCTTCGGATGCAGGGGACTGTAGCGAGGGCGAGGCTGGCGGATCGTAGCTGACGGGTGGGGGTGTAGAAGCTGAGTCGTCTGTTGAGGTACGTTGGTCCGGTGTTGTGGAGTGCCTTGTGTGCGTGGGTGTAACTTGAAGGTTATCCTCCTGTTGACCGGGAGCCAGTGCTGGTCTCTCAGGTGGGGGGTGATGTGGTTGCGGCGAGGGATGTCGAGGATCAGGCGTGCTGAGGTGTTCTGGATGCGTTGGAGCCATCTCAGGAGTTTGGCCGAGGCTCCTGCGTAGAGGGCATTTCCGTAGTCCAACCTGCTGCTGACGAGGGCCTGGGTCACAGTTCTTCTTGTATCTGTTGGGATCCACTTGTAGATCCTGCTGAGCATGCGGAGGGGGTTGAAGCAGGAGGAGGAGACGGCGTTGACCTGTTTAGTCATAGAGAGGGTGAAGTCGAGGATGACCCCTGGGTTGCGTGCGTGGTCGGTGGGTGTTGGAGCGGTTCCCATTGCGGTCAGCCACGAGGAGTCTTCCCAGGCTAAAAGGGTGGATCCGAGGATGAGGACCTCCGTCTTGTCCGAGTTCAGCTTCAGTTGGCTGTTCCTCAACCATTCGGCGACGGCCTTCATTCCTTTGTGAAGGTTGGTTTTGGAGGTGTGGGGGTCCTTGGCGAGGGAGAGGATCAGCTGGGTGTCATCGGCGCAGGAGATGATGTTGAGGTTGTGCCGACAGGCGACGTGGGCGAGCGGTGCCATGTAGATGTTGAACAGCGTTGGGCTGAGGGATGAGCCCTGGGGTACGCCGCAGATGATCTCGGTGGCTTCGGAGTGGAAGAGGGGAAGTCGGACGCTCTGGGTTCTGCCGGCGAGGAAGGAGGTGGTCCAGTCCAGGGCCTTCTCTTGGATCCCGGCATTGTGGAGGCATGATCGTAGTGTGTGGTGGCAGACCATGTCGAAGGCGGCTGACAGGTCCAGGACGATGAGGGCCGTCGTTTCTCCGTTGTCCAGCAGGGACTTGATGTCATCGGTGGCGGTAATGAGGGCAGGCTCGGTGCTGTGGTTGCTGCGGAACCCGGACTGGGACCGGTCCAGGATGTTGTTCTCCTCGAGGTAGCGGGTCAGTTGTTCGTTGACGGTCTTCTCGATGACCTTTACCGGGAAGAGGAGCAGGGAGATGGGCCGGAAGTTCTTGAGGTCCTTGGGGTCAGCCTTAGGTTTCTTGAGTAAGACATTGATCTCGGCGTGCTTCCAGCTCTCTGGGAAGGTTGCTGTCTCGAAGGAGGTGTTGATGACTTTCCAGAGATGGGGTCCAATGGCTGTGCTGGCTTTGTTGAAGATGTGGTGCGGGCAGGGGTCTGACGGAGATCCGGAGTGGATGGTGTTCATGATCTTGATGGTGTCATCATCGTTGATGTTGGTCCAGGAGGATCACTGCTGGGACATGCGAGCTGTGCAGGGATCACTGCTGGGACAGGAGAGCTGTGCAGGGGTCACCGCTGGGACAGGAGAGCTGTGCAGGGACCCCCGCTGGGACAGGAGAGCTGTGCAGGGACCACCGCTGGGAGAGGAGAGCTGTGCAGGGACCACCGCTGGGAGAGGAGAGCTGTGCAGGGACCACCGCTGGGAGAGGAGAGGTGTGCAGGGACCCCCGCTGGGACAGGAGAGCTGTGCAGGGGTCACCGCTGGGACAGTAGAGCTGTGCAGGGACCACCGCTGGGAGAGGAGAGCTGTGCAGGGCCCGCAGGGCTCAACGAGGGGCTAATACACACTATCCTGTGCAGGAGAGGCCATGAAGTAGGGTGACCGGATTTTGAATAACAAAAACTGGGCCATTTTGCAATAATAGAAGAAGGACTACAGTTTTACATCAACCAAGGGGCACAGCGCATATCAGCATAGAGCGCAGAAAACGAGACACTGAGGTCCAGATTTACTAATATGTTACGATGAGGTTAGGTCTTTTTTGTGGCACAGCCCGAAAACACTTGTAGGCCCAGGGTTGCACCTAAATGGTGCGCTTACCCGACAGAGGCATAACAAGGAGAAATATCTTAATTTATTCGCATTACTTCCGTGCTGCAGAGGAATGTTCTTTTAGAATCCTGCTTAACGTAGGTTAAAGTAGATAAGTCTAGATGTAGGTAAATTGGATTTACCGATTCATAAATACCGAATTTTACCGATTCTGTATTCATGATTCGGTAAATCCAATGTAGGTAAAAAATCGGTAAAAAATACCGAATCTACCGAATCGTTATTTACCAATTCGGTAATTGCCATTGATTCCTATGGGCCTTGAGGCAAAATTACTGAATTGACAAGGGGGACAGGGTGTCTCTTTGACACCCTGTTGCACCCCTGATTCTGTCTTGTGTGCCATGTGGCACACATACATGCCCTTAGGGTATGTCTGTGTGCCACATGCCACAGGTGTCCATGCACAGATGTGCATGTACACAGGAATTCGTTATTTACCATCAAATAGTATTTCATGGTAAATAACGAATTCTTAAGGGCCAGTGGCACTATTTTAAGTGCCACCTACATCTAGATTTACCAATTCGGTAAATTTACAGATTCGGTATTTTACAGAATCAGTAAATTTACAGAATTGGTAAATTTACAGAATCGTTAAAATTTGGGCCCCCTACATCTCAAAAACCAAATATCGGTCGGTAACAGCCGTAATCGGCCGTTACCGACCGGTATTTGCCTTCCTACATCTGGCCCATAATACCTTACTCTCTTTAGTGGTAGATGGGCTGAGCAGGTAGGCGTATCGGAGGGTAGTGTGAAGGCAGGCACACACACTCAATGACAACTCCAGACCAATGGTTGTAAAAATCTTTCTTTAGCTACTTTTATTTTAGGAAGCAAGCAAACTCAGTTACAGGCAAGTAAACTTTTGAAATATGAATTATTTTCAATATTCTTGGCAATAGGTATGCAAAGCATCAACCAAGACTTTTCATGTCCATGAAGCACCTTTTAGTCTAGTAGAAGATACTTTATAAACAGCCCCCCACTGAGTGCAGTATCGGTCATGGGGGGCTGTGACCACTCAAAAGGAGCGAAATTCTGTATCAGCGCAGAGGCAGTTGATACCAGCAATCCTATTTCCCCTTGCGGACGGCGGTGGGCAATGAGCGGGATGGCTTTCAGCAAGCGGCCAAGACAAGTACCGTCATGATTACTGGCAGTCGGTTGCTGTATATCGGATGGGTATCCACCGTTGTCAGATGGTCCTGGAGCCCTGGGGTGGTTGGGCAGGCGGTGCAGGAACAGGCAGACAGGACCACTTTACAGGAGGCCTGGCAGGGTTTCTGAAGGGCAGCAGGTCCAGTGGTCGAACCGGATTGCAAGTGGTGGGGTTCTTACCGGGTTTGGTCTGCAGCGGTTCAGTTTCTTGTCCGACAACGGTCTTCTCCCGTCTTCTTCCTTGGTCCATCCTATCTGAGGAACAAGGTTCAAGGGAGCCCTTACATTCAAAATTAAGGGCATTACTGAGGTCGGAGGGGCAGTAACCAATGGTTGCTGTCCACTGAAGGAAGTGGCCCGATTAAGGTCACCCGGATCACTCACGACCACCTTTGAGCCTTCCATATCTAAATGAAGAGTTGGGCAGACAGTAGAGAATATAAACCAATAATAGTTTAATCGAAGTACACTCAGAGCGGAGCCCTGTCTGCCCAGTCGCTAGCAGTGTTGCAGAGGGACTGACATCAGCAAGCATAACAATACATTATGTAAATTTCTAAACCAATGTAAGCACACCCACCATGGAAATTTCCAGAGAGATGCAGCTGGACAATAAATAACAAAGGGCTGGACACACACTATCTACCAGTCAAGGTCATCCTGCCCGTGCCTGCCACTAGACAACTAGGAGAAGGCTTCTATCTAAAGGGAAAGGTATGCGCTAATAAGAACAGTACATTCATTAGTGAAGCAAAACTCAGCTCTGAAGAAACAGGACTTAGAGAAGGCCATTGCTCGAAGGGGGAAAGGATTGGTTTCGATCATGATACAAAATGGCGCCTGTACACATAATGGTGCAGTGAATGCTAACTTACATAAAACAATGCAAAAGCATGATTTTTAGTCCAATAGACCCTCTTTATAGCATGCTTAGGAGCACTCCATATTATCAGCTTTGGGAAGAGAAGTAGTGAGGAGGGAAGAAGTCTCAAAAATACCCTCATCTATTTGCATGAGGTCGTCGACTTCCTTCTGAATCATAATTGTTGCATTAGTATCATGAATTGATATTCTCTTAGGAGCAAGAAGAGTGGTGCAATAAAAGGAACAGAAGTGGAGACACTGGACTAGAACACAACAGGAAATCAGAACCATACTGAAATAAATCACCTTTTCAAGAATCCAGCCCCACCCACCAAAGAGTGAGCAACTCCAATTCCCACTCTCCATTCCTTTAATATTTTCTAGGATGTCTATAATGTGTTGGGTAATGTTCTTTTCCATATTAGTGATCCTGACTACACGCTGGTCTCCTACTACAGCGCACACACCACCCCTCATAGCTAGCATGAAGTCATCAGCATATCTAGTCTGCTCAGAATATTTCCGCATACTTTCCAGTTGGGTGGTGTCGTCATGCAAAACTGCCACTGTAGAGTCAGGCGATATCTGCAGCTTACATCCAAAGTATTCTCTGCCTCTTTCACCCCTGGCCAAAGCTGTACCACCAAAGGTAATGATGGAAGAAAGAATATATCCAAAGGTGATACATTGCTATAATTATTCACTTCCAAATCTGTCACTCAGTCACAAAACTCTGCAGTCACTGTTCTTTGTACCCATCTTATACTAGGCTTACTGTACCTAACCCCTTCGCTGCGGGGGTTATTCCTCCGCTGTGCTGGGAGGGAGGGGGGTGCGCAAAGCGCCCGCATGCTCATGACGAGCTGAGCTTGTCATGAGGCACGGCGCTCCTGTGCTCATGACGAGCTTAGCTCGCCACAGGTGCATTACCTCCCGTGGAACGCTCAGCACAGGAGGGGAATTCTCCTCGCATCCGAGCGTTCCACGGCTCATGACGAGCTGAGCTCATCATGAGCACCGGAGCGCCGTGCACCGAGCTGAGCTCGTCATGAGCCTCAAAGAGGTTAAAAGGTACGCCTTGAGGGAGCTCCATTCCTAGAGCAACATCATCTGTACCATTATGAAAATTTGAGTACATACCATGGGACAAAAAATTAAATCCTGGATGAGCACATGGTGGGCCTTGATAATCTACAGGAGCATATCTGGTATTCATTCCGAAGGTGCTCGGGTCCTTCTTTTTCACTAGAGGCTTTGTACTCTTAAACAGTATTACCCCAGAACAGTTAGCTTACAAAAATGCGTCAGTACTATTAATTATTGGACAACATGCAGGGTAATATCCAGCTTTTCGAGAAATCGTTACATCTTGGTAATGCCAGCCCACTCGGTGATGTTCTGCTCTTTCATATATGAGTTATCACAATGCGTGGTATTATCACGCCCCTGGTACCGCTATCCTCGTGGTTTTCTGTAATACAGACAAGGGCCGGGATATCCCGTACCAAACTCACCCCTTACCTCTATGAAGTGGGTTGGGCGAGTATACCTGTAATTAACAAGTGACAATGGAATTTAAGTCCATAAACTTGTAACGGATTCAGTGGAATAACAAGCTGTACCTTCCCCAAAAAATCTTTTATGTGTGTCCATAAATACCTTACTCGGGTTTGTCCTTTCTGTGCAGATTTGAGAAATAACCTTGTTCTCAACATTTGAAGGGGCTGTCTGATCTCGTTCAAGGACCCAGGAAACCGGTATACAACCTTTACAACGCAACTTTTACAACGCACTACCATTACAACAAAACTTTTACAACGCAACATCCATTACAACGCATGCATTTACAACGCAGTCATTACAACGCATGACACTACAACGCACACCACTACAACGCATACCATTACAACGCAGTCATTACAACGCATACCATTACAACGCATAGCATTACAACACATTATACCCTTACACTATCCAACACTTACCCTACTGTTGCACCCCCTGGAGTTAGAATAGTAATTTTTACCCCTACACTATCCAACACTTACCCTACTGTTGCACCCCCTGGAGTTAGAATAGTAATTTTTACCCCTACACTATCCAACACTTACCCTACTGTTGCACCCCCTGGAGTTAGAATAGTAATTTTTACCCCTACACTATCCAACACTTACCTTACATGTAATGCAATGTAATGCGTTGTAATGGTATGAGTTGTAAATGTAGTATGCATTGTAGTGGAATGCGTTGTAAAGGTAGTTTCAAAGAATTCGTTGTAATGGCATGCGTTGTAATGATGTACGTTGTAATGGATGTTGCGGTGTAAAAAATGCGTTGTAAAGGTAGGCGTTGTAAAAGTACATCCCAGGAAACCTCACCTAGAATCAATAGCAGTAAAATCACAGAAATAATACATAGTATTTTTCTCTTAGTTGACCAGAATACATGTGTATGAACAGGGGAAATCATTGGCTGCTCCTCGTCAGCAACCATCCTGCCAAAGGGATGCATAGCAAACAATGGGACCAGGGGATTATACAAGTTCCCAGTGTCCGTCAGAGCATCACTGGTACAGGCTCCTGTTTTCCATTAAAATGTTGGTGCTCTTGAGCGCCGGCATTGGAGCTTGTTCTGTCCTGAGCTCGGCTTCCCACATTGATCAGTATAATGTACCCCCAAATGGAATATGTTTAAGCTATCCTGTCCAGTGTTCAAACAGCGGACAAATCTCTCATCATCCTAAACTAACTCTGTTGCTACTATAGCAAAGTACACCTTGACTTACCCAGTCCACCCGTATCTAATCTGACTTCTCCTTTGGTGCACTGTTCTCTGCCGAGGTCGCAGATTGTACCTAGTGACTCCATGCACAGAGGGATCAACAAAAAGGGGCTCCTGGGTTGCCCGTATTTCCGGAGGAATCGCTGCATTCAGCACTTCATCATTTTCCTCATCCGTTTTGGTCTAGGCCAGCCTGGCCTCACTGAAAGGGATAAATCGAGGCCTCGTTTCACACTCGGAGTCCCCTACTCCATCCTTTGCCCATTGGTCATAGGGCAGAGGGGCGAAGGCACCCTTTTACAATGGGGGGCATGCAGCCAGTTCTTTCGGCCAGCGAGTTTGACAGCTGTGCGGGTTGATAAGAGGACCTGTTCCGGGCCCTTCCGACGCGGCTCCAAATTCTTCTTCCGCTGAAAATTGCGTATCAAAACATAATACCCAGGCTGGATATCGTGTACAGGCCTCTCTGGTGTGGCTGGTAGGGACTCAAGGACCCGTTGGTGAATAGAACGCAAATTTTCAGTTAACTGGCAAAGGTAATCTATTAACAACGGATACTCAATATCTGAAAACCGCCGAGGGCGCTGGATGCCCCAGACATTTGCTGGGCGCGCTAACACAACCTCATACGGTGACAATCCTGTCTTAGAATGTGCCGTAGTTCTTGTTGACAAAAGAGCTAATGGTAAAGCATCTGGCAACTGTAACCCTGTAGTCTCCTGGATTTTTGCCAGCGTCACTTTGAGAGTACCATTGTACTTCTCAACCAAACCTGCTGACTATGGATGATTGGCGTATGGTAAGGAAAACTGTGGTCCCATTCAAGTTAAATTGGTACAATACTACAATTTAGCAATCAAAAGTAGGTTTACAAATGTATTCATGGAAAATAAGGAGTTTTATTAACAATTAAGTTCAATGCAAAGATAATATACGAAAAGGTGAGTGAGCAAAACGTGACAGGGTAATGGGAAATCAGCCAATTTCCTTACCACAGGCAAGTGACTTTTCAATTTGTGAAAATGTAGGTAAGCCAAAAGTCACAATCAGAGTTACATCTCATACTCCACAATTAGATACAGATTACAGTATAGAGTTGAAGATGTATGTGTCGACGATATTTCGATCCCAATTTAGGTATAGGGGGACTCGCATGAGCACGCGATTCAAGATGGCCGCCTCCCGATGAGCTCCAGCTCGTTTTCACCCGTTTATAATACAAAACCGACAATTCTGTCGGAATTATGCCCATTAAGAGGTCGCTGTGTTTATGAAGCCAGTACCTGTTGCTGTGAAGAGTGTCCAGAATTTTTGGTCAGCGGAAGTGGTGTTTTTCTTTCTTCAGGTTCCAGCACTCAGCTCTGTATTGAGGTATTGCCCGGCTTGTCTGTCAGGGGGGCGGAGTAAGAGCTCAAGAGAGGGCCTGGCTTGGACCTAACCACTCCCACAGCCTATTTTAGCTGCTGCACCAGTCGTTTTCAGGCTTTTTTCGCAGACAATACTTTACCTTCTCCTCAGCCAGTTGCTTATTATGTATTTGGCTGTTAATCTGGTACTCATGAGGTGAAATGTTTGATTAGGTAGTGTAAAACCACTGAAGGTGCATGGTTTCTAGAAAAGTGATAAATGGCTGTGGTTCTGAAAATCATTGCATAATATGGAAAGCTGTGAAAATCCAGTGCGCTTCTTTCGGAAGAAATATGGCTACCTGAGCATTGGTGTAGCAGGACAGTTTTACGTAGCTTTTATCTACAAACTGGCTGCAAAATTACGAATCACTTGTAGAGCAGACAATAAGGAACCTAACTGGAAAGCGGATACCCTCTAGTGTCAGGAGAGGAATACCATGCAATGATGGGTGTGTTGGGGAGAAGGCCCATGTCGAGGGAAGCAAAAATGAAGAATTTGAAACCAAGAGCCAAAGTAGCAACTGCCTAAGCCCAGCTCCCACTACGACTCCCCGGCCTGGCCAATTCTTGGCTGCATGCCCAACCCCCACAGCAGCCTGTATTGACAAACATGCCTCACGAAAGAAGTCCTTTTGCCGTCCATGCTAGGCATATAACAAATCAGAATTGTGCTGACAGAGTAACATTACAAATTACACAAGGACAGCAAATGATGAGCGAGAGAGGCCATCGCTGTTCACTTCGACTGCAGGCTAAAAACTGAGGCAATAGTACAACAAGCGTGCGCTGAAGCTGACAAGGAGGGAGTGGGAGGTGCGAGTGGGGGTGGGCACAATGGTGCGGCTGCAGTTGTAAAAGGCTGGGAGAGAGTGAGATTGAGAAAGGGAAAGATAGGGATCAAAGGAGAACAAGCACGCGCTGAAGCTGACAAGGAGGGAGTGCGAGGGGGTAGGAAAGGGGATTCACACGCTGTAGAAAGCCAGCAGGGCAGCTGTGCACGTTGCGTGCGCTTGTGCGCGTACCAGCAAGCTGGTGGCCGGCAAAGGTAGCACTTTGAAAAGCCCCTTACTAAAAGTCGAGCTGAGCAAGCAGCGTATGCGCTGCTCTAGGCTCGACCTAAAAACGAAAATGACTATAATTCACCATTAGGACAAGCCTCACACATCAGGGCATGTCCTACCTTTCACCTACAACGCACTCTGCCCTTGGGCCTACCATAGGGGTGATTAATATGTATAAAAGGGAAGGTTTAAGGACTGGCAAGGGGGTGCACTTGCCCAGTCAACATGGCAGTACCAGACTGCACACAGGCTCTGCAATGGCAGACCTGAGACACACTTTACAAGCTGCTCCAGTGGGTGGCGCAACCAGCGCTCCAAGCCCACCAGCAGCATTTTGTTTACAAGTCCTGGGCACACTCAGTGCATTGTACTAGGGTCTGACAGTAAACCAAACAAGTCAATCATGGAGTCACTAATCCATACATCAATTTACCATAGGGAGCACTTGCACTGTGGCACTGACCAGCAGTGGCACAGTGCCAAAAGCACCGAACACCAGCAAAAACATAAGAGGCAACAGCAAAAAAACTGGAAGGGAGACCCACGCCAATGGGGCCAGGTCTAACACATATTTTTATCTCATTTTTGCACATCCTAACACTTTCTGGTCATAGGTTGCACCTCATTAGTACCCGTATAACACCCACATTTAGTAATATGCAAAGGAAGGTGACCATCAACCTTTACAATGGGCCTTAGCAACACATCACTGCCTTTTTAGTTATCTTTTTAACAATTTGAGGTAGAAACTGTTTTTGAATTAGAATCTTCAGCTATAATCAGCTAATGATGGATTATGTGGCACATGCGGCGAATCCATAATCATTAGAAAAATGTTGAAGCTGCACAATCGCATAATTCTAGTGACCCCGAAATACAAACTGAGGACATAATACATAACATAGTGGTGGGGGTTGTCTTTACAATTATAATACAAATGAATACTTTGCTCTGCATGTTACACTTTGTGCTTCACAAGAGGCACATTATGCCTCTATGCCTTTTTAGGATGAGTCAAAACCGGAGTTAGAGAAAACTCAGATCTCTCCAAGAGATACATTAATCACCAGAATTAAATAGACATTTTTCTTATGGCCTGAAAATTGCCTTTCACGCAAAACATTCAGAAGTCTTTGCCTTGCATCCTGTCAGATATTTAAAATGGAGCTTAGTCCTCCGCTCGGCTCCTCCACAGAGCAACATGCTGAGCCCTAGGCCTATGCAGAGGACGGCACGCCACAAGGGCCCATTGCAAGGGAGTACTGGCACTAAATAAAGGAGCAAAGTGAGCTATCCTGGTCTTTCCTTTTGAAGTCTGTGAAAATTGTTCCCCTGATATACATTTGCAAAAAATTATGCTTTTTATAGCAGGAAAGAAACTTGGTCAAAAATTGCATTTATCTATATTGACAGTTGTCTTTTATTCTTCCCGTCTTTTCATTTTCTTTCTTTCCTTATATCCTTCTTTCTATCCACCTTTGTTCTCTACTTTCTTCTTTACATCCTCCATTTATTTTTCTTTCCATCTTTCTGCCTGTGCATCCTTTCATTTCGTCTCTCATTCTCTCTCTATTCTTTAAATCCATATTTCATTTTCTTTTCATATTTCCATATTGTACATTCACATTCAATTTTTTGTTCTTTTTTTCCATTTGATCATCCTCTTGTCCTTCCTTCCATTGTTAAATCTAAATCTTTCTCGATCTTTCCTGCTTTCTTTCATTATTTGCATTTTATTATTCCTTCGCTTCCTCACTCCAATTGCCTGGTGCTTTTTTTTGATTTACCATTATCAGATTTTCTCTTTCTGTGGCCGCTTTTGGCTATTTCGGCAGTCTCTGCCCCTCTGCACCCCTCTCCCCCCACACACACAGCTTCATCACAGTGATTATTCTTGCTTTATTTATTTGTTTGTTATTCTGTCCAGTGCTGATCTCAGCGTTAGGAAGGACCATGAAACACTTATCTGACCTAGGGTACTTCCCTACACCTTTGGCCATTGTCATTCTTTAGGTGATAATCAGCAACATCAGAATGACAATGGGCCTGTCCACAGACTAAGCGAGGGCGGGGAGGGCTGCTGCAGCCTCAGAGAAGTGCGGCCTCACAGGGGAACAGCACAGCGCGCTGCCATACCCAAAATTACGGACAAAAGGCGTCCGTGAAAGAAATGCTCACGGACAACGGACAAAGGGCCCAAATAACAGGCAGTCTGTGAAATTTACGGACAGTTGGTCACCCTAGTCAAACGGCTACAGCAGTCGACCTCGAAGCTGGGAAACCAGGTTGGAGTCTCGGCAGGGACGCACAGCATCCTGTGATTCTGGGCAAATCACGTCATCTCTCCGGGCCCTATAAAAATGAATGTCGAGTTTGTGCTATATAAAGCTACAAAAAGATAACAAACACTAATAGGTGCCACCCAAGCTATTCTTATACCTTTGGGGGTGGCATGGAATAGTCTGAATTGTCACAGTTGTAGAAGTGCGATGGTTAGTAGTTGTGTTGGTGCTGTCATTGACAGCATGGCAGGGGGCAATGGGTGGTGGAGGCTCCATGTCCTCCTGTTGAAGGCCCTGGCTCTTCAAGTTTTACAAATTAACTACTGCTTATGACTGGCCTTTCTATGGTTTCGCTGTGCATGGGATTGACATTCTGCTTATAAGTAAACAAAAAGAAGGAGTGGAATTCAGGTGTCGCAGCACACCCGGATGGCACTCGGCTATTCGGGTGGGACCCCGATGATGAAGCATGTCACCGACTAGGTCGGTGAGTGAGGGGTCTTCTAAACAAGGAACATCTTCACTGTTGCTGCATTCGCCCCCCCCCCCTTCTCCATTAAGACCACCACTTGGTCTTTTGGTGCTACTCCTTCTTTTTGTTTACTTATATTCAGGTTTAGGGGACCAGGAGTACCTCCCTCCACTTCTGTGGAGATACCCTTACTCTCTTATTGTTTTTGACAGTGACATTCTGCTGCCAAGTGTGTGACACTTTCTCTCAAGTGAATCCCTGAACTTTACCTTTGGCAGCGTCAAGATTCCGATCACCCAATGCATCCTTCACACACTTTCAAATACAATGGTAATTACAGTTGGCATGCATGTCCCTATCGATTTGTGCGCTCTGCAGAGAGACCAAGGATTGGATGAGCATGTAGTCTGAATGCTTGTAGGACCCACTGACAGGCACTGTGAGAAACTCACACTGCTTTCAGCTCCAAAGCTTTCAATCGTGCCCAGTTAGGCGCCCCCACCTACAGCCTGAAATCACCGGGAAACATACAGGTGGCACCGTTCATATAATGCTCTGGTATAAATAGTCACATGCACTGAAAAAACTACAGAAACATACAAATAATGGCATAAAAACTGAAAAAGGACTCAGGCTGCATTGCTGCCATAGAGAAGGGTGGAGAAGTGTGGCTCACCGATTAGAGCGGCAGACCCTGAGGAAGAGGTCTGGCCTGGACCAGGGTTCAATCCCCGACGCGGCAGGGTCTTGAGCCCAAATGTCCACGGACTCGATAATTCTCGCCTAGGTGCCTACTATAATCATGGGTCCCACGCTGCAACTCTGGGCAATAGCTTGCTTAATCTCCACAACAGCCCCGAAAGCGCTAGGATGCCTGGCCTCACCTTGGAGGTGCCCAGTAAGGGTGCATCTCACAGGGAAAGCCAGGAAGGGTTCCACAGCGGTATACAGCGCCAAGATACCTTTCAGGTGATAGTGCGCTTTACAAGTATACACACACACTAACTCAAGTGTTTGTTGGACCTGACATGGTGGGTGTGATTTTCCCTCACGTTTTGCCTTCAGTCCAGCAGCGGCCCGTGCAGGTAAGAGCATTGGGGCCAGGTGGGGGGCGGGATTTTGACAGACGACAAGGGAAGATTATTTATATCATTTTCCCTAGTTGTCGTCTGACGAATCCCTCCCCTGCCCAGGCCCACCGCCCACCACTCTTAACTGCACGGGCCGCCGCTGCTGCTTCAGTCCTCCTGTTTTCACTGACTTTGCCCATAAGATTCAATGCATTTTACCACTGCTGGCCAGTGCTAGCGTGCTTGTGCTCGCACCATAAAACACGCTGAAGTTGGCTTCTACCCAATTGGCACATTTAATTTACTTGGAACTCTCGAGTAAAGTGGCGCTGCCTGAACCCAGGGCCTGTAAATTATAGGCTATTAATGGGTTGTCTGCGGCACTCATTGTGCCACCCACTTAAGAAGCCCTTTAAATATGTCTCAGGCCAGCCACTGCAGCCTTGGTGTGCAGTACAAAACTCATTTTGACCAGGCAAAATAATCCTTTTGCCAGGGCTAAAGCTCCCTTTTTAATACAAATAAGTCACCCCTAGCATAGGCCCTAAACAGGCCACAGGGCAGGGGGTAGTGTATTCAAAAAGGGTGCACATGTACTTTTAACTTTTGCATGTCCTGGCAGTGAAAAACTCTTAAAGTCGGCTTTCACTATTACAAGGCCTGCCTCTTCCATAGGATAACAAAGCGTTACCTTATTACATTTAACACGTGATGACTTTCAATTGGGAGAAAGTTGGAGAGTAGAGTTTGGTCTCAAACGAATTGCATTTTAAAACTTCTGTAATGGTGAAGCTGGATTTTAAGTCACAATTATGAAAATAGCACTTTAGGAAGTCGGCATTTAGTTGCCCCAACCAGTAGCAGCTGCTACCAGATGGGGGCGGTGGGGCTGGAAGTAATGTAATTTTTAAAAAAGGACACCTTTAGCGGGCGGCTGCCGCCTCTCCTCTGTCCTTTGGCCTCTGTCCTCGTCCTCTTCATCTTCCTGTCCCGGCCGGTGGCAGCAGGAAGCACCCACGCAGACAGGCTCACCTGAGCCAATCAGAACGTTGCAATGAAGAGTTGTGATTGGTCTGAGTGCCGTGGATCGGAGCTCAGACTGGAACAGGGAGCCTATGTGTATGTTCCTTACCAGGCTATGTAATGCAACGGTAGGAACATGCAAAGTGCGCATGAACTGTTTGGTCAACCCAAGAGGGCCGGCCAAACAGTTCATGCGCACTTAGGGAGTGCACATC